>NC_081326.1:4972970-5281303 GCF_026419965.1 Kogia breviceps
TGGGTTACCAGGTCTTTAAGGTCACCTCCAATACCTGAAGAGGTCACAGAGGTGGAGAGTTTTGAAGTTGAAAGTGGTCTTTGTAATCCTGTAATCCAATTTCCACCCAAGGCCGGGGTCCCGTCTGTAACTCCCGTTCCCCAGCCGTCCTCTGGCCTCTGCACAAACACTTCCAGAACAGCAAATTCGTGATCCCTAAAGCAACATATTTCTCGTTTAGATGACTTGAATTGTTAGAAACGTTATTCTTTTTTTTTTTTTATGGGTATACTATTTTATTATCATTTAAATTTCACCAGGAATGAACTCAAGTACATGCTAGCCATATGTTCAGATTTTTGAAATAAAGATAAAGTGGAAAAACAGCTTAAAGGGTGCAATGTACTTAACACTGCATAATATATTCAGCTAGGCGATCTAGGGGGTGGCATAACTACACACTTAGAAACACTTAGGAGCACAAAAAATATAGGGATAAACCCTGGAATTGGAAGGAAAACCATTTGGGATGGAACAGAGGTCCCTGGTTGCGGACAGAATGTCCCCTTGACTTCAGACTTGAGACAAACCCAGGGAGTCTGTCAGTATACAAAAACCACTGATTTCAGAACAGTAATAGGATAGATTGGCCAGAGCCAATGCAGACTGTGGGGTCCAGTACGAAGCGAGCAGGGTTGGCTGGAGGCTGGAAATGTTGTAGCTGAAACCCAGCATAGGTAGACGAGCAGCCATCTTCTAAAAATCGCGGATTTATACACAAGTTCCTAAGATGCTTTTCCCAAACGGGGTAGAAACATTATTCTTATATTTAACCGGAATCTGACTGTCATTTCTACAGGACCTTCTGAGAATGCATTCATGCATTTTCTTTCACACAATAGTTCACCTATATGAAGAGGTCTCCTGTTCCCCTACACGGTTTATTTAAACTTTATCATTTCTTCATGTGAAACGGTTTACGTTCGTCTTATCCATTTTATTAATGTCTGTATGCTCTTTATTTTGTGAATGCCCCTCTTTTAAAAACTTATTCAAATAATGAAATAAGTGACCTACAGTTACAGTCAAAAATATGATTGACATTTAAAAAACAGAATACCCAGTAACATAAGGAAGGCTCAGAAGAATATAGTATATTTCCATTCTTCTAAATTCAAAATCTATCTTGTTTACAGTTGCATAGATAGATAATATTATTATAAAGAAAAGCCAGTTAACAATTACTATCAAAGTCACTATAGTGCTTAATTCTTGAGAGAGAATGAGGTGTGAATAGGAAAGCCCATGGGGTTGGGTTTAGGGAATGTTTTAGAGTATCAGCAGTGTTTTTTTTGTTTGTTTCTTTGTTTGTTTTGGTTTTGGCCATGTTGTGCAGTTTGTGGGATCTTAGGCCCCCAACCAGGGGTCAAACCTGTGCCCCCAGCAGTGGAATTCAGGAGTCCCTAACCACTGGACCGCCAGGGAATTCCCCTCAACAGTGCTCTATTTCCTGACTCTAGTGGTGATTTCATGATATTCACCTTATAGTTTCATTAATTGTGCATATACTTTTTTTTTTAAGATTCCATATATATGTGTTAGCATACGGTATTTGTTTTTCTCTTTCTGACTTACTTCACTCTGTATGACAGTCTCTAGGTCCATCCACCTCACTACAAATGACTCAGTTTTCTTCCTTTTCATGGCTGAGTAATATTCCATTGTATATATGTGCCACATCTTCTTTATCCATTCATCTGTCGATGGACACTTCGGTTGCTTCCATGTCCTGGATATTGTAAATAGAGCTGCAATGAATATTTTGGTACATGACTCTTTGAATTATGGTTTTCTCAGGGTATATGCCCAGTAGTGGGATTGCTGGGTCATATGGTAGTTCTATTTTTAGTTTTTTAAGGACCCTCCATACTGTTCTCCCTAGTGGCTGTATCAATTTACATTCCCACCAACAGTGCAAGAGGGTTCCCTTTTCTCCACACCCTCTCCAGCATTTATTGTTTCTAGATTTTTTGACGATGGCCATTCTCACTGGTGTGAGATGATATCTCATTGTAGTTTTGATTTGCATTTCTCTAAGGATTAGTGATGTTGAGCATTCTTTCATGTGTTTGTTGGCAATCTGTATATCTTCTTTGGAGAAATGTCTATTTAGGTCATCTGCCCATTTTTGGATTGGGTTGTTTGTTTTTTTGATATTGAGCTGCATGAGTTGCTTGTATGTTTTGGAGATTAATCCTTTGTCAGTTGCTTCATTTGCAAATATTTTCTCCCATTCTGAGGGTCAGAAGAACCTAAGGGCAAGACGGGAATAACGATGCAGACCTACTAGAGAATGGACTTGAGTATATGGGGAGGGGGAAGGGTAAGCTGGGACAAAGTGAGAGAGTGGCATGGACATATATACACTACCAAACGTAAAATAGATAGCTAGTGGGAAGCAGCTGCATAACACAGGGAGGTCAGCTCGGTGCTTTGTGACCACCTAGAGCGGTGGGCTAGGGAGGGTGGGAGGGAGGGAGATGCAAGAGGGAAGAGATATGGGGACATATGTATATGTATAACTGATGCACTTTGTTATAAAGCATGAACTGACACACCATTGTAAAGCAATTCTACTCTAATAAAGATGTTAAAAAAAGAGGAAAAAATTGTGCATATACGTTGTATGCATTTTTCTGAATGTATATTTCACATCTGTTCCTAGTTAGTTATTAGCATTTTTCTCTAAAAATGTGGATGCGCATACATATATATATATATATATTTGTGTGTGTGTGTGTGTGTGTGTGTGTGTGTGTGTGTGTGTGTGTGTGTGTGTGTGTGGTACGCGGGCCTCTCACTGCTGTGGCCTCTCCCGTTGTGGAGCACAGGCTCCGGACGCGCAGGCTCAGCGGCCACGGCTCACGGGCCCAGCCACTCCGTGGCATGTGGGATGTTCCCGGACCGGGGCATGAACCCGTGTCCCCTGCATCGGCAGGCGGATTCTCAACCACTGCGCCACCAGCGAAGCCCTGGATGCATATATTTTGACTGAACAATTCACTTTCTAGAAAATTGTCTCAAGCGAATAATTAAGAATATGCACAAAATCTAGCTCAGTGTATGTTTAATGCAGTAATGATTATAATAGGCAAAAAAAAAAAGGCCCAGAGTAAATTAAATACCCAAAGTTAGATTGAGTTATTTATGATATATGTATGTATTGATAGAAAAACAGTTATGATTATTTTTTTGCTAAATATAAAAAAATAAGATAAAAACCTGTATCCTTACATTTTTAGAAAATCTGAAAAGGACTTCAATGAAATATTAAGATCATCTCTTAGAGGTTTAATATGGTTTATTTTTATTTTCTTCCTCTTTTCCATCTCTGCTTTTAGATTACTCTATAATGATGTGTGCACAGTACAATTTTGTAATACAAGTATTATTAAAAACAAAAATAGAATGGACCTCATGGACATAATACTCTAAATGTGTTGTGGATCCTGGTGACTTGCCTCCTACATAGAGTCCGTGTGCAGCAAGTTTTGAGCAGTGTTTGTAGAAGCAGCTATAGGACACTGTGTGAGAAAAGAAATGGGAATAGTCAAGTGAAATACCAGAGCAGCTGAATTCAAACCACACCTTTTTTAATTTAGGTTTTTAAAATCAAAGTTATTTAACAGCATCAAGAGTCAAGTAGTCTTGTCAAAGCCTTGGTAGGAGAAAAGAAAGCACCGGGCTCCTCTCTCCCCCTATTTTCCACTTCCCAGATGCAACAATTTCAAACCTTTCTGCTGATTCTTGTAGTACGTGCCTCCCTATTCTAAACAACAGGTGGCTAAGGCTTCATCTTGTAGCGTGAAGCATTATCCATTGATTTCCCACTACAGGAGATAAAGATTTCTCTCTTTTCACTACTACACACATGCACAGCCCTGTCCTCCCAACTTCGCAAGACCACGATTTAGCTTGTAAACATTTAATGTTTACATCATCATGACAAGAACGCAACACGGCTGCGTCATGCATTCGTCACTGAAAACCTTTCTGTTTGCCTTGGCGTTAGTAATTGTTTCCATTTATTTGCCTGGTTTTCAATGTTCTTATCTTCCTCGGTTGTACAAACCCCAAACTCATGCCCAGTTGTATAAGCCTCCTCTCAGTTCATTCAATACATTCTCTATTGACCATGTTAACATTTTTTTTTTTAAAGAAATCTTTCCCAGAGATCCTCTCATCAGAGCTGGCTGCTCACTCGGACCTCTTTTGTCATCCTGGGTATTTTCCTGGCACTTCTCTCTTGTGTTGACCTGTGTCCTGGATCCCGTGACGTCCTCCGTCTTGAGATGTGTCCTCCCATATTCTGGTGGGACACATTCCTTTGTAGCTTCCTAAACAGAGCTGCATGGAAAGTCATTTCTTTCGCTGTTTCAAATGTCCCCAAAGGCTTCATTCTACCTTTGCACTTAATTGATGATTTCTGTAAGCACAGAACTCTAAGCTGGAATCATTTTCTCTCAGAATTCGGAAAGCATTGCTCCCCGCCTCCCAGTTTCCAGTGTTGCAAAGTCCGACACCAGTTAGATTCTTGAATTTTTACAGGTAGTCTTGAGTTCTTCAGTTTGGGAACTGTCTTGACTTCTTTCTTTAATAATTTTTTTCACCTCCATTTTTATACTTCTTTCCTCCTGAGTCCTCCCTTATCCAGATGTTGAAACTTCTGGAAGAGCCTTAATTTTCTTATCTTTCCTATCCATTTTCCATACTTTGTCTTTTGCTCTGCTTTCTGAAAGCTTTGTTCAAATTTATCTCCCAATCATTCTATTGAGGTTTCCATTTCTGCTATTACATTTTTAATTTCCAAAAGCACTTATTTTGATCTGTGAATGCTCTTTTTTTTGGTAGTACCCTATTCTTAGCTCATCAGTGAAATAGCTTCCCTTATCTCTCTGATAATCGTTTCTTTTTTATTATTATTTTTATCTTCCTTTTGTATTGTCTCTGTTTCTTCCAAATTGCTTTTCTTTGTACCCCCTTGTTTTGATCTCTTATTTTCTGTGATTCTTGGCTGGATACCAAGAAGCTGATTGGAAACTCTACAAAAGAGAGAAGGGCTTGTCAATTATGGGTGTCACTGTAAGGTCATCTGGCTGAGCCAATTAGCTGGAGAATCTCCAATGTTCATACCTTTAGACCTTTCTTCCTGGAGTTATTTGGCTTGACAGAGAAGAATTTTCTAATCTCTGCCTGAAACCAAGCAGGACCCTGTGGGGTTCCTGGGCACGGAAGCCTTTCCGTGTTCCCCATTTCTTGTATGTAGGGAACACACTCCAGCCTCCATGACCTTCCCTGAGTCCCAAAGGGCAGATTTGAACAACCTCTAATCAGGGAAGGGAGGGGATACAGAGACAAGGGAGGAACAGCCAAAAACAACAGTGCAGCCTTAGGGCAGAGTCCTGGTTCCCCCTCAAGGGATACACACAACAATATCTTCGAGTTCTTTACAGAACTAAAATCCCCAACAATGGAAGATGTCAGCATTCTTCATTCCAGAGAAGATCACCCGGAGGCCAGATTAAAGGAGCGCAGGCCCCGCAAACACCCTAATCTTACCAGCAACCCTGTCCTTGAACCAGTGCTATAAAACTCCTCACCAAGTTCTCCTGGGCTGGGAAGCACCGTTTTTTGAGGGCAAGAGCTCGAGCTCACGGTGTCCCTCTTTGCCTGGCAGAGCAATCAAGCGATTCTTTTCGACTTCACCCAAAACTCTGTCTCCGAGATTCAATTAGGCACCCGTGCACAGAGTCTGGGTTTTCAGCACCGCGCCTAGAGTGAAGAGGCTAGCATCCTAGGTCTGGCGGGGGTGGGGGGGAGTAGACTTGGTGTTAAGGGGGGTCTCAGTGTCAACATGCTGACACATAATCCCCCTGTTTTCAATAGAGAACACCAGCTTTCGGCGCTACCAGGAGCCCTCAGGTTCAGCCAGAGATTCACGAGTTTACCCACTCCAGACGCTAACATCCAGTCTTTCCCAAAACAGGAGGGGAAACTGGGAGTATCAATTTCTTAAAAACACTTTCATGGAGTCTTTCGGTTTCTAGCTCCCCTCTCAGCCATCTTCCAGGGGTCCTTGGTGCTGTCAATCCTCAGCTTCGGGGATTTTGTCCAACATAACTCAGGTGCTTCCCAGCTTTCCCACAGCCAACCGAGACTCAGCTTTCTTAAGTCTGCTAGACCAGTAACAATTCACCCATCTGCTTTCTAGCTTCCAGTTATCTTCTCTCCCTTTTCTTTGCCCTTGACAGTATATATATATATATATATATATATATATATATTTAATAATCCGATTTATTAGGGATTTGGCAATGTGCATGGATAAACATGTGTGTCTAATCCGCCATCTTAATTGGAAACTACCCATATGCTTTGTCATATGAACTTCTCTCATTACAAGTTTTTCCATATTTTACACGTTCCAATCTATTCCCTGAAAAAAACCAAAAAGTAGGCATATATACTTTCAAATATTAGCCTTGTGCTTTTTTGCTCATTTTTCACCGTTTAAAGGTAATTTGGAAACTCAATCATGTGGTAGAAATGATAATAACAATAAAGAGAGCTACTATTTTATGTGTATCCAGCACTCTACTAGATGAAAGCAATACGTACCCCTCATAAATCTGCGTTATCTGCACGTCTGATAGCTATGTTCTTTGTCTTCATTTAAGGCATGGGTTGGGAAACTACAGCCATGGCCCAAACCTGGCCTGCTGCCTGTTTTTGTAAGTAGTTTCATGGGAGCTCATTTGTCTGCATATTGTTTATGGCAGAATTGAACACATGCAACAGAGAGCATATGATTTGTAAAGCCTCAACTACTTACTCTTTGGCCCTTTAAGATGAAGTGTGCCAACCCCTGCTTTAAGTTATTGATAAAACATATTAAATATGACAAGACTGGATCTAATCCCATTAAGTGAGGCACTAACCTCCCTGTCGGCTGTGACATTGATTAATTAACCAGGACAATTACATAACGAGCAATAAGTCTACTTAACTGCATGGTTTTTAGATTATACATATCAATTATAGAAGGTAAACACTTAAAATTTAATGCTGACCTTAAACTGAATATATAGTCTTATGAGATAAGAAATCCCCATTTCCCTTTGCATTTGCCCAGTGATAACATTCAAACACAAAAGAATCACTGTAGAAACACATTTGGGTACAGGTTTCCCTAACCCTGTGCATGGGATTCTAAGGAACGTGGAATTCTAAGGGATTCTCGGAACTCACAAAATGGGTTCTAAGGAATATTAGACCTGTGGAAGAAAAAAAGGATTAATGCTACAAGGTTGTAAAATATCGTTTACTAACTTCTCCCTCTTGGAGATGACCAATATGTTAGCACAGGAAAGATTTTGAAAATTCCCGCAGTAGAAAAATCTGAATACCTTTGTTTATGCAAACGTTACCCATTGGAAATGATCTCTTCCCATTCCGAGACTCTGTGATTCCATCTTACCTGCATTCATATCATTAGAAACATTGTCAAATGCTTTGCTGACATCATGGGTACTACGTAAAATGATTTAAAATATTTTTCGCGGTTTTCAGAAACTCTAACTTTATGGTTCTCTGGGTTTGATAGCAGTGTTTTTCGTGGAAGCTGGTCGAGGTGTTTGTCACTCAGAATCATCAGTCATCAGGATAATCCAAATTAAAGTCACAAAGAGATACCACGACACACCCACTAAAACGGCTAAAAGTAAAAAGATTGACTCCGTCACGTGTTGACAAAGCTGTGGAGCCATTAGGACAGTTGTACATTTCTGTTAGGACTACAGAGTGGTACAAACACTTTGCAAACAGTTTGGCAATTCCTTAAAAAGTGTGACATATACTCACCATGACTCGGCAGTTCAATTCCTAGGTATTTACCCAAAGACATGAAAATGTACGCTCCCACAAAAATTTGTCCTTGAATGTTCAGGAGCTCATTATAATAACCAAAATTGTTCAGTAATACCCGAATGCATAAACAAATTATGGTGTACTTACGCAACAGAATGCTATTTGGCAGTGAAAACAGAGAACAGAGGCTAAATGCAGCCACATGGATGGCGCTAAGATAATTAGGCTCAGCAAGAGTCAGACACAAAAGAGTGAACGCTGTATAACCACATTTTATGAAATTCTAGACAGGTGGAAGCAATGTATAGGAACAGAAAGCAGATCAGTGCCTTCCTAAGGTTTGCAGTACAGGTGGGGCAAGATGGAAATGTTCCTAGACCTAATAAGGATGGAAATTTCGCAGTTGAATATACTTGTCAGAACTGTACACTTAGAATGGGTGTATTTTATTGTATGCAAATTATACCTCAGTAAAGTTGATTTCTTAAAAGTGTACATACAGAAACTGATTTAGTTTGTTGTAGAGGGAAAACTAACACACTATTGTAAAACAATTATACTCCAATAAAGATGTTAAAAAAAAAAAAAAAAGTGTACATACAGAAATAGAAAAAAAATCCAGAAGTACATACTTAGGTGGTGGAATTACGGGTGAGTTTTACTCCCTTTATTTCGCTCTTCTGTGTAACCTAGCACTGCCACGATTATATATAATGTTAGTGATTTAAAAAGATTAAAATAAAAATGGTATCTATTCATTAAAAAAGGAAAAGCCATGTATGTGTTTTTCTCACCCCCCAGAGTAACTTTCTCATCTTCTCATGAGAGCAAGGACAGGTTTATTCATCCCTTAATCTCCTTAATCCAACTGTAGAAACCCTAGTCCAGGTGCCTGAGCACAGCAGCCCTTCACATCTGGTGACTTGAACCGAAGTGTTAGATTCCCTTTAGATTCATCCATACCTACTGCCTGGCCTGCTGCTTCTTGAGAATCATTTAGCACTTTCTCCATCGATGCTCTCTTTCTTAACTATTGTCCTCCACCTAGTTTTATAGCTCTACAGAGTGTATCAACGATAAGCTAGAGATGGGGGGGAATTAAAGCGGCAAGTAAAAAAGATTTTACTCAAGAACTATTGCAATGGGGGAAAAGAAATCTCAGTATGAAACTAGGCTCCACTCCAAAGACAACGAGGAAAAGTGAGGATTCACAGCCAAGAAGCAGGGTGAGAATTACTAAGACAAAACATCAGGAGTGGAGGTCATTCCGGCTAAAGTGAGATCACATATCATCTGGGGCACCTGGAGGGTGAGGAGTTCGATCGGATACCGAGGGTAGCGATTCTCGCTACACGGACCTAGGATCCCTGCTCGTGGTCTCAAGACGGCCCAGGGGAGGGAGGGCTCCCAGGAGCCTGATTCAGGTGTGGTCTTTGCCAGGTGTCGTCTGCCCCGCGTCGGCAGGCCCTCCCTCCCTTGTAAGAGCCAGGCAGGTAGCAGTCCCTGCAGGGAGTCCCGGGCTGCCATGACAACATCCTCCCAGAGGAGGGCTGTTGCCCTTCCCTGGCCCTGAGCCCACTTCCTGCTGGTGACAGGGCTCCCCCCACCCCCAACATGGGGAGAATCACTTGTGCGATTCCCTCCTCCCAGTCCCTTCGCTCCTTGAAATCTTCTGGTTTGCCCTTTTCATTCCTCAGGCAGCAAGAGCAGCCTGCGTTCACATCACGGCCCTGTGGCTGGTGCCTCCTGCAAGAGAAGATAAAGGAAGTATCTAGTCCGTCCCGTACAGCACGTGGGGCTCCCCTGGGCGGGGGTGACAGACCTGATAAAGTGAATCAGCGACAACAACGGGAGAGTTCCCAGGCAGCGGAAGTAAACTCTAACACACCAGGAAACCAGCCAGACAGGAGGCAGCGGGCCGGCAAAGGTTCGTGTGTGTCTCACCAACTTGCTTCGCCGCAGTGCTTCCTCTAATGTTGTTGTCGTTTTTAACCGTAGTCTTTTAAGCACGATGTCAACGAATCGTCTCAAAGAACTGCTGAAAAGGTGCCACGTTCAGGGAAGGTAGCCAGGAGCCTTGCACCCCTGCCCAGCTGTGCTTCTGTTGCCGGGACGTGCAGGGGGCCTCACGGGGGGGCACAAAGTCCTGGTGGCCCTGGTGCGGACAGGACTGACAGCTGGGATTAGCCCTGGGCTGTGGGCTCTCTCTGGTCCAGGCGACGAGAAGCGACCCAGACACGTGCTTAACTGGAGGGCGTGCTTATACGGATTCTGTGTCTCCTCCCATACAATGTGCCGCCTTCCTGACTCTAAATGTTTACCTTTGTGAAGAAGGAAGACAAGGAAATATAGTCACCTCTGTAGGACTCATGGAGCTGCATATAGATCAGTTGCTAAATAATTTTCAGTTGTTTTAGTTCTTCTAGAAAACGATCAACCTGATGTAATTCTCATGGGGAAATCTGCGGTGTTGGAAATGCCGCAGAGCTAGCAAGGTCACTGTCATATTCAATATTGGATAAGAGCGTCTGTGCAGGATGAAGAGGGATATTTGGTGGAGAAATAAACCCTTGAGCCCTGTGCGGGATAGTCTCTGTGAATGAGTGTTCAGGGCTGAACAGAGGGTTAATGGGAGAGAGAGACAAAATAATCCAAAGGTTTGAAAAATACAAACCTTTCCTCTTTCCCTCGTTATGTCCTATTTCACTTAAAGGGCAGGCTTTTTAACATGCCCTGTCTATTATCAGTATAACAGGCAAGAGTAGGAGTCCTTACCGTTAAACAGCTGCTAACTAGAACTCTTTGAGACCTGGTGTGGGTTCTTCCCTTTTCAGATCAGTGCTGTTTTGTCTGCATAGAAGGGACACACGGTCATTAAGTGGGATCAGGAGATTAGCCTCCTAAATTCTTAATTAAGTATCAGATTGAAGGAGCTACTCATTCTTCTGAAAACGGCCATTTTGCCTGCAATCTATGGCTTTAGTAACTAAATAAAATATCGTCAAGTCATGATCTCCATTTACTCCAGAACAGGAAATTCATTTATTCTACAAAGGAGAGAAATACAGACTCATATAAGTTTTAAAATTCAAAAACAAATTTTTAATGCATTTTTGCTGACCAAAATGTTTTCTTAGTATTTCTGTAAAGCAGGCCTCTACAATAAGACTGTTCTCAAGATCCATTACAATGTCATTACATGAAAGTAAAATCAAAATCAAAATATATGTATTACCGACTTTTCTATTTTGGTCAAATCTATTTATGGGGGGGGTGGGTAAAATACAGTAAGGTGTTCTCCAGCAGTCTTCCCTGAGAAATAAAAATAAAATCGTGCTTTTGGAATACTATAATTTGTGTATTCCTGAAAAAAAGCTGAAGACTATTTGAATTTGTTCATCAAAGTAATGAGACAAATAGGCTTGATAGGTTGACAGCTTAAATGCATGCTTTTCATTTTCATCAAATGTATGTCTTCATTCTGAGTGTATAGTAAGTCGTTATGTGGGATTTATTGGCACCCGTTATTAGGCAGGGAAAGGTTAGATATGGCTCAAGAGCCTCAGGACTCTGGTGACAATCTGTCTCAGGGCCTAACTTTTGGAAACAGCCGGTCCCTGAGAATTTCTTGGTTCTGCTTTTGTCCCAGTCAACCCAGTGGAGCAACCCAGTGAATTCCAGTGGTACTGAATTTCTCCTGGAACTGTAAGTGCTGCATGGAGTCGACACAGAAGGGGGCTCTGGCTCATGTGGGACCCACCCGGAGTTCACAGTACCTTCTAGCAGGTCAGAGATGCCTGCTCAGCAAGTACCTGCTTTGGTTCATGGATGCAATTTTTAACGCAGGGGAGAAAGCAAACCACTGTCTACCCAGGTTTCCACCTATTTTGGAAATATGAAAAATTCCCAGGCTGGCCCTTGACTGGACTCCTTCCTCCAAGCATCTTCTCAAAGTTTGGTCTGTAAAAGTGGAAGCTAAGTTATGGGAGGGAGCTTAAATCTACCCCGTTTTCCTCCTAACTTTCTGAGATTTCCTATTTTCCACCAAGATAGAAGAATTAGTGGAAAAACTCTTACTATAATGTTTTGCACCTCTTTGTATACAATCCAGACTCAAAAGTGGAAGAGAGATGTTTGTGGAAACTTAAAAACAAAGGAAAACAAAATAAACCCCCAGATTCTTAGATCTCCAGTTGGTGAATCCCAGACCTTTGCAACTCTCTTGAATCTCCCGTTTTTAAAAGTACTTAATTCTGGAAAAACTCATCAAAGAAAGGTTTCATTCCAGTTGAGTTTAAGATAAAGCCTGGGGGAGGAGGATGAAAGTACATAAATTTGAAACTTGATTCAAATTGTTCTCCAGATTCTCTGATTCTCTCCTTCCTTTTTCTTCCTTACTTGAAGTGCATTTTTTTTGAGAGTCAAACCTTAGTTTATAAGGGCATGAGCTGCAACAGCCATTCAGGGCTTTCCCCTGCATTTCTCTTTCTCTCTCTTTTCCTTCTTCTTGCCCTTTGCTCCCTCCTCTGCCCAACTCCATCCCAAGTCTCAAGTACAGTTAAGTTCCCTACATACAAACGAGTTCTGTTCCAAGAGTGCATTTGTAAGTCCAATATGTTCCTAAGTCCAACAGTGTTACTCTAGGTAGCGAGCTAACACAATCGGCTATCGAGTACTGTACTGTAACAGGTTTATAATACTTTTCACACAAATGATACATTAAAAAAAACACGAAAACATTTTTAACCTTACAGTACAGAACCTTGGAAGGTGCAGTAGGACAGCACAACAGCTGGCATCCAGGGGCTGGCATCGAGTGAACAGGCAGGAAGAGTTACTGGCTGGAGGAGGGAGAGGAGGTGGTCGAGGGTAGAGCTGAAGGATCGTCAGCAATAGGAGACGGAGGGCGAGCTGCGATGTCACTCATGCCTGACGCTGATGGCACAGGTTCTGGTTCCTCGCTGGAACCAGATGCACGTCTGAATCTTTGAAAGTTGGTATCTTGAAGGTTCGTATGTAGGGGACTTACTCTATTTTGTTCCTAAATTATTTAGTCGTTATACATTTTCCCTCAGTGTTTCGGAGTCTCTTTCTCATAAGTACCCTAAGGAGCTCACCATGCTTCCTCCAGACTCAGCCAGGAGAGAACATTGGATTCCTCCCCCTTCCTTTCTCATCCACCCCATGAACAGAGAGATCATGGCTCCAATCATCTCTCCAGAAACCAAGGCTGCTTCTGAAGCTCATTCTGGTGCAAGGAATTTTCAGTGAACGTCAAGAGAGACAAACGCAGCCTTGTCCCCGAGCAGAACTGGTAGCTTCTGTGCAAGTTTATCTGCACATAGACTCATCCCCCTCCACACACACACACACCCCCTTGGCCAAATCCCTACCCCCCTTGGACTCACGATTTAGGACTTGGAAAGTTCTGAGGGAGTATCATCTATCCTACATCCTCAGGAATGCATCTAGTAATAACTTCCTCACCCCAAGGAAGCAATTCAGGCACAGTGGAACTTGGAAAATTTTCAAATCAGAGCTCTTATTCTTAGCAGACGTCTCCAGAATTGCATTGAACCAAATTCATGAATTTTCACTTACAGAAGTCACAAATTCTTTTGTCTCAAATCATGCCATTTAAAAAATAATTCGGATTTCTTAATTAGATAGAATAGGTAATATAATAATTGGCTTGCTTACAAAGTTTATGTCACTTTGCTTAATAATTGCTATTCACTAGAAATATCAGTGAGTAAAACATACACTCCTCCTCTGTTTTCATTTCAATCATTTAGTGGAAAAGAAAAATAAGTTGAGATATCTTGAGTTACACTCAAATAACAGAAAAAAAATATTTTCAAGGGAGTTCTTTGTAGAAATGTTGATGTACTGGTTCTTAGCTAAGAAGAATCCACTTAAGAAAATATTCTTAGTGGTCTATGGAACAACATTAAATTCAGGAGAGCACTCTTGGGTAAAAACTGAAGTATCAGATTGCAATGTCTAACTTCATTTATATGATTATTATTGTGCTGACCTTCAAATCAATATTTCTACATAAAGAAGAAAGAAGTTTCCCTGGGTAATAATGCATTCCCGGGACTTAATCTTGATTTTCATATCTGAATGTCATTTCTAAACCTACCAAATGTAGATAATGACAAAGTGAGTCACAAGACTTCCTCTTACAAACCAAGCATGCTGTGGTGAGGTTGAAGTTTTAAATTCCTCTCCAGAGTCCCTTTTCACAAATCTCAAATTTGATGCATTTAAAGATGATGCAATTTTTTAAACGGATGCCAAAAACACAGCTTGATTAATATCTACCAAATAATGTTTTTCAACCTGACGAGTCATTTATATAGTCTGGTGAAAATTTGGAATTCAAGTATAGGGATATGCCCTAAATCCGATCTCATACAGGGATACTGTACACATACTCTGCAGATGTCAGCTTGAACTTACAAACCTTTCCCAGGAAACTTTGTGTAGCTCAGTGCAATTTTGGAGCTTCTGTGATTCCCCCGATCTATAGCTAAAGGTCAGCTTGGGAAGGGTCGTTACAAATTTCTCCATTTCAGAACTGTCCCTAGGAAACGGGGAAAGGATGGATGACCTCCAGGATGGGCCTCGCCATATTCTGAATTCAGACACAGTTGTAGAGAGTTTCCTAAATAGCTTATTATAACTCCACCACCATGCGGATCCAACTGTGTTAGGTTAAATCAAAGAATAACAATAGGCGCAAGCACGCGCTTGTGAATATCTGCTCTCATTTACAACCTGAGAAACAAAAAGTAATTTGCGGGCTTCCCTGGTGGCGCAGTGGTTGCGAGTCCGCCTGCCGATGCAGGGGACACGGGTTCGTGCCCCGGTCCGGGAGGATCCCACGTGCCGCGGAGCGGCTGGGCCCGTGAGCCGTGGCCGCTGGGCCTGCGCGTCCGGAGCCTGTGCTCCGCAACGGGAGAGGCCACAACAGTGAGAGGCCCGCGTACCGCAAAAAAAAAAAGTAATTTGCTTTTGTGGGTCATTATTGTTTGATGTCCGTTCTTCAACAGCATATTCAGTGATTCCTTAATACTTTGATAAAGTTACTGCACTTCAGGGCAAGATAGTATAGGCACATGTATATGCTATGTAAATATGTAGAAACTTCTGGTTAATGAGTCTCAGAGTAGCACACTAATAAGCCCTGTTCTGTTCAGTCATGTCTGCTTCAAGGACCCATACTGAAAAGCCTTATTCTTTAAAGTCAAAGACCTTGAGAACTTTGTGTTTAAAACCATATCAGGGACTACAAAAACAAAACAAATAAGCTGTAGGCTGGGTCGAATCAGAATGGAGAGCCTGGTTACACAGCCTCACTTCAGCCTGGGAACAATGAAATTCTTTTCCTTCTCTGATAGGTCCCATCGTAATTTTCCCACTTCTATTCGAACTAGTCAACACTCTGTTAATTCACCCAGCATGGTATGTGTACGATCTGCTCCTATATTAGTGGGTGGTGTTTCCACATGCACGTCTTTCTTGCCCAGCAAGAGTAAGAAATTCAGTTTTCTCTTTTAGCTGTTTTGTATTCTTATTAACACTTACTCTACTCAATGCATTCGTCTGATCAGACTTTTATGTTCATGTATAACTGCGATGTAGACAAAACACTTGATGCCTGTTTGCTCTTAAACCTCTGAACCATTTCTCCAATATAAATAGAGGTAAATATTAATAGCATTGTCATTATGACTAAATGGATTAAAAACACAGAAAGAGTTTGTAAATTTAAAAGTGTCTACAAATGTTGTTTATTATTATTGTAGTATATAAATGCATTTACTGTAGTTTTCCTTAGATTATATCATAAGGAGAAAGAAAAATTAATACTTCAGTAGTAGACTTTGTGAAAACACTTATGGATTTAAAATACATACTTCTTACTTTTGAAGTAGATGCTGAAATTCATTAACTTGACAAAAGGATATAGAAAAAAAATCATAACTTTTGGAAACTATCAACTTAAAAGCATTATTCACTATTGGCATTATTCACTATTGTCAGGGGACATGGGTTCGTGCCCCGGTCCGGGAAGATCCCACATGCCACAGAGTGGCTGGGCCCGTGAGCCATGGCCGCTGAGCCTGCGCGTCTGGAGCCTGTGCTCCGCAACGGGAGAGGCCACAACAGTGAGAGGCCCGCATACCGCAAAAAACAAAAATAAAAATAAAAACCTAATGTGTACAAAATAGAGAATAATGTAGTACTAAAATGCCATGATCCAGACTAAAATTAATATGATTCAAATAAACAAGTATAAATGAAAATTTAGCATTCTTTGCCACTTTTTAAAGCAGAATTTCACGAAGGAAATAAAAGAAATCCATAAGACTAAAAGAAATAGGTCCTGAATCAGACTAAAGGTATGAGAAAAAGCGATTCTGAACCTCAGTTACATGCCATAGGAAATTATACTCTCATGATTCATTTTATAATAATTTTTGCCTTTAAAAAACTTTAATGTAGTTGAGAAAGTACTCTTGAGGAAGCAAATCTTACTGTTTTGATGAATAAAAGAGATTAATTAAAAAAGGAGAAAATATTAGGGGTTAACAGTATTATATAGCCAACTTCCAGTTGACTAATTTCTATAACCTCGATTCTCAAACCTTAAGAATCGTGTTAAAATGCAGATTACCTGTCCTAGAATCCCCAGCGCATTGAATCAGAATCTCTGGAAGGTAGGTCCCATATATCTGAATATTTCATAAAAACCCTGGAGATTCTGATGCAGTTAGTCGAGGGAAAACTCATAGAGAAACACAACTCTAAGAAGTGAAAAGAATTCATAGAGAATATGGTGTCTTATCACTTAAAAGAGTAAGCAGTTTAGTTTACAAGTTAGGGAAAATGTTTTATTTAATGGATATAATTAGAAAGATTTACCCAACTTTTAGAGAATATATATATATATTTTTTCACATGGGGCATTTATAAATATTCACCACATTCAGTATCATATGAGTTACAGGATATGTCTATGAGAAGAAAATATTTTAAAAATAGAGATATGTTTGGAAATTTAAAATTATACTTCTAAATAATTAATTTATTATATAGCAGGAGAATTAGAAAACACCTAGAATTGAACAAAAATACTATATATTGAAACTTGTAGGCTATAACTTCAACAGTACTTAAGGAGAAATTTATAGCCATAAATTCTTTTCTTAGGCAAAGAGAAAGGTTGAAATTTAATGAGCTAATTGTCAAAGGTAAGACAGAGAAAAACAAGAATTGATCCAAAGAAAATGAAAGTAATGAGATGATATAAATAAGAGCAGAAATCAAAGACAGCAATTATATAACGAAGAACAGCATAGCCAAAAATAGGGTTTTTTTTTTAAAGACTACAATAAAATAGACAAAGATGTCTGCTGAAAATCGTTCAAGAGAAAAAGTGATAGTGTGCACACACACACACACACACACACAGAAATATTTTAACAATGTAAAAAGGGGATACAACATCAAAGATTAAAAAGATAGTAAGAGGATAATATGGATGACTTTGAACCTATTTAATTTAAAACTTGGATAAAATAAATACATTGTGGAAAAGATCACTAAAAAAATTGGCTAAAGGAGAAATACACAACCTAAACAGCCCTGTAATATTTAAAGAAATTGAACTGGTATTTAACTATCTTCCCACAAAGAAAACATCACACTTGGTTGTTTTTTGAACTATTTCAGTTTTCTACCAAATAGTCTAAACAAGAAAAAAAAAGGGTGTGCTCTGAAGCTCATTTGATAAGACTAAAATTACCTTGATGTTAAAATAAGAAGAGCAAATAAAAATTAAATTATAAGCCAATCCACTCATGTACATAGACACAGAAATATCCATCGGTCAAATGAATCCAAGCAATAACCACGAACATCTAATAGATCATAACAAAGTGCTATATTTCAGGAATTGAAGGTTGGTTTACTATTAGAAAACTTATTCAAATATTTCAGCTTATTAGTAGATTAAGAGAATAAGAACAGGTAATATTTTCAAAAGATTCAGAAAATTTTTGATAGAACTCAAAACCTATCTATGGTAAAAAAATTAAACTTTTAAATTAGAAACAGAAGAGAATATATACTAAAAATGTACAACAAATATTATAGGTCATGATCAAATATTAGCAATCAGGAACAAGACAGTGATGTCTTATGCCATCATTTCCAATAAACATCATTCCGGTGACACTAAAAATCGGATCTGCATACATTTTGCAAGAGACTTCCAAAAAACTAACATATGATCCAGCAATAAATATATAATATATTTAATATATAAAATATATTAATTGATATTTAATATACATAAAAATAAATATTTAAAAATTTTTTGAATTAAAAAATGTTTTTAAAGAAAAAAGAAGAAGCCAATTCAGAGTGATTCTATTAAAATGCAGGTCAGATCATCATCATGTCTCTCTTCTGCTGGAGGCCTTCCTGTCTCATTCAGAATAAAAGCCAAGGGTCTTCGCCTGGCCTGCGAGGCCCCAGGCCTCCCGGGCTGCCTCCCCACCCCACTTACCTTCCTGACCTGGTGTCCAGTTCTCTGCCCCCCATGTCTCATGCTCCTGTGACTCTGCTCTTGATGGACCTTGAACATGGCACTCCTGCCATTTGGCCCTGCCTCTTGCTGTGCCCTCTGTCCAGGAAGCTCTTGGGCTGGTAAACCACCTGAGCAGCTCCCTCACTTCCTTCAAGTCTTGATGGCCTTTTGCCCCTGGGCCTCCCTGTCCTCCCCCCCTGCTCTATGCCTCCCCATAGCACCTGTCCCCTCAAGTGACCACATTACTGTTTATTTGGTTTCATGTCCCCTTCCCCACGCTTGAATGATGGCCCTTCAGAGGCAGAGATGTTTGTTTCGTTCACCCGTGTGTCATCCGCACCCAGAAGAATGCCTGGTACATAATAAGCTGTTTGTAAATATTTTTAAATGCATGAAAGAACCTATTCCTTAAGGTTTGGTCAATACATATTTATCAGTAAGTATTATAGAAGTCTACACATTCTGGAGAACTAAAAAAGATTTTTCTTGTTAACGTATATTAAGAGGTGCCACGTATTTCTAATTAAGATTTCACCTCTTTGAAGTGGTGAGAATCCATTATGAATCTTAAGTACTGCAAATGATATGCACTGTATAAAGGAAATAAGCATACACAAGCGTGTTTCGATCCAGCCTGTGGCTCACTGCTATTAACAACTGAATGTATATCAAACGTCTATGAGGAGGTAACTCAAACAGTGGGTAATGCTGAAATTCTATGTTTATTTCTACATAAAATAATTTTTAAATATGAATAATCTTAGTGAAATTTCTTGAATTCTTTTGCATGTGTGTATATGCTTTCTTTAAATATATATTATGTATTTTTCCCATGTGTTGTATTTTTTGTATTGCTCCGTTGCTAACTCTGAGTGCAGAGAATACTTATCTATTTTCCTTTGTATTATTTTCAAAAGTTTTACCAAATAAATTAAAGCCAGCCCATAATATAGGTTGCTGGATGTTTGAAAGACAAAGACTGAGGAAGCACATTCTAAGAGTTTGATTTGCTCACAGTTATTTTGTCCAGGGCTGACTCTTCATAGAACTCTGCTCACATTAAACAAATGATTAAATAAATAATTGAAAATCCTTAGCATCTATACTGTTTGAAAAAATAATCTCTCGAGATATAGCAGAAAACACACACACACACACACACACACACACACATGCAGACATTTTCATGAGACCTTCTATTTCAGAGTCTAAAGAACATTTGGTTCATTTGGGGACATATTTCAGAACCTTAAGAACGTGGAGTGTCCAAAGCCCAAGAGAATGAAATATCATGGAAAGTATATTCAGCGTTATTTGAAAAGAATTTTATTGCAAAATGGTAAAGATTTATGACTGAGTCATGAAAATTAACAGTACAATTTTCTCACTTTCTTTAATAAATAAATCAGATTAATAATAGCTTTCTAAAACATCTGCCAGGTACTGTATAATGTTTAAGTTACATAGTAAATAGTGACTGGAAATATTACTAAACCAATTAAAACATATTCAAAATTCCCTAGTAAATTTACCTATAATTATTTTAGGGGTCTGTGAAGGTTTCCGTCTCGCTGACCTGAATTTAATTACCACTTGATGTATTTTATGCACATATGTTCAAAATTTTAAGAAGTTCTACATAGATTATTAATCACTATGTCGTATTCTCCCCCTCCACTTGAAAGGTATATGGAAACAAGGAGAACAAACAAAGAGTAAAAGTTTGCTGTGCATTCTTCCATGTCCTGTATTCAACAGGGTGTAAATATTGTTCGTTTAGAAATCTGCTCTGCAAGGATCATCTTTCTGAGCGTAAATAAAAGAGATTCCTAATGGTATAAAGACAAAGGGAGCCAGCCAGCAGCAGGGCAATGGACTGAATGTCCATTATGGAAAGCAGATTTTTCTGACAGAATATAATGGGAGAAATATTTCAGCACTTATCACAGCTATTCTGACTTCAAATTTTCTGACATGGGTTTTTTCTTTATGAGTTTTAAGACCATGGGTGGAATTTTGGCGTGATTCTCAGAGCCCAGTGGTCGGTGTGAGGTCAGCAGGCTTTCAGAGGCGGTTTTCACTGCTCGCTCAGCCTGGCTGAGCTCTAAGAACACCATCTGTAGGCTCCTTCGCCCATAAATAAGTCCATTTGCTCCTTGTAGGGAGGTATATAGGACACTTACAGAAATACGGTGTAAAACATAGACAATACCCCTCCAACAATTCTAAATTCAGGTAAGAATATTGTCTTACTGAGAGGTTCAATTTATAAAGCCAAGAACTTCTGGGGAGAAAGTATGTTAAGACCCCAAATATAAATATCCCAAGAGCAAGTTACCGCTTCCACGACTTTTCTCCCAGCCTCTTGGCCTCTATCTGACCATAACCTGCCTCCCCAACTAGCTCTGTCACGGGGGGCTGCTAACTGACAAGGAGCCCTCCAAGTCTAGTCCGGGGAAGGTTTCCACAAGCTTTCTGTTGCTGAGGTGTGTGCCCCGACTTCCAGCGTGTCCTCAAACATTATTCCTCTGTACTCTGCTCTCTGACCTTTTGGAAGCAGGGCCAACTCCACAGAGTTAATAGACTGAATATATACTGTCCCTTGGCGGATATTAAGCTGGCTCTTTCTCCAGAAATATCTCTCCTTTATCCCCTTAAGAAAACTGACATTTCACCATCAAAGAAAACTTGACTTATTTGGGTTTCCATAAAAAGAGACACCACTGGAAGGCTAATAATGTTTCTAAGACTTGCAAATCCAATAGACAAAGGGAATAACTCGTATGTTAAAAGACCACTTTGTCAGGCTTCCCATTGAACAAGGAAGGGCCTGAACACCTCTTGGCTGACCTTTTCCCAGATTCCCATGAATATCCCAAGACAATATGCAAACAAAACCATGAAAGCTTATATCCGCATTTTAAACTCAGAATGACAGAACATGATACGCCAAGATTCTAGGGCAAGCTTTTACTCACTAGTATTAGGGCTCAGCTGAGAAAAAGAATACTGGGTCACCCTACACTCAAACCAGTCCAGCAGAGCTGGGAGAAGGAAAACATGCTGATTTCTGCTCACTATTCATTTTAAACACCCATCTCTCCCACCCACCGGAAACGGAAACTTCAAGAACAAAATGCAGAGAGCATCCCAGAAAGCAGAGAAACTTTAAGGGGGGAAAAAAAGAACATTATAGGCAAGAGAAGAAGAGAGAAGATTCCTCAAAGAAATGTATGCTAAGGGATCTTGTCCCTTGTGTACCTAGCCTGGACCAAAGAGAACTGCTTTCTAAGCAATAAGAAGGCAGCGGGTAAAAGAGAATAATACAAATCTCACCTCTCACCTCGGTCTAAAAGATGGTACCGAATAAATATTGGATCAGTCAAGACTTTTTCTGTTGGCAGTGACAGAAACCCGAATCATCGTAAGCCAGAGGGAAGTGTATCGGCTCAGTGTTTATCTACACTCCAGCAGTGGCAGAGGTGAAGCTGGCCTCAGGGGAGGCCTGATACCACATCTAATTACCTCCCTCTCCCTTCCTTCCTTCCTTCCTTCCCTCTCTCCCTCCCTTCCTCTCTTCCTGTCTCCTTTCCTCTCAACCCTCTCCTCTCTGCCCCTTTCTTCCTCTTTCCTTTCTTCAGCTCAGCTTTATTCTAAGTGCAGACAGGCAACTCCACGTAGTGGGAAAACAGGCTTCCAGCAGCCCTGGGCCCATTCCAAGGGCTCTAACCGCAGAAGGAAAAGGTGTCTTCCCTGTTAACTCCATTTTAATCTTGAACGACACCGAGAGGCTTGGCTTGGGTTACAGGCCCATCTCCGTGACAGGAGAGGCAGTAACGTGACCAGCATGGCCAGGATCACACGTCCCCATCACCATGGCTGGACTGGGAGGAAAGAAGTCACCTGAAGGAACGGGAAATGCTTTAGAAGAAAGGGTGAAAAATGCATATTATGTCTTTACTGCAAATGCCTGCAAAGCATTGGAATTTTTGCTAGGTCAGCGCTAACCTCCTCTCCGGGTACAGATTTTTTTTTTTCACAACTTTATTGCAGCATCATTAAAGCACATTAAACTTCACATATTAAAATGTACAACGTGATCAATTTTGACATACGTATACACCCTTGAAATCACCACCACAATCAAGATAAAGAACGTTTCTATCACCCACGAAAACTCCGTCATGCTTCTTTGCAATTTATCCTTCTCTCACCTAGGCAACAGCAGACCTGCTTGCTATTACGACAGATTAGTTGGCATGTTCCAGAGTCGTGCATAAGCAGAATCACACAGTAAAGGCTCTTTTGTGGCCTGACTTATTTTACTCAGGATAATGTGTTTGAGAATCAACGTTGTTGTGTACCTCAGTGGGGTGTTCTTTTTATGGTTGAGTTAGTTGTATTCCATTATATGGAAGTCTAATAATTTGTTTATCCATTCAACTGTTGATAGACCTTTGGGCTATTTTCAATGGGAGGCTATTACAAATGAAGTCATTATATCTACTTGTGTACAGGTCTCTGTGTGAACATATTTTTTTGTCTTTCTTGCATCATTACCTAAACATTGAATGACTAGCTCATATAGGTGATGTATGTTTAACTTTTAAAGGAACTTCCAAATGGTTTCCAAAGTGGTTGGGCCTTCTCCCTTTTCCATCAGCAGGATATGAGCATTCCAGTTGCTCTACATCCTTACCAGCACTTAGTATGATAGGTCTTTTAAATTTTAGCCATTCTATTTGATCTACAGTGGTATCTCATTTGTATTTCAGGTTGCATTTAAACCTCATGATGAATGAAGGTGAGCATCTTTTAATGTGTATACTGTCCATTTTTGAACGGTACACTCAAATCTTTTAAAATGGGGCTGTTTCCCTTCTCGTTATTAGCTGTAAGAGTTCTTTTTATGTTCTCCTTAGAAGTTCTTTGTCTAATATATATGCTGTAAATATTTTCTCCTAGTCTACGGCTTGCTGAGGTATGATAACGAATAAATATTTGGTGCTTGTACCCTGTTCCTGGCACAGAACTCCTCAAACCCTTGGGATTTCCTGAGTGATAGGAAAGTCTTTTGTTATTCATAACAGGTCCCTTTCAACCACACCTGAGTTTTACTAATGAGGTGGCTTAAGGTGAGGCCAGTAAATAGCCTCAGAATGGGGTCCCCAGAAAGACCAAATAATTAGAGCATTGTTGGAACTTTACGTCCCACACACCTATCTTAGGGGAGGGAGCCACCTGGCAACTGAGCTCTATAGAAGCTCTTGAACATGCCTCAACTGCATGAGGTGAGAAGCTTCTGAAGCAGGATCCTTTCAGACCTTGCCTTATGTATCTCTTTATCTGGCTATTCATTTGTATCCTTCACAATAAACCAGTAAACATAAGTGAAGTGCTTTCCTGAGTTCTGTGAGCCATTCTAGAAAATGATCAAACCTTAGGAAGGTGTCATGGGAGCCTCCAACTTATAGCCAGGTGGTCAGAAGTGTGGGAGGCCTGGGACCTGCAGCTGCATCTGAGATGGGGGATGGTCTCATGAGGCTGAGCCCTTCACCTGTGGGGGGTCTGTGCTAACCCTGAGTAGGTAGCATCAGAACTGAATTGCACTGAATTGTTGAACAACCAGTAGGGTTGCTGGAGAATCAGAGTTGGTTATTGGTGTTGAAAAACACCCAAACGTGCCTTTTCATTTGCTTAATGGTGTCTTTCACATGATACAGTCCAATTTCTCACATTTTCCTTTGTCTTTCATGCTTTTGGTGATCTATATAACATATTTTTTGCCTAATCTAAGGTCTCAAAGATTTTCTCCCTATGTTTTCTTCTAGAAGTTTTTATAGTTTTACATTTTATATTTAACTCTATGATCCATTTCAAGTTAATTTTTGTTTATGATGTGAAGAGTTGAGGTTCTTTTTTTTAATACAAATATCCAGTTAATCCACCACCATTTGTTAAAAAGTCTTACCTTTTCCACATTAAATTTCCTTGGCATCTTTGTCTAAAATTAATTGATTTATATGTGTGGGTTTATTCACAGAAAATGGGAGCAATAAGTGCCCCAGCAAATCTCCTGCATTCCAGATACACTGTTTATATATTCTGTTCCACTGATCTGTAGTTACTCTTTTCACTAATTTCAAAATATTTCAATTTACTGTAAGGTAACACTTACAATCAAATAGAGTAAGCCCTACTTGTGAGAGACTGATCACCTGTCTCAATATTGTTTCATCTATCATAGGTCCATTGCGTTTTAATATATATTTTAATATCAGCTCTTTAAATTTGTATAAGAAAAATATGGAATATACATTGGGAGTGTATTGAATCTACAGATCAATTTGGGGAAACTTGCATTTTCACAATATTGAGTCTTCCAATCCATGAGCATTGTATATATCATTTCATTTATTTATCTAGGTCATCTTTAATTCCTCTATGCCATATTTTATAGCTTACAGTGTAAGGGGAGGGTGCTTCAACTTCTTTTGTTATATTTATTCCTGTGTATCTGTATCAGTTACAGTTCAATCAGAGAAGCAGAGACATTATATACATATATATATATTTGTAACAGGAATTTGATCTAATGCAATTGTGGGAATCTCTAAAACTGTTGTCTTTGTGTTTAATGCTGAAACCTGAAGACACAGAGCAGGAAATCCTGAATGCAAGATAGTTGTAAAGTGAGGAACAGCAAAGAAAACTGCATGTTGTCAACGATGAACTGCGTGTCCTGCAGTAGAAGTGATACCCTCAGTCATGGAGATAAACACACACCTGCAGAAGCTGAAGGATGGCTCATGGGAAAGTGGAGCATTTGCAGGCCCAGGCGTTGCCCCAGACCAGCGAGCTGAGCCAGCAGATAAACACCAGCATGAGTGAGCTTCAGAAGGTGTCTGCTCCAGCTTCTCAAGCAAAAACACAAAATGGCTCCTTCTTTACTTTTGCGTTCCAAATCTCAGTTAAAAATATCTCTTGTAAGGGCTTCCCTGGTGGCGCAGTGGTTAAGAATCCGCCTGCCCATGCAGGGGACACAGGTTCGCGCCCTGGTTCAGAAGATCCCACATGCCGTGGAGCAACTAAGCCCGCTAGTCACAACTACTGAGGCCGCACGCCTAGAGCCCGTGCTCTGCAACAAGAAGCCACCGCAATAAGAAGCCCACACACCACAACAAATAGTAGCCCCTGCTCGCCACAATTAGAGAAAGCCCACGCACAAGCAATGAAGACCCAACACGGCCAAAAACTAAAAATATAAATAAATAAATAAATATATAAATTTTTTTAAAAAAGAAAATATCTCTTGTGGCCCTTCTGGACTGGAAATATTCCGGGAAGGGAATTCCTGGAAACGATGATCTTGGACGAGTTGACACATTACAAAACCACACCAGTCCACACCTTGTCAACTTGCCACTCATACACTTGTCTTTAAGCCATGCTTAATTTCCAAGTAGAAATAATAGCAAAGCCACATTTCTCCAAAACGTGAGGCATACAACAAAAACAGGGTAACCCTTTGCCCCAAAATGAATGCAAAAACCCTTCTTTGTCTGAGGTTGGTGTTTATTCTTCTTCTAGACGAACTCCTCACTTGCTACCTTGTAACTTAAATACTGAGCCATAAATAAACCACTATTAACATATCTTATGTTAGAAGATTGGGAAAGGGGAAGAAAAAAACATTGGTATTAAAAAACATTCGTATTAAAATAAGGAAAAATGCTCAACTATTACAATACTCAGTTCTCTAAATGGTACACGGTCATAGGTGGTAATTATAACTAAGTTCTTCTACCACCCATTCAAAATTCCCTTTGCCTTCAGGAAGTGCACAGCTGATGGTGGTTGGGTTCTCGTGGGTGACCCAAACCTTCATTCCTGAATGGTCTGGTCATTAGCAATCCTTCCTGAATTGGGTTTTTGTAGTTTCCATTGACTTTACTCTCAGGACAGCAAAGTACTAAGACGCGCCCCCAGGGGGCTGTGTACATTCGGGGCCCTGCTCCTCACCACCACTGCAGGGCAGAACCCAATTGTTGCTTAGGGTCATGATCAGTCGTCCAAGCCAATAGAGTAATTACCTTCTTTGTCTGTTGGTTCAGTGGCTACAGCATCCCAAAGTGGCCAGGTGATAATCTCTACGGCCAGTTTCATGGAATTACTGTTGTTCGCCCTGATGGAAGCTTTCCTCCCACTGGAATTTAGATCTCCAGATAGGGTCTAAATTTGAAGAAACAGGAAGTGCATATTTTTCTCATGGATCACCAAGAGTCAGACATTTCCAATCCCTGATTCCCAGATGCCTGAATCCAGGGTATGAGAGAAACAACTGATTAGTAGGAGTATTACTGTATCCTGGAGGAAATTTCCCCAGCACTCCAAAGTGCTGCTGTATAAATGACGCTATACGTGAGTCTCCAAGGTCAGCTTATCAGTTAGTTGCTTCAGGATGCTGGGGGACATGGTAAAACCGGGGCCCAGAGGTGCACTGCATTTGCTATGAAGTGAGTTTCTTATCAGAAGCAATGATATCTGAAATACCACGATGGTGGAAAAGGCATTCCGTAAGTCCACGGACGGTGGTTTTGACGCAAGCATTGCGGGCAGAGAAGGAAAATCTATATCCAGAGTAAATGACTATTGAAGTGAGAACAAAGCACTGCCCCTTCCATGATGGAAGTACTCCAAGTAATCGACCTGCCACCAGGTAACTGGCTGGCCACTGTGGGGCTGGAGAATGAGGCGGACCGGTATCTACAGAACGGGTCATCCTCTCCACCTGATTGTTAAACTCCTCCTCTGCTGAGCTCACCCTTTCGTAAGCATTCACGTGGAGCACAGATAGATGCACATTTATTTTCCCACCCTCAGGACTATCCCTTCTCCCCTTGCCCGTGTGGCTGGCACTTGCACCATCCCGAGAGCAAGAACCTCCTTAAATCTTGTGCTCTAGGCACCTCACTTGTCTCAGCGTCACGCTGACCCAGGCTCATATCTCCAAGTCCACGTTACTGAAAGACCAAGCATATTCTATTTTAGAACTTCTAGTGTCTAATTTTTTAGAAATTGAGGAAAATGGAAAAGATGCCAGAAGACTGAAGAGGAAGAATTATTGACCAATCCTGCCCAGAAATTCTGGAAGCTATCGACTCATGCATCTCTTTACCTAACCTCTAGAGCATGTCAGGCTGGGCACTTTGGACTTTTTGCTGAAAATAACAGGGAGTCACCGAAGAGATTTAAGCTTATGGAAAATGACAGATGTCATTCGAGTTGTGGTATTCTTAGAAGTCTCTCTGACGCCAGTGTGGACCAGATTGGAAACGAGGAGGACACGTGTTTTTCCGGAACAAGCTTAAAAGAAATGGTGGTCATTATACCTCCAAGAAGTTGATAAGAAAAGAAGTAGTGGTCACTTCTCACGCTAGCCTAGTCTAGGGGTGAGGGTAGGGGTGTTATTAGAGTAGGAGAAAGAGAGAAGTTGTAAAGATGAGATAATACTTACAGAGACTTAGAAAAATGTGTAGATAACAAAGAGATGAGAAAAAGGGGAAATCAGATTCTAGGTAAAAAGTGAGCTGATGATAGGGATCTAGTTTAAGAATTATCAGGATATGTACGGAGTTGTTAATATGGCCCCGGACAAGATAGTGTCAGGGAACATCAGCCCCTAGGGAAGAAGTAACATTTGTCATCAAACCCTGAGAAATTCTAGTGCACGCAATGACAGGCACATATCGATCTGACTACCAACTATCCTGTTTCCTGTTGTGGTCCTCAGACAATTAATTCATTTAACCTCTCTCACACCCAAGTTTGTCTTATGCACGATACTCTGAAGGTTGTTTGGAGAACTGTGAAAAAGTTAACTCCATGCCCTTGTGCATGAATTGATCACAAATGGTAGTTATTATTATCACAATGATTAATAATGCCAACTTGAAGAAATGTGTAGTTATGTAAATTTGTGAATCCCTCCCCCAAACTGATCCATTAGTTAATGGATGTTATCCTTAAATAGGATTTTGAATTGATTCTCTCTTTGGGTTATTCTTGATTTGGTCCTGTTCAGATTGTTAGCAATAGCTTCAATGAAAAATAGAATACAAGTTTATTAAATTTACAAATGACATGAAGCTGGGAGAAAAAAGTAGGTTTGATAGCAAACTAGAATTCAAGAAGGAAGCAGAAATGGTGTCATGGTAGATCATTACATGCAATGAGCAGACATTTTTTTTTAAAAAAGAATAAGCCTGCATCAATTTTCTTTTTATTCTTCAAACATGAAAACATGCTGAGTTAGTTCTTGCATTACGGCCTTTGTGCTAGTTTTTTTCTTGCCAGAAATGTTCCACTCACTTGGCTGGCTCCACTGTGTCATTCCGATGGCAGCTCAGAGGATCACCTCTTTGGAGTGGCTTCCTTGACCCCATCTTAGACAGAATATCCTCTTCCTACTGGCAAGTTATCTTATCATTTTGTATCATTGCTGTCATTTCATTTATCCAAGTCTAACAGGTTTTCATTTCATGAAGCTCAGTTGGAATATGGCAGGTTCTTCCCTTTGTCTAATGCCTATTTCTCAGACAAGATTCTTCTTCGAGGCGTTTACAAATCCAAGAGCCTACACATCCGAGACTCTTCACATCTAGGCTCTGCCTAGACTCAGAGTGGGCGCTGCTGGTCCCATAGTCAACCGCCTTCCATCGTCTCCTTAGGGACCTGAAGTCTCCAAGCTAGAAAAAGAGCTACTGGTAACAGTGGGGAGAACAAATAGGGAGGTCTTTGTCTTCTCTCTGAATAGGGCCAACTCTTGTTTTCTGTTTGGGTTGGCAGGAAGCGAGGGAAGGAACTGCTGGATTCCAACATTTATTCTTGCTCGGAGCTTTGCTCCATTTTATCTGACCACATAGCTTCAGGCTAGTGATAGAAATTCTTAAAAGTCCACTGATTTTTTTAAAAATACCTTATAGAAGTTCTTAAAACTCCACTGATTTTTTTAAAAAAATACCTTCTGGAAAATTGTCCCAGAAAATTGTCTGATTTTTGCAATAGGTTGACTGACATTTTGGTCTTTTCATTCTATTATCAGCATCTTTATTGCTATTTTAGAGAAGGGTTAACAGGGGCTTGGGGGCTACTATCTAAACAACATTTTAACTACTTCAACCCCCCATTCATACCCCCTTGGACATCTTTTACATGTTCGGTTGACTGTGTAAGAAGAGGTTATTTGTGGTTCTTTTAAACAGATGAGAATGACTTCATACTTATACCTATTAAGCTCCACCTTGTAGATTTGGTTTATTGCCCCAAGCTGTTGCAATCTTTTAAAAATCTCTTTCTGTCAGTTTGTTCCCTTAATTAGATGCAACTTTGTGTTTCTTGAGATATAATAGGTTATGTTCATAGTTAGAAATTTATCAGTGTCATTTTAATTCCTTTCTCTGTACATTTTTAGTACAATTTTAACTGAAACATAACTGACATGCAGATATTATTTACACATATTTAATTAAAATGTAACAATACAGATTTACATATCTATATATCTAATGAGTATAACTTAGTATACAAATCTTGAATGTAAACTTGCTGAATTATCACAAAGTGAATCCCCACGTAGCCACAGCCCATTAAATAAACATCAAATTACTATCAACTCTTCAGCCCCTCTTGTGCTGCTTCCAAATTACTAACACCACCCTGTTGCCCAGAATTAACCTTTATCCTGACTTCTAAAACTATAAATTAGTTTTGCCTAATATGAAAAGGTACTCAACATTGTTAATTATTAAAGAAATGCAAATCAAAGCTACAGTGAGATACACCTCACATGGGCCAGAATGGCCGTCATCAAAAAGTCTACAGACAATAAATGCTGGAAAGGGTGTGGAGAAAAGGGAACCCTCTTGCACTGTTGGTGGGAATGTAAATTGATACAGCCACTGTGGAGAACAGTATGGAGGTTCCTTATAAAACTAAAAATAGAATTACCATATGATCCAGCAATCCTACTCCTGGGCATATATCTGGAAAAGATGAAAACTGTAATTTGAAAAGATACATGCACCCCTATGTTCATAGCATCACTATTTACAGTAGCCAAGACACGGAAGGAACCTAAATGTCCATCAACAGACGAATGGATAAAGAAGATGTGTCATATATATATGTCATATATATGTGGAATGGATGACCACTCATCCATAAAAAAAGAATGAAATAATACCTTTTGCAGCAACATGGATGGACCTAGAGATGATCATACTACGTGAGGTAAGTCAGAAAGAGAAAGACAAATATCATATGATATCACTTATATATGGAATCTAAAAAAATAATACAAATGAACTTATTTACAAAACTGAAATAGACTCATAGACATAGAAAACAAACTTACGGTTACCAAAGGGGAAAGGGGGAAGGGATAAATTGATAATTTGGTATTAACAGATACACACTACTATATATAAAATAGGTAGACAACAAGGATCTACTGTAGAGCACAGGCAACTATATTCAATATCTTGTAATAACCTATAATGGAAAAGAATCTGAAAAAGGAGATATATATATTATATACATATATAATCACTTTGCTGTACACCTGAATCATTGTAAATCAACTATACTCCAATTGTTTAAAAAATAAAGAAATAATAAATGAGTTTTGCCTATTATTAAACATTTTATAAATGGAATCATATGGTACTGATTCTCTTGTATCTGGCTCTTTTTATTTAATGATGTGTTTGTCAGTTTCTCCCTTGTGGTTGCATAGATGAGTAGTTAAATTATTTTCGTGCTGTGTAGTATACCATTGTATGAGTATACCACAATCAACTTATCCATTTTGTTGAAGGATGTTGGCTTTTCCAGCGCTTGGCTCTTGTAAATACTACTAACATGAACATTTTTGTGCATGTCTTTTGGTTCATGTGTGTACATATTTGTTTGGGGCATATATGTAAAAGCAGAATTGCTGGGTCTTAGCGTATGAGTATGATCAGCTTTGGTAGACACTAACACAGTGCTTGTACAAACTTACACACCTCCCAGCTATGTATCAGAGTTGCAGTTTTTCCACAACTAGTCAGTTTTTTTGTTTTTTAATTTTACCCATTCTGATAGTTGTGTAATGATAATTTATTGTGGTTTTAATTTGCATTCCCCTGATTATTAATGAGGCTGAACACACTTTTCTTTTATGTTTTCTGGCCATATGGACATCCTTGTTTGTGAATCCTGTTCAAATGTTTTGCCCATTTTTCTTTGTTGTCTGTGAGCTCTTTACATATTTTGCATATGAGCCTTGTGTCAGTCATGTGTGTTACACATGTCTTCTCTTACTTCATGCTTTACCTTTGGATGAACTGAACTTCATAATTTTAATGTAGTTCATTTTTTTTCAATAATCTTTTATTTTATGTTTTAATTACTATACCTTTATAATAAATCTTGGTATTTAGCAGTAAAATTCCTCCAACTTTGTTCTTTTTCAAGGTAGTCTTGAATAAAATTGTTGAAATGTTACTTAATTATTCTTTTGTGCATTTTTTAATCTGATAGGTTATGTTACTAAAAGGCAGATCATCATTTTTCCTAGGACAATGATTTACAAATTGTGAAAGTTTCACATCTGTGTGATAAAAATCTCTATCCCTCTGTTCTCTTCTGTAAACTAGATTAAAATCCTTGCTGACCCCAAAATGGAATCAACAGTGTTTCTGTTGTACTTTGGCTTATCCTCAATCATATCAAGCAACTGGGAGAGTTTTAATTCACTCAGTAGACACATAACCCGGTTTTGACATTAGAGAATCCTATGTTCCTCTGCTTTCAATAGATGGTCTTAATTACCCTGAACTAATTGTTTTCTTAGTCTCCTAGGGATACAAGACTCAAAAGAATTGTGAAGTATACTTTGTTTCTTAAATCTGCAAAGTTCTTGCTGATCTCAAAATGGAATATTTTCCATTACTAATTGATGTCACTTTTTCATGCCTAGTCCTTTACAGAAATATGGAATTGCTCAATCTGCTGTCCACCCCACTACTCGAACTCTCATAAATTTTAAGGGTCGTCTCTCTCCTCAGTCCACCTATGACCTATTTCTAATTCCCTGAAAAAATTATCTTTGCTATCTTTAAAATGTGATAATAAAAACTAGACAAAACAGAAAGTGAGGGAAAGGCTATTTCTCAGACTTCGAAATTAACATTTTTTTCCAAATATACATTTCCAGTATCATACTGACTCTTGTAAAACAAAAAGTCTCAAAATTGTCTCATGTGCAACTTATGATTAGCTGAATGAGGCCAATGAAGCTGTGGTTTCCAGACGGGGTCTCATCACTGGAGTGTTTAAGCAGAAGCTCTGTGACCACCGCCCGCAATGAAGTAGGTGGTTGGGGCTTGAGATTGGACTATACATCCCATAAGAGCTAAGGCTAAGATTATTTGACCCCTGAAACTGTTCCTATTAGTACTTCCTTAGCCTGCATTATATTGTATTTTCTTTTCTTTCTTTATTTATTTTATTTTTGGCTGCATTGGGTCTTCTTTGATGTGGACGGGCTTCTCATCACGGTGCCTTCTCTTGTTGCGGAGCACGGGCTCTAGGCACGTGGGCTCAGTAGTTGTGTGCATGGGCTTAGTTGCTCCGCGGCATGTGGGTTCGGAATGCACTTTCTCCTATTTTTTTTTTTTTTTTTTTTTTTTTTTTTTGCGGTACGCGGGCCTCTCACTGTTGTGGCCTCTCCCGTTGCGGAGCACAGGCTCCGGATGCACAGGCTCAGCGGCCACGGCTCACGGGCCCAGCTGCTCCGCAGTATGTGGGATCTTCCCAGACCGGGGCACGAATCCGCGTCCCCTGCATCGGCAGGCGGACTCTCAACCACTGCGCCACCAGGGAAGCCCACTTTCTCCTATTTTTGCATGGCTGGTTCCTTCTATTTCCTTAGCTCTCAGCTCAGATGCCATCTCCCCAGTGAGACCTTCGTGAGTACCCTGTCTAACAACTCCACACCTCCATAGCCACTCCCTTTTTATCCTATTTAAAACAAACACACTCCATCATCTGAACTTATCTTATTAATTTATTATTATTTGATGATTTTTGCTCTTCCACCATGAGAAAATGGTACAAGCACCTTGTCTACTTGCTTCCTGTTGTATTACCAGAGACAGAAACTTAGCAATATATGTTACGTTGGTTGAATAAACTAGTGAATTAATGAATAAATGAATGAGTGAACTCTTTTTATGATGTACCCATCCTTTCTGCATTTTCCTTTACTATCTTCCTCCTAATTCTGACTTGCTATTGTAAAAACAACATAATGTAATTTATGTTTATAGTTTGTAGAGTATATAACTGCTAAGGTCTCATCTTGCTTGGTGAATTCTATAAGTCTACTTACATACAATCAGACAACCAGTATCTTCAGCTTATAAGTGTTCTAGATTCTTTAATCTTTGGTTGGTCAGGTTGTTGTAGATGATTGGAAGGCTTTGCCTGTCATTTGGAGAAGCAACAAAGATACTTCATACTATTGCTGCGGTCCAAGTGACCTTATACATACCTGGAATTTCTCTTATATAAAATACTAGTCTTAGCTTCTCTTTTAAGAGTTTTGAAGCTTTTCTTATCACTGCAGAGAAAAAGTCCAAGTAAATTAAAAGGAACAGAAGCTGGAAATAAGCAGGCATATTTGTGGCTGGAGTTATTCCACTACTTGTACATTACGTGGTTTACCTCAATGTGTGGAAAAATACAGTAAGTGCTTCATTGTATGGGGTATAGTTACAGTATCGTGTAACTTAGATGGTTTATTCTTTCTTGGAAATATTTAATGATAAACACACAATATGCTGAAGTTTTTTCTGAATAATTAACATCTACTTACTTAAAGAAACAATTGTTATCTATAAAGGCTCTTTTTAAAAAGTATGTTTCTGCCTGCTCTACCTTTACCTTTACTAAAAACCTTCACTGAAAAGGTTCCAACCCCACAAATGTGGGAGAAAAAATGTCTTTAGGTTTATTGAAGTCATTTATGCATGGGAATATATGGAATAAGTAAGACCTGTCCATCAAGAAAGAAATAAAGGAAGAATTCTGAGTTATAACTATACCAGACTTGCTTACAACAGGAAATATACAACTTTTCTATTCCAGACAACAACATTTCTCTACTATTGTTTGGGGAGGGTGTGTACATTAATGTGTATAGTGTTTACAGGGTTCTATGTTGCATGTTTTGCAGTCTTCAATATGAACTATTTAAAAGTACAAACATTAAAATCATCAGAATATTTGGCTTAGCCCCTGACACTCTCAAGAGCATTAGCAATTTCACTAACAAGAAAAAGAAACACTTTTTTCTGTAGTTAGTCTTGAAAAGTAAGAGGGTCTTCAAGAGCTACTGCTTTATTTTTCATTGCAATCTTGAGAATTATGGGGACTTAATGTTATTTTGCTATATCTGTAATATTCTGATTTAGACATTCTAATCTGAGTATAAAATTAAGGTGATTTCAAAAGCATAAACTAAAACTCTTTCCTATTCCAAATGTCCACAGTTGTTTTTTTATGTACAATTTCAAAACATCTGTTTTATATTAAAATTTGTTGAATGGTAAATCATATAACTATGATTCATGTTACTGTATATACTTCAACTAATCCTGTCTTCATTCGTACGTTAGAAAGTCTTATTTTACCGGTTAGTCACGCCTATCAATAGAGGTCAAAACTACTCAACAACAATATTCTATATTAAAGTTAAAGATAAGGAACAGTGACCCTCTTGTGACTATCTAGAATCTTTGGAAACACTGTTTAGAAGCAATAAATGGCTGGTGTGCTACTGGTCATTCACTGGTGATTCTTACTCTCTCTACTTCCAAATTATCTTCCTTTAATAAATCTATCTACCATAGACTCTTCAGAGTAGTTACCAATTTTTTTCTAATTTATGCCTTATTTAATTTATAATTGCAATTTCTCTATAAGAAAAACACTACCCTCCTCTTTTTAACCCTCTCATTATATAAAGTCCTATTAAAACTTCACTTCCTTAAAGAAACTTTTATAATCTTCCTCCATCTCATTTCTCTATAAAGCATCTGTCTGCACTGATTTGAAACCGATCCTGCATTATACTTATTAGACCTTTTACATCTGCTCAGTTTTTTTCATGGGTGTATTATGTTACTTAAAGAAACTGGAAATTACTTATGGATAGAAATCCCATCTTATAATTTGCTATGACTCCTTGCAGCCCTTCTACACCATATGCACAATGGATGTTCTACAGTTTAGCGAGTGATCATTGTAAAACCTCTTGTCGTGACAGAACACAATTATTGATGGGGGTGCATCTCCGTAAATTATGTAAAATCACTTTATTCTGGTGGGACAGGGCAGAAGATCGCAATCTGTATAAACCAATCTATTCCTCACGCAATGATTTATTAAAATGCCCTTTAAAATACAATAACCTCCAACATTTAAGTAGTTTTGTCCTTGTTTAAAAGATTCTCTCATTAAAGCAGCAAAGACTTTCTTAGTGACATGATTAGTATGTGTACATATAGAGAGATAGGCGGATAGATGCTAGTGTACACATAGAGCATTGGAAGCTTATGAATAATACAGTTATTGTCTAATGTCACTGTAAGCCACAAAACACTTTGCAAAATGATTTATAGTACATTTATAGTTACAGCATTGGGTCTGTTGTGCCAGAGCGGAAATCAGAGTCTGTGGGGGGGAAAAGACAGAAAAATTTACAAAATAACATTTTCTAGCACCAGAGTTGGTGTGTGCACTTCCTTCGTACAGCACTGTCTGGAGTGTGGTCTGCGGAGTTGGGCAATGGATATGCTGTGAGGTTTTGTGTGACAGCCCTGCAGAAAGCAGAGGGTATAGAGATGGATATTGTAAAGTCTGGACTAACCGTGTTGGCTAAACCTAGTGTGGTGATAACTTCACAATATATACATGTACCATATCCTTATGCTGTACACCTTAAACGTATACAATATGTCAATCACACCTCAGTAAAATTGAGGGGAAAGGACAGAAAATATTAGCCCAGCCATGTGCTCCTAGAGGGAGAAAGCAGAGTCAGGTGACAGGCAGGCAAGCCCAGAGGATCTCCCTGCCTGCAGGTTGCCAACATTCTGACAAGCCCGTTCTCCTGCAGACCCTCCATCACCCCCATAACCCTGCCCGGGTGAGTCTCGTATCTTGTTCGGTACGAGAACTCGCGTCACAATTCTATTTTCTCAAATACAGTATTTACTTGTAGAGAAAAATAACACCTTATTCATAGGAGATGAACAAGAATATTTTGCAATTCATATTCTTAAATGTGTGATTTTATGGATCGTTTCAGATCCAAGGAAGAGTTAGATCTTCCTGGAATGCCCTGTTCTCATTCTCTCCTGGATTCTGACGGGTGTCGCCAGCTGGGAAAGGTGCCCTTCTGGCTCTCGGTAGCTGCACTCAGATTTGGCCCTTCTCCGGGATGACAACATTTCCTGTGCTCAGGACTGTGCAAGAAATGCTAGAGTGTCCAGACTTTAGTTCCTGGGGACTGGAAGTTGTTGACTCTAAAGTGACATCATAATTATGCCACTATTGGAGCATCTATTTCCCTCAGTGAGTGTCTGATGAAATTCTGTCAGTTGCCTCTGCTTTTGCTAAGTAGTGTGAGAAACTGCACCAGTGGGGGTCAGCTCCATCCCCTGTTTTCACGTAGCTCACAGTCTGGAGAGGTTAAGGACACACTCGAATACCATCAGTCGAGCTGGACAGCTTATTAGTGTGGAGTGAGATCTGAGTTCCACTATGCAATCGAAGCCAATGTAACTTAGAAAGACCTTCTAAGAACAGCATGAGTAAGATGTGCACTAATAGTCTGCAAACCCAGCCGATCCAAAATTCATAAGGAATTGCTCTTCCTTATGACCTATGAGAGAATTGTGCCGGTATTTAAATTTCCTACCTGCCACTTTGCATAAAACTCTCAGCTAACCAATAATAGGAAGTACAGGCTGTCAGAGGAAGACAAGTGCAAATGGATAAAATGCCACAATTAACACATGGACATTTTCGTAGCCGATGCTGATTGTGTGTGTTTCGATACTTCTATCCGAAGCACCAAAATGGCGACCGACGCTGATTTGTTTTTCCCAGATTTCAAAACAGACTCTGATTTAGGTCTCCAGCTGAGTCTGGACAGAGCTGTTCCGATTGGGTGGAATGGTGAGCTGGAGAGTAGAGACACCCCCACCGTCAGCCCATTTTGTTTTCTCCCACCCGCCCTTCCTCTATTCCTCTACTTTATCCCTCTCCTGTGGCAAACTGGCTGGCAATTTGCAAATGTTGATATTCCAGAAGGATATCTACTTCGAAGTCTTGGCTGCTGGTGGTGAAACTAGCAGAAAATTAAGGGTATGTGGAATTTGTGAGTAAATAAAACAAGTTGGAATCATTGAGCGGCTGCTCAAAAGATCGATGTTTACCAATTTCGGGAAAGGAAGAACAGTCATAGAAGAGGTAACAAAGAATCCATCTGACTGGTTGTGTGATCACACAATGAACAGGGAAGCTATTGTACTAAGGCCAGGTAAGATCCGAATGATTAGATGCACAAGTGAAAACACTGACAGTGAGAGATTCGGTGGCAGATAAGTGAGGGAAGAATGATGGGTGGATTAGCGAAAATGCACATCCCTCCCCAAAGCGTTCTGACAGTTTGTTACAATTTCCCGATAATTTGCAGGTGATTTCTACAAATGTCAGTTACAGCATTGCTCATCCTTATGATTAATACCAGGCGCCTGAACAACAGAAAGCCTACATGAAATTCTGAATATATCTTTATCAAACATTGAGAGACCAGAACATCCACTTTAAAAAGAGTTCAGGAAAAAGATACACATCGAAGCCTAAGACTCAGAAGTCTGTGTACCTACTCACACGTGTTTTAAAGAGAAGAAACTGGTGATTAATCATCGGTACCATCTGTGGCTCAGAGACCTCCTAGTCCCTTACTTGTCCTTTGTTCCGTGTTCTCTCCTGCTTATTATCTATTTTGCTTGTTAGCTGCTCTACGATATAATGGTAGAAGGAGGAGAAAAATCCAAATTAGTTCATTTTTCTGGCTACTAATGAACTGGTTTAATCTTTGATTAGGAAGAGGTTGGAAGGAAACTAGAGATTCCAGCTATTTGTGTCACCTCTGATTTTTGATTCCCGGGAAAATGAGAATTGGTGAGCTCTGCACAAAATAGGTGGATGATATTTCTATGAAGTAGGCGAACATTCTAAGTTCACCTTGTCACACATAGTTTAACTACCCTTAGTACATTATTTCACCCTGTCTATGAGAATACAGAGGGCACATAATAAACCCAATATTCCAGGCACTATGCAAGCAAATTCTGACAATTTAATCCTTTTGAAGTAGTTGAAAATCTTGAAGTAAGTGAAAGTTCTGAGCCAAATGAAAATAAGAGTTCATGTATTTATTTCATAGAAGCAGACACAGCATCTCAGCGCTGAAGCCTAGATCAGTTTTAGAGCTGGAAAGGACCTGAACAGCTTCAAAACTTCTGCATCACTAACTTGTCATATGCAATAGTTAGCAATCAAGAGTTCCCCAGGAAATTTTTATATGTGTTCAGTGTCAATAACAGAATAGGAAATTCAATTCAGTTCAGTTAAACAGAGAGCATCTGCACACCCTGTACAGTCTCAGCTCCTGGGGGCAATCCGTGTTATTCCTGGTAACTGATCAGTTTATCAGCTCCAAATCCCAGGGCCCAATGACACCACCTTCTCCTTTATCTGCTCTCTTTATGGGAGAGTTTCCTGCTTCTGCTAAAATCTAGGTTGGCTCACCTTCTCTTGTTTGTCTTTTCAGCTTCTCCAGCATTTTTGTAAGTGGTTCCCTGTATTCACTTCCCTGTTTCCTGCCTGGATCCTGACTCATGCTTGGGGGATAATAATGACGTCAGTATTGACAAGTGCAGGTAAAGAGCAGTAGGGGCCCAGGAGACATCCCTGTGGCGACAAGTACAGTGTTTGTTTGTCTGTTTGTTTTAAATTTCCAATCCATGGCGGTCTGTTATTTACGTATATACTGTAGAATACGACAAATCATGTCCCAGCGGCGTCAGACTGTTAGGAAAGTGTCTAAACACAGGCTTCCACCTTCTAAACCCATCTTGTCCTAGAGCAGTATGAACAATTCACAGACCTCTGCTGTGGTCCAGAGACAGCACTCTGAGTAGCAGCAGTCCGGTAAAGGGCTAGAAGAAGAAACTGTTCTGAAGATCAGAAACTGGGGTGGCAGTGAGAGATGAAGCTTCTGCAGTCACTGGCAAACTGGTGGTAGTTGGAGAAACGGAACTGGGAAAAAAACCCATAGGAAGCGTGCATGGATAAAAGTAGAAGCAGGCTGAGGGCGGAACATCAGTGAGCACCAGAACGTGGCCAAAAGCAAATAGACAGTCTGAGAAAAACAAGGAGTAAAGGTGGAAAACAGAGGGGCCAGCGGACAGAGAAGCCTGGGCTTGGGGTTGGCCACTGGGGTCCACTGAGGTGGGTGCCTTGCCCTGAATCCTTCAAAGAGACATTTCGTTCAGTGTGATCTGCTGATTAAGGCAAGCTGCAGTGTTTGTGCACCCCCAAATTCATTCATTCAAATCTTGTTCCCCCCAGAGTGATGCTATTCGTAGCTGAGGCCTTTGGAGGTGATTAGGTCATGAGGGTGGGACTCTCAGGAATGGGATTAGTGCCCTCATAAAGGAGACCCCAGAGAGCTCCCTGAGGGCATCTGAGGGCACAAGGAGAAGCTGGGCTCTCAACAGACACCAGATCTGCTGGTGCCTTTATCTTGGACTTCCTGGCCTCCAGAACTGTGAGAAAATAAATTTCCGTGGTTCATAAGTAACCCAGTCTATGGTATTTGTGTTACAGCAGCCCAAACAGACACGGGCACATAAATGTATGACATATTTTAGAAAAAATTCCATGCAAACAGTTAACGTAAAGCTGGAATAATTTACTTGAAAAATCCAATCACAGAGAACACTGCCTTCATTGATGAAATAGACAAACATGTGAAGTGTCAGTGTTGTCTAACAGGGCTTTCTGGGATAATATTTTTTATCTGCACCTCCAATGTGTGGCTAGTGGCACTTGAAAAGGGGCTAGTGTGCCTGAGAAACTGAAGTCTTCATCCAATCTAATTTTAAGTTATTTAAATTTAAATAGCTCACATGGTCAGGGACTGTCTTATTGGGTGGATGATTCAAATGAGTCATAGGCAAGTTTGGTTTAGAGTAAAAGATACACAGGCTTTGGCACCTCGTGGACCAGCCTTTAAATCCCCTAATTAATAACTCTATGACCTTGGACGTGTCACTCACCTTCCCTGGGCCTGAATTTCTTCTTTATAAAATGGGGTCAAAATATTTATGTTTAGGGCCACTGTGATGGCTGAAAATGAGTCAGGTATACAGCCTAGCACAGACCAAGTCTTCAATAAATGAGAGCTATTACTGGTATTAAATGATGTGAGTCTGTATTCATGCACATAACTCAACTGTTTTGACTCCTCTGGTCATTAGCATGAACATGTAATAAACCGTGAAATATGCAATAAGAGATACCCCGGGCGACTGTCTCTGGAGGAGTCACCTCTTCCCGAAGCAACTGGCCATGCTTTTCTGCTTAGAGATTCTCTTATCTCCGCCTTGCTGTGAGCTGTCCTTTTTCAGCGCGAGTGATTGCTTTTAGCAAATCCTCCTCCTCCTAAGGAGCATGCCTCTCTGTTTTTTCTATAACCTTGGAGGAACTAAAGGCTGTTCAGGGGAAAAGATAAATTGAGCTTGTTCAATCAACAACTTTAATGTTACATACAATCCTAAATCAGTGGAGTCTGATCAGAGGGTCTCTCAAGTCTCTTCCTGTGGAATTAAGAGCAGGTATTCACAGACCTTATTTACCTTCACCCTGGCAGATCATCACAATCTCTTAGGGGGATTAAAAAAGAAATACACGTCCGCCCTCCGCCCCCCAACCTGGAGACCTGGAATTCAGGAGCACACTCAGGTGATTCTGTTTCAGGGTTTGAAAGCCAGCGGTGGATGCCATGTCGCCGGGCTGGGTTCTGGACAGACAGATGAGGTTGTCGGAGCCCAGGTGAACTGGGAGATTGCTCTTATCGCTCTTAGGTAAGGAAATGGCACACACATTACTTGGATCTGGCGCAGGGATGTGGGCGGACTCTGGATATTTGATCGACATTTTCACTGGAGAATCATAGCCAGTCATTTGGATGTGTCATTCAGAGCTGGGCTAGGATTCCAGAACTACTTTTTCTTTACTTTTCCTCCTAGGCTGCCCTGTCACGTTTCTGGAGATGGTTCACCTCCGTGTACTGTTCTTTTCTGGGACTCAGATCTGTTTATGATTATTTGGCTCATGGGCTTTTATACGTGAAATTTCACGAGTTGTCCACACAACTGGGTACATATCCATGTGAAGAAAGGCTGATGAAAACTCTGAATTGAGATCCGAGTTCCCATAAGAAAAAACTCTTGGAATCAAAGGCTCAAAGCAATGCCTTTGGGTGCATCCAGCCCACTCCCTTACCATCAACACCCCTAGTGTTCACGGTGACCTGTGAGTAATGGTTAAGCAACACACTGATTAGTGTGTGAATGCTCGTTACGGTACTAGTCAAATATTTTTACATACTTTTAGAGACAAAAGTCTCCGTGAGACTAAAGAATTCCAAGCATAAGCCAATGGCCTACTTCTCCTCAACAGTAAAATTCCAGCACAACAAACCAATCTCACCGGTCCCCAAAAGTCTGTAGCTGACCCTACAATTGTGAGTCCAGAAAAGAAGAAAGGTCTTATATCAGCAAATATTCGGGATTATGAAAGCAACTTTTATTGCAGTAATTGATAAGACAAAAACATTTACTGGGATATTCTAGTTTCAATGTGTTTTTCTCTTCTCTCTCATTTTCTAACCACATCTTTCATTAATTTTTGGTTTTGGGAAGGACAATGTGAAAATCGGAAATCTACCCGGGGCGACAGTAATCCCTAAATGAGACCCTTAGTCCTGCCACAAGGTAGGGCTTCCTGGTTAAGTGGACTTCTTGGTATCTACTTCATTATGAAGAAGCAATTTAAGTGACAAGGAAGCTACAACTCATTGGTTACATTCCTGATTTTCAGAGCATGGGTCGTATAGGAACTTCCACGGCTTTTTAAGTGAGTATTTCGAAAAGCAACCTAGCTCAAAATAGAATAAGCTAAAAAGACAATTCATTGGTGCATTTCCTCAGACTTCCAGGAGTCTTGACTGGTTTCAGCGATGGCTGCCCGGAGGGGCTTGTTAATGTCATCAGGACTCTGCCTGTTTCCGTGGCGCAGGTGGCTTTCTTCTGGTTTGGTTTTCTTCTCCAATAGGCTACCTCCAGCTGCTGCAGGCTTACACGGCATGGTCTCTGAAGCTGCCATATCAGTTCAGAAAAAGGACCCCCCCACACACCCCCGCCGTTGAACATGTGCCAGCCCTCTCCCCTTGGAGGGGGGCTATGAGATGCACTCTGGTTGGAAGACCTTGACCATGAGCTCCTGAAATGGCAGGGGGGAGGGTGTCACACATAAAGGCACAGAGCAATTCCCAGAAGGAACTTGCTGGGGCAAAGAAGTTATTATTATTATTTTTTAGTAGACTACTTTGGAGTGAGAGAAGTTGGTTCATTTGCTATGGGAATGATAAAAAATAACTTCATTCTACTGTTACAGGGCTTTTGGAGTTAATGGAGAGACCACAACATAATCTGTGATCACATGGAATGCGTTAGTATGCCAAAGGAAAGTTCCATTGAAAACCCAGTATCATGTCACTTTCTTAAAATGGTTCTCTTGTAAATGGCCAAAAATTTATTATGGGAGCCTGAGTTTTATTTATTTGATAATTTCTGAACTCGAGTGAAATAAGAGTCATACGATTCAAATATAGATGATCTTTCTGAGAAAATGGGATGAATGCAACTGTATTTCAAATGTACTAAAGATACAAAATGCATTTTTGCTAACATATTTTAGAGAAGTGATCATGTTGTGAATTCGTGTCGCATTCAAAATCAACCGTTTTGATAAATATAGATTTTGCCTTTTAGAATTCCCAGCAGCAAACACTCAACTGGAATGGGTTTAATCTTCCTAAAACAGTAAAACCCTCAAAACCCCAATCAAGTTATTAAGGAAATCTAAAGAAAAAGCATTACCAAACCATGCAATACGAGATGAATAAGGATGCACCCCCAAAACGCTTACTTGATTTTGAAACATCAGCTGGCCCATTCTCTAGGGCCAGTACCTTGTGCTCGGAGAATTTTTTTCTATATTCTCTACTGTCTTCTTCAAATCTTTTTTGGAGTCTTAAAAGTGCCTTCAGAAGTTTAGTTTACAAATACGAAGGCGGTCCCTCTGAGCATATGAAAGTTAGTCAACAGAGAATGTTGTCAGGCACCGGGATGTGGACGGGCTGACTGGCGGATTATCAGGCTCACCAAACAGGCTCCGGGGCTGGGGTCTCCTGGCGGTGGAGGTCCGGCGGTTCTCCACCGGGGAGGGAGCGGGGGTCGAGCGCGGGAGGGCGTGGAGGCGGGGCGGGGGTTTAGGGGCGGGAGTGCGGGAGGGGGCGGGGCCGGGGCGGGAGTGCGGGAGGGGGCGGGGCCGGGGCGGGGCGCTCGGGGGCGTGCACACTCGGCGGAGCCACGCGCTCGGGGCCGCGGCGACTCGCTCCAAGTTCCCTCCCTCGCGCCCTGGCGAAGGCTACCCGAGCCCTCCCACTCGGCGCAGACCGAGCCTCCGCGGCGGCCGCCGCCGCCAGCCGGGCCCTCCGCCGCCCCGCGCCCCAGGCCCCCTCGGCCGGCCCCGTCCGCGCTCCGCCCTCCCGCGGCCCCGGCGGCCCGGCCCCCGGCCCTCGCGGGCCCCGACTCCTTGTCCCCGCAGCCCCCGGAGCCCGGAGCCCGGCTCGGGCCGCACCGCCCGCGGCCGGGGAGCGCGGCCGAGGTAAGGCTGGGCCGGGGGCCGGGTCGGGGGGCCGCGCCGCGCCCCGATCGCGGACAATGCGGAAGCCGCGCGCGGCCGCGGAACCGCCGGGTCCGTCTCTGCCGCTCCGGCCCGGCCTGGGGCTCGGTCCAGCCGGGCCCGGGGGCCGCATGGCCCGGACCGACGCCGGCCGGCGTTCCGGGCCGCGAGCTCGCCGCGCGCCCAGGGTCGGCGGGAGGCCGGGCGGAGGCCGGGGCGGGGGCCGGCCAGGCGGGGTTTGCGGGGCGGGGGGCGGCGAGGGACGGGGACCCCCTCGGCCAGGACTCCAAGCAGGGCCTCTCGTCTCGGGGGCTGGGTGCTTTGGGAGCATCGGGCTCTCCCCGTCGCGGGCTGGGAATTCCTGCAAGAAATGTAGATTCGGAGGCTCCGAAAGTTTGTTTTTGGTGGCCCTCTCCAGCTCCATCCGTGGTCTCCGTTGTCTCGACTTTATTTGAAAGCGTACAGATTTGAAATGGAATTAAGTGACCCCTGGCGCACTCGTGCCCCGTCACGCCGCGGAGCTCGGAACTCGGCCGCCCAGCGCCTGCAGGTTGTGGGGAGCCGCCGAGCCCGCCGCCCAGCCCGGGGGTCTCGCTGGTGGTGAGAACCCGTGCGGCAGGGTGTAGACGGTGACAGCTCTCGCTCCGTGCAGGGTGCAGGCCGGGCGGGGAAGCGGAGAGAACTTCGCTGTAAGCTTAAATCCCTCTGGAGAGTGGAAAGCAAACACCAGGTGCCTGGCTTTTTAACCCTTTCGAGTTGGTATTCAGATGTATTGAGCCACAAAAATAAGCAGGCTTTATTTCCCGCAGGAGATGCAAGCTAACTTTGCGCTTTTCCTCCCGGCCACGTCCTGTGCACAATCTGGCTCACATCTGTGACAACACCGCATGGCTGGCGTGGTGAAGACTGCACACGGGTGTGATTCTGAGGAGGGGAATATGATAGTAGACGAAGCATTTTTGCAGTATAGATAGTAAATGACCGCCAGTGACTTCCATTTTTCATTTCCCCTGTTGGCGGTGAAGATATTTGTTTAGCCTTTCCCCCCCAATTTACACCTAGAGTCATTCCATGGAAAATACCTGTATTAACTTGTACTTGTTTTGTGACGTGACATCACCACCCCTGGTCGTTCCGATGAGCTATTTCTTAAGCATAGTTTTTTAAACATAAGGGTGAGTTAATGGTAAGCCAGACTTCTTCCTCGGGTTAACATTCCATTGACTTATATACCCTGTGGTACTTAATTTATGGTATTACTATAGGTGGTATTTTGACAACTTGATAATCTGTAAAGAGCTTAGAATAGTGACCTCCCTCCGGAATACGGTGCTAGGTGCCAGCTGGTTTTAGTTTTAATTTGTATTACCAGTTCATGTGCTTTTTTTTCTCTTTGGAAAATGGTTGTTTTGCTATTTGAAGTCCCAGATCTTTAAAAACATGGTCTATTTTAAGTCTGCAGTTTAATTTTAGCTCAGAATTGAGGTTGGATTGTTGTTTTGCTTATGACGGATGAGCTGTTCTGTGGATCCTTATGTATGAAGTATAGCAGATTTGTGAGGACGAGAACACAGTCCTGCATCGGGTCGTATGCCGGTACGTTTCGCGAGACTTCATTATCCTGAAGGGCCTTCCTGTCTAAGGAAAAGCCTAGACGTTAGGAGAAACCTGGGCTCTGAACCGCTCCCTGAATCTCCTTGTTCTATAGGTTGAAAATCATGCTTTCCATTCCGCGTTGCTGCTAGCAACAGCGGTTAGGTAACTCCTACCATGTCAAAAGGTAATAAAAGATAAATATATGTACTGTATACAGGTGCATCAACCAGAACATATAAATCTTACCTGTGCTTGAAAATCTGCAGAGCAGAGTTTATAGTGTAAGTAGCCAAGAAAAATTAAAACTACTTAATTGTTGTATGTTAGTAACCAAAAGATTATGTTTATTGTCTAGATGTTTGAAAAGACTGTCAGTTTACCTTCATTCTGAGGTCGCCCCCGCTTTTAACTTTGAAGTGACGTCTTTTTCATTCCTGAACAGTTAACTTAGCTAAGCCGAGCTTGGCGTTAATTCTTGGGGGCCCTGCAGAGCCAGGGCTGCTGTGCGGACAGTTGGGCAGTAGATGGCGCTGTGGATAATGCTGGTGGACAGACGTGTGCTCAAGGAAAACTTCAGGGATTCCTTTAGCAATTTCATTGCTTGCCCTCTCCCCAAAATATACTCTGTCTGCACTGACACTTCCTAACAATCGTCTTAGGAATAAACTTTTTAAAAAGTTTGTCCTTGGGCTTCCCTGGTGGCGCAGTGGTTGAGAGTCCGCCTGCCGATGCAGGGGACACGGGTTCGTGCCCCGATCCAGGAAGATCCCACATGCCGCGGAGCGGCTGGGCCCGTGAGCCGTGGCCGCTGAGCCTGCGTGTCCGGAGCCTGTGCTCCGCGATGTGAGAGGCCACAACAGTGAGAGGCCCGCGTACCACAAAAAAAAAAAAAAAAAAAAAGTTTGTCCTTTGTCTTTTCAACTTTTAAAGAATATTGGCCAGATTTTTCTCTCTGAAAGCCGGAGTATTCCAGGTGTTAAGACAAACATTGTCAAAACATTATTTAGTCGACCGTACCCTTTACTCTTACTCTTATTTTCCCGTAATAGAGAAAGATTGGACTGTTCTGAGCGTTGGGGATCTCCAACAATCCTGGACTGTTTTTTTTTTCACTATTTAATTTCTAGGAGAGAGAAATAAATGATAAGAAACCTACTTGCTTCTTCACTTTATGTAAGACAACAACTTGCTAGGGTGAATTCTCATTTATTCTGGTTTTTACAACCATCCTGCCTCCCAGCATGATGCAGTGAGAATTGCAATTCAGGCTGAAGGCTCTGGAGCTCTGCAAAGCCATGACTCATCCACGAAACATATATTCATTCTACTTAGTACAGCACCAAGGAGAGGAGGTGCTCGGAACAAGGATTTTGTGGATGGTGATGAGAGTTACCTCTGCGGCCGGCGCGGGGACCGGTGCGTTCCCTTAACTCCTCCAGCCGCGGGGTCCTTGCTCTTATCTCCTTGCTGCAGGTGAGGCAGGTGTCTCGGCTGAGTCACGGAGCTCAGAAGAAGCAAAGCTGATTTCACGTTGTCATGGTGATCTTGTTTGGTGTTGAAAGCATTATAGAAACACACAAAAGTAATGCTTGAGAATTGTTCAGAGGAGAACACAGATTATGCCCAAAAATGTTCATCGAAGAAGCTAAATGTAGCATTGATCCTGAACTTTGTCAGGATAAGTTACGGGGTGATTTGCATGGAAGATTTTGGAGAATAGTAGTTAAGAAATTTAGTTTTTCATTGTTCATGGATGTCATGGTCCAAATAATTAATTGCTGGTAATTAGTTACTGGCAAGGAAATGTATTGCAGAATACATTTTCATCCTGTTTTTAAACCGGGGTTTGTTTCTGGATGATCTTTTGTAATACAACGTTAATGAACTTAAGTCATGCATATTCACTCCTATTCTGACATGTTTGGTTCCCTCCTACTTGTGAGAAGGGCCTGCATGTGATTTTCACATTTTTAACTTTTTGTGGTTTGAGTCTCACAAGGAGAATCACTTAAGAACACAGCATTTGAAGCCATCAGTCTCGTTTTTAAAAAAATTTTTTTTAAAGTTTTTAAAGGAAATGTTAGTAGGTGAAACAAATTACTTCCTTTTTCCAGTATGATTAAACAATTCTAAAGTGAACTGGCACTAAAGATGGGATTTTAAAAATTGTAAACACTTTAGGGAGAAGTTCAAAGGTGAATACTCAGCCCAAGGAAACAATACGTCATTTGGCAGACAGGTTTCTAGAAGAATTATAAGAATTCTGTGCCGTATTTTATACATCAGAGCAAGATCAGTGGGTTTTGAAATTGTCCAGTTCTGGATAAAGCTTTTCAAAATACAATTCGGAAGCATGTGGGAAATTTTGGAGTAGTTATGTTGTAATGCAAAGCATTTTACCCCTCAGGGCCGGCCCCTTTAGAAGTTAGTTGCATCTTTATGTCTTTTTCAGGAAGAAAATCACAGATATCCTTCAAAATGGTCATTATTGACAGCAAGATTTTTGTCCCATTGACAGGACTGTGATGAAAAGGAAGTAATTATGTGAAATAATGTAATTTAGTGATTTCTTCTATTATGATTGTTATATATTTTTTCTTTCTTTATTATTTTTTGGCTGCGTTGGGTCTTCGCTGCTGCGTGTGGGCTTTCTCTAGCTGCGGCGAGCGGGGGCTGCTGTTCTTTGCGGTGCATGGGCTTCTCATTGCGGTGGCCTCTCCCGTTGCAGAGCACAGGCTCTAGGCCCGTGGGCCTCAGTAGTTGTGGCTCACGGGCTCCAGAGCGCAGGCTCAGTAGTTGTGGTGCACGGGTTTAGTTGCTCCACGGCATGTGGGATCCTCTTGGGCCAGGGCACGAACCTGTGTCCCCTGCGTTGGCAGGCGGACTCTCAACCACTGCGCCCCCAGGGAAGCCCCGATGATTGTTATGTTAAACAGTCATTTATAGATTGATTGTGTGCCAGGTGCTGGGGATACGCAGTGCCCAGGAAAGACAAGGTCCCTGCCTCTCTAAGGCATCGTAGTAGTGTCAAGTGGGGCAAATGAAAAGCTAACTTGAAGTAGTAATAATTGCAGTCAAGAGTGAGGGTGGCATTCTCATCTGGGCTGGGTGGTCTGGGAGGGCCTCATGGAGGCTGTCTGAGCTGAGACATATGTGACAAAAAGAGGCAACCTCTGGAAGGCCTGTGGGCAGAGAGGACAGACAGCCTGTGCAAAGGCCCTGTGGCCTTTGTGAGGAACAGGAGACAGTGGCAGAAGAACCAGGTCAGCAGGGCCTTCCTTATAGGCCACCTCTGGATTGGAAGCTGCAGTGGAAACCTGCATCCTGTACAAGTGGTCTTACTGATTCCTACAAACCACATGAGAAGGTATTTGCAGACGCCAGTTGCTTCTAGGTGCGCGGCAGGCTGATGGTGTCAGAGTTTAAGGAGAGGCTGGGACAGCCCGGATTTGTCAGGTTCAAGGGGAGTCACAGACACCGTGAGCACATTCGGAACGGGCGGCAGATCCCTTGGGAGTTCTGAGCTTGTTTTGTCTCTGTGACCCCACTGGGGGCGGGGTGAGGGCTTGAGCGCCGCTGCGGAGATTCCAGGCCAAACACTTAGTTGTCCCAGCGAATAGGTAAGTCGGCGCCCAGGGGCCTGGGAGGGGGCGCATTTCTAGTTGAGCCTGTCTGGGCGCAAAGATCGGCTCTGCAGGTTGAACAGGTTACCCAGGCTTCTGGAACCTCAGTATCCCGATCTGTAAAATGGGGAAAACCTCAGGAACTCCTTCACGGGGTCGTTGTGAGGTTTTAGGAGGATGGTGCTTGCAAAGTGCGGGGCACTCGGTGGAGGTTGGTTGCTGTTGGGTGTTACTGTCTCGTGGATGTCATCCGTCCCTCCATCCGTCTTGTATATTCTTACCACACGGGTAACAGGGTGAAAGGCACTTTCTCAGAGACTCGCCCTGACTGCTGAAGCTAAGGTTGCCCCTCCTGCAGCCACTCTGTGTCCCCCAGCCCTATGTTACTTTATCCACAGCCCTCATTCCTAAGGGAGATCGCGTGCTTTGTTTCCACGTGGTTATTAGTACGTTTCTCCTGGTTGAGAGGGTCGCTGTCGAGTCAGCTGCTGTATCCGCAGGGCCTGGGACGGGACTTAGTTACCAACCGACCGTGCAGGTCACGCTGCTGACCATGGGGTCCTTCCCACGGGGGCCAAAGGCGCAGCAGAAAGGCCTGTCCTCAGGCGGGGTTCTTCTCTGACCCTGTTTTTTGTGCTGAGATGATGGGCCTTCCAGCCCAGGTGTATAAACCCGGGGTCCGGTGGGCAGGCTCCAAGCCGGCCCTGAGAGAGCATTTTGGGGCCGGGGGTCAGAGGAGAGGGAGAGTTGGTGCCTGGAGACGTGGGTTTCTCGGGGTAGTAGGACATGCTTCTGGCTTTACCCCGGCACTTCAGAGGGTGGATGTCTGTCACCTGCTTCATCTTCCGTAAATGTCCGCGGGGGCTTGCCTCATGCCCGAGATGCCGGCTTAGAGGCACCCACCTCCTTCTGTGAACCACAAGAGGAAACGTGGTGGGGAGGCGCACCCGCTGTGGAAGGGACCAAGCTTGCCACACCGCTCTGCCTGCCCCCGCCCCCGGAAACGGGCACTGGAGTCAGGGCCAGAGCTGGCCACCGGGCGGACCTGCCGAGTCAGCAGTCTGGACCGTGGGTTACCCCGCCCCCCCGTTTCCAAGTCATATCTTGTCACTAACGATAGTGCATCCCATTATAATGACGTCTGTTGGTGCACTGATTTTGATTCTATATTTTTGTATTTTTCAAAAGGAAATCATACCCACTTTAGAAATAAGAACAGTTATATGTTCTTCTCCAGGCTTTAATCTTTCCCAGTACTTGCTTGCTGACTGTAGTCTTTGGGTGAAGTTTAGTGAACGAAATGTAAAGACGTATTTTTTCAAATCCTTGTGCAGACACTCCACCATCCTAGAGGTGTGAGCCTGTTTATTTGCACACGTGCAAACTATCATCTTCTGATCCCTGGCTACCAGGGGGCCACCGTTTCCACTAGGGGGTCAGAAGCGGACAGGTGGAAACGGGAAACTCAGTGGTGTCGGGAGGTACCAGTGAATCCTGACAGCACTTCTGTGTTTTGACTACATAGTTAGACCAAGGTGAATTGGGAGTTTCCCCGTACACTTAACTTGAGTTGGGGATTTTTCAAATCATTTTTTTAATGTCATTTATTTACTTTTGGCTGTGTTGGGCCTTCATTGCTGCGCGCGGGCTTTCTCTAGTTGCGGCGAGCCGGGGCTACTCTTTGTTGCAGTGCACGGGCTTCTCATTGCGGTGGCTTCTCTTGTTGCGGAGCACGGACTCTAGGCACGTGGGCCCAGTAGTTGTGGCTCACGGGCTCTAGAGCGCAGGCTCAGCAGTTGCGGCGCACGGGCTTAGATGCTCCGTGGCATGTGGGATCTTCCCGGACCAGGGCTCGAACCCGTGTCCCCTGGCTTGGCAGGCGGATTCTTAACCACCGCGCCACCAGGGAAGCCCCTCAAATCCTTTTAATCTATCCCTGGTCGTTGCTCATTCAAATGTTCACTGATTGGAATGTTGTGATTTTTAAGAATCAGATGTTTTTCTTCCCAGTAAATTTTGTTCTTGTTCAGTGACCATGAAGGAAGAAGAGAAATCATTGTGTTGGTTTGGAATTTGACAAGTCCTGGGTGCTCTTCACAGCTTCTGTAAGCTTTGTTTTAACTTACAACAGGACTCGGCTGTGTAACTACAAACCTTCTTACAGTTTTTGGTCAAAGTGGCCGCCATCTTTTAAGGGGATAGACTGGCCGTCTAGTAACTTAGTTATTTAATTTAACGGAGTTTTTTTTTTTTTTTTCTAATCCTTGTTAGTGAATTTATATTTACAGTTCTTACAGGGGGAGAGTATTATAGAGTCATATAAATCTATATTCTGTGGGAAGTTGGGCTATTCTGTTAGGTCGTGCTGGAGGAGATTTGTGGTTTATCTGTACAATCTGGAATTTGGTTTTAAGAGAACTTTCCATATAAGTGATGGGAGTCCCACACATGTCACATAGTTGGTGTGTGTGTGTGTGTGTGTGTGTGTGTGTGTGTGTGTATGAGAACTTCACGTCTCCAGCTCTAAGCCCCGTGTTCAGTGTAAGCTTCCCACAGGCCACGATTCCCCAGTTAGAAGCCTCCCTGCCCTCGCTCCAGCATTGAAGGGTTCCAGCTCACGTGGCCTGATATGCTTATTGGGTTTCTCCCACAGGTATTTTCCCTTTCAGAATCCACTGGCACAGGACCGAACCGCTTTGGTTCTTAATCCCCCATTGCTATTTCCACATGCTTTTTCCAGAGTAATTTCAGCAAGAAGCATTCAGCTGTTGAGAGGCTCTGTCCTTTCTTTGGATCTTTCCCCAAAAGTGTTTAGGTGAGTTCAGTTAATGATAAAGAGACTGCATCCCAAAGCCTTTTAATTCAGCGCGCCAAGATGTTATCAAACATCCTTATACGTTTTGTGTCGGAAATACCTAAGCATCTTCATTTTACTTTGGATTTTTCATCCTACCAGGTAGTATTTATTATTCACACATACCTGGTGTTAGGGTTCTCCAGAGAAACAGACTGAACAGGATCTCGGTCTTGATCTCAGGAAGTTTGTTGTAAGCAGTTGATTGGCTCGTGCGACCTGGGAACTGCCTCCCGTTTTTTTTGTTTTTTTGGTTTTTTTGAATGAAAGATAGGTGCCTTTTGTTAAGAGAGTTCCCCTCACTCTTATTTGGTCTTAAGATTTCAACCTGTTAGGGAAATGTCTCCCAACTTGGTGCTCTGTGATGAGCTCGATTGGTAGGATGGGGGTGGGAGGCTGGGGGAGAAGGAGGTCCGAGATAGGAGGGGACGTATGTACACGTAGAGCTGATTCACTTCGTTGTACAGCAGAAACTAACACACCATTGTAAAGCAGCTGTACTCCAATTTAAAAAAAAAATTGAAAGAAGAAACTTGAAAACATTCATTTTTCTGGTTTCAGCAGAAGGTAGTTATTAGATTTGATGGTAGATGCTATTTATTATTGCATAACCTAGTGAATATAGGAAGGAATTGAGTGCAATATTGGTTTTTTTATAAGATTTTTCATACCTCTGATTTTTCCCTGCCTTAGCCTGTGTAATCAATGATAATGATAATGATATCATTATCAAGTCAGACCCTTATACAGTGTTTAGTACGTTCCATCACTCTTTTCAGCACTTTACCTGTATTCTTTGTATTTGCGTGATGGCTCTGCCATCTTCTAGTTGAAATAGTTGATGCATTTATGCTTATTTTTTTCAGTGACATTGAGCTCTAAGAGGTAAGTAACTGATCAGTTGCCTATGACTAAAACTTTAATTTCTCCCAGAGGTCACTTTTGGATTGACTTGTTTAGAATGGTCTGGGCTTTCCTGAGGTTCCTTATCTGGCCGCGTTTGTATTAGGAGTTGGTTTGAGACTAGAAGCAGCCACAGGCAGCAGTTTGGTACAGGGCCTGGTGACCTTGACAATGGTGGGTGGCCTTGGCAGGTTCCAGTAGGCTGACTTTCAGGTCTTTATTAGACCCCAGAGGAGAGTTTTATCTAGTATCCTGATCTCCTTAGATAAAACTGGCTGAGGCCAAGGTAAGTAGAGCTAAAATCTTCTCACCTGCCACGTGTCACCATTAGGACACGGACGCCATGCTTCACTGAGCTGTTTTCCAAAACCAGTGTTCAGATTTGGGTCAGCTGCTGCAGGGACTAGTGGTGTCCCTAGCCACCGGCACCACTTCCATTTCAACGCATACATGCCTGAGTGCCTGCTGTTTGCCAGGGACCGTGCTGCTACCGGGTGGGGTGGACGTCGCATCTTCACTCGTCTTGAAGCCCCGGGGGGCTCCGAGCCTACGAGCCACCTCCATCCTCATCTCAGCTGTCTCTTAGAACTTCATTTCTTCAGTTCTGACCCCAGGTTCCTGCCTGTCATGGAGAATTGACGTGACCTCAGGGTGCTTCTGACCACGTCCATCCTCTGAAACGTCCTGTTGCTATTGTTGAAACTGTCAGTATTGCTTGGGAGTGGGGTCACGTGGTCCACAGCGTTACCCACTTGCCTTGGGGAATGCAGCATCAGTGAAGCGAAGATTTGTCTTTTTATTCAAGGAGAAAAACAAAGCTTTGTCCCTTTTTCTTTTTACTGTTACTTTTTGGCCCCTCTATCTCCTCTTGGAACAAAAAGTAATACCGAGAGAATATTATGTCAGAAAGTATTCTTTTCTTGCATGTTGAGAAGTAGCAGCAAAGCTCCTGTAAGAAACTTCCTTCTCCCGCTAAGAGCGTGAATTCCTTAAACCTAAAATAGCAAACCTAGGAGCAAGCAAGACAACTTTTGTCTGTGCTCGTAGAAGTTAAATGCTTTGTGGTCTAGCGAAGCGACGGTGTAGGAGCCGTGCAAAGCTTGCCTTTGGGAAGGGCTGACTTCTCCAGCCGCCCCTGCATTTGAACCGACGCTGCCACCCTGTGAGTGGGAGAAGCCTCCAGGCTGATGGCAGAAGGCAGGTCGATGTTCTTCAGCCTGTGCTCCTGCCAGCTGACGCTCAGCAGCTCACCGTCACCCCATCCTGAAATGAGGACCCTCATCCCCTTGGACATCCTCCCTGGGTTTTCCCCTCCATCGGATTCTGAAATGTCTCTCCTGCCCGGCCCAGCTCTGCGTTCCTGGTGCACCTTCCCTGAGGTACAGTCGGTCAGCCGAGACCGACCCCCAGGCCTCCATCCTCCCTTCTTTTCTGGCTGATACCCCCGCCTCGGCCTCCTTGCCTTTCCTGCCTCTATTGCACTTTCTCCGGAATTAGCTGCATCGCCGGTCTGTCACGTTGCTCAGCTGCTCCAGGCCCCGCCCAGGTGCCCGGGACAAAGTCTTGTTAACCCGCCGTCCAGGCTTCCCTGACTTGGCACCAGGGCCCCTCCAGCCCCTTCCCTGGGCGCCTCCTGTCCACTGCACCTGGTGTTTCCTCTCTCTCTGCTTCGTGAAGTCCTGGTCATCCTAAAAGGCTCTGTCATGCCTCCTCTCGGATTCTTTTCCTTGACTTCACGTGGTCTGAATAAAAAGAACAGAGGAAACAATCACACCTTTTGTGATGCTCAAGCAATGTGAATGAAAGGGCAAAGGCGTAAACGTATGTCTCTGCCTCGTCCCTCATATCGAAACCAGTAGCCTCTTGTGAGAAGCTGCTTCAGTCTCTGCTACCCCGAGAGCGGTCTGCATCTCAAGATTGAGGTGAAGGGCCTCTCAGGTGCGGAGGGAGTTTGCAGATGGGATCCAGGTAGCACTATTGATAACATCCTGAGAAATCGTGGAGAAGACAGGGGGTGCCAGAATTAAAATAAATGCCCTGAATTTTCAGAAAACGCCAAGAGATCCTAGCCCTGCACTGTCCAGTGTGCTGGCCGCTGGCTATGTGACTAGCCTGAATTGCTATGTCCTCTAAGCGTCAAGTACCAGATATTGAAGATTTGCTTGAGAAAAAGAATGTAAAATAGCTCATGAATAATTCTTTACGTTGCATGTTGACATGATACTATTTTGGACGGATTGGGTAAAATATATTATCAAGTTTATGAGTAAAATATGTCATCAAGATAATCTCACCTGTTTTGTAAATTTTTACTACAGCTACGAGAAAACTTAAAAGAACGTACACGGTTCACGTTTGTGGCTTGCATTCTGTTTCCCTGGGAGGGTGCTGTCTTAGACTCTGCGAGTCATTGCTTTTCCTTCACATCCTTGGCAACATCCTACGGCACAGCGTGGAACAGATGGCCCAGCACGAAAGGAAGTAGTCAGAGCTAAAAGCAGGATAGTTTCCCGAAGAACAGATCATGCCAAGCCAACCTCATTTGTTTTTCGTAAGGTTACGAGGCTAGAAGATCAGAACAGTTCTGTAGATTCATATTTGAAACACCTCCTCTGATGAGCTCGAGGACAATTTAGGGAATGCAGAGTTGTGGTCGATGGCACGGCTGTGTCTGTGCCTGACTGAACTCAGCTCCCAGAATGTCGTATATTGATGGTGGTGTCAGGAACGGACTGGAACAGGCTTCCCAGAGAGCTCGTTTCCTAAACGAAGGTCATTTATGAAGATGGCAAGTTTGACCAGGTTTTGGGAGTCCGGAAAAGGTCACCCGTGCCAGCTGTGGTCTGGAGCTCACTCACTGAGCACGTGTGTTGAGGGCACGTGTGCCCGGGCACCTTGTTGGTTGGGTGCAGGGAGTGAGGACTAATGATGCATTGCCCCTGACCTCTAGAGTGACCTTCAGACTGTTGTTTCTGAAAGGACATTCTGGCTCTGCCCACTAGGTACCTGTTTGGCTGCATCCGTGCAGAAGTGGATGGTCCTGCATCTGGTCGGGGTTTTTGAACTTTGGTTCAAAGTTATGGACCTTCTGAGCTCTTAACAATCTGAAGCTTGTGGGAAGTTCTTTCTCACGTTTACGCAACCCATGCACTGCCCTGCTTCCCTCCAAGTTCATCTTCCGTGTGTGTGGGAAGTAGCTGTAGGCAGAGTTTAGGTGACAAGGAGTTACCTTAGACCCTCCTAGAATCGCCTTCCTGACCGAGAAGCCCTCTCTGGTCCATCCTGCTCTCCACCGCGGTTGGAGGATATTCCGGAAGCGGCCACAGGACACCTTCGCCCGTATTTTGGTGGAGATGTTGTCAGTGTGTCCTGCATTGTTATTCCTCAGTGCGCCCGACAATTTGCACACTTACAGATTTGTCAAAAACAGGCAAGGCAGATCATTTGACGATCAACGGTAAACTTTAGGCAAAACTGAAGCGCGACTCTAACAACATAGTAGGAAATTATGGCTGCTTTCTTCTCGATCTTGTCCTGTTTCTATGCTTTAATTTTCTCTAAGTCCTGAAATTTTAATTTTCTGTTTGTCTCTGATTTTATTTTCTTTTTTCTTGAAGGTCTCTCACATCTTTTCGCGAAAGAAAGCAAGGCTTAAAGTAGAACTAGACGCTTTCTTGACGGTTATTTAAACTCTTTACATTGGGAAGGTGGGAGTTTTGTATTTGACTGTATGAAAGCTTTCATATTACCTATATAGATCAGCAGTGGGCAGCTTTCCAATTTTTTATTTATGTATTTTTTTGTAGATGAGAAAAATATTTAGAGGTTACATTTTTTTTTTTCCATTCAAACTTACAAGACTTATTGATACCTTTGTGTGGAGGAAGGGAGGGGCAGGATGCTTACAACTTAATTATCTCTTGGGTGGAAAATCTCAAAGAGAAGCTTGCTTATGTTTCTGGGCCGTGCACGGGGCCCCCCCCTCTGGGCGTGTTCGGGTGGTCGCAGTACCTGGCTCCTGTGCTTGTGCGGGGATGCTCGGGGTCCCCTGGGGTTATCCCATGCCTTTCTCAGAACAGCCTGCAGGGTTGGTGTTCCTACCGTCCCACCTAACTTGGTGCCGAGAGCTGAGGTGGAGTCTTCAAGGTGCTGGCGAGGGCCAGAGCTGGTCTGGTGCCCGCACTCAGGGAGCCAGGGCTGTGGCCTTGGCCATGAGCGGAAAGAGAGGCCCTCACTGCCCTCCTGGCCTGGCCTTCCGTTTCCCGGGGTCGTGCGTCTCACCACCCCCGACCTGAGCTGGCAGGCTGGCGGCTGGAGCTCTCTGCCCGGGGCGGCTCCCAGAGGCCCTGAGGTCCACTCTACCCTGGGCTTCCTTTCGGCCCACCCTCCCTCCCCAGGCCTAGAGGGGCTGTAGATGGGGTGGCAGGGCTGGGGTCCAGAAGGGGCTGGACAGGCAGCTCTCTGCCTCCCATGCCAAGGCCCAGATCATTTCCATCCTGACACGTGTCAGCTTCACCCATAACCTGCTGTCGCGGTTGCCATTTCTAGCACCATCTCTGTTGTACTTCTCGTTTGGGGTTTACTCCATCTCGTTGAGAAGCTCTGAGTCGGCTGCACGGTAGATTTAACAGAGTCTATTCAGGGCGCCGTCTCCGGGGCACATTGCTGGAAAACAAGGTCACGTCTCTCTTTAACACCAAGACAAACTGATAAATGCTTGTAAGAGGAGCGAAGTAGCGGCCTTCAGCTCTGGAGTGTGTGTTCCCGTGCTGGGAAGGAGGCCGAGACCTGTGTCTCCTGGGGACGGGGGTTTTCTGTGCACTGAGATCCGGGGCCTCTTGTGTGCCCTCTGTTCTCTCTGGCTTGGCAAAGGGCCAAGCAAAATGGGAACTCCTAGGGTGAACCTGGTGTCACAGTTCTTCCTCGAAAGGCCCTTCAAGATGACTTGAGCCAGTGGTCCCCACCGTGGACCCCTTAAGGACACCTGGGACTCTAGCACATCAGAGTTAACCTGGAGGGTTAAACACGAATTGCCGGTCTGTTCCCAGAGTTTCTGATTCACTGGGTCCTGGAGGGCCTGAGAACTTGCATTTGTGATGGACTCCCTGGTGATGTTGAACCTGATCTGGGGGAAGTCCTTATTCTTAAAGATGCCTGGTGCTTGATTTGAGAGTCCCCAGAGTCCCCAGAAAACTTTGCAGCATGCTGGGCTGGAGGGAGGGTGATTGAGGGTTGGATGTCTTATAGGTAAAATGTTGGGAAGACAGAAAGGGTTATAGAAGCTCGCCCTGGGGAGATGAGCTGCGTGTCACAGGTTTTGACTTTCTCACCGAGAATCTGAAACAGAGTGGGTAATTTTTGATGTAACACTTCTGCTTAATAAGCCAGGGATGTGTATGCTTTTCTATAGCCACTTTGCATTTGTCTTTAGTCCGTGTGCATTTTCATAGTTAAAATATCAGTTCCTTTATGGTTTGCTTTGGGGGGGGGGGTACCATTTATTAAGCATTTTAAGACATTTGGAAGCAAAACTATGAGCTTCGTATTCTATTTTAAAAGAAAAGAATTTTAATGGAAATCTGTTCTTGGAGCATATTCAGCTTTTATAAAATATTTTAAAATGAAGTGAGTATCAGATATCTTTGTTAATTAACATCAAGACTTTGGACTGTGAAAATGTACTTTATTTCCTTAGATTAAAAAAAATGTTTTTATGAAATAATATCCTTGTCTTGGGAATTTTAATTTTTTTAGCTGCGTTAGTGCTGTTCCTGCTTCCAGACAGCTTGGTTCTTTTTTAATTGTTTTAGAGTACATAAAATTTACATTCTTGGAACACTTTTTCTTATTTCAACAAAAATTAATGTAGGTACTATTAAGTTGATTATATTTAAATGAATATAGTGAAGATAATTTCTAAATTTAGTCTCAGCTCCTTAAGTAAAACTGCCCTCAATGAGCTGAAACTTTTTTTTTTTTAGTTACAGGGATTTAAAGTGACATCTAGTGAAATGTATGTTCTATAATTAAAATAAGTCCCATTTGGAAGCAAATTTGACTCATAGGTAGAATGTTGAACTATTTCTTATTATATCATTCAATGCATTCTATTTTTATGGTTTAATTATATAGTTGACCCATTTAATCGGAGTACCTCACAAAACAGAAACTAGGGTATCTTTTAAACTATTTTAGAATCTGAGCAGTCGGCTGTCCCTTTGGTGAGTGTGGCCAGAGAGAACCAGAGCATGTATTCTCGGTGTCCCTTTGATGATCTTTTTATCTATGAAATAGATACTTTTAGATAAATGATTATACTGGGCAAAAGAACACTGGGAGTTGAAGTAAAATCTGTATTATCTACTGTTGCGTAATGAGTGACCCCCAAACGGAGTGTCCCCAAATGATAAAGGTTACCCATCTTCACGTCTGTGTGGCGTTCGGGTGTCTAGGGGGTTGCTGGGTCCACAGTCACCTGGAGGTGGGACAGGGCCTGGAGGAGCTGCATCCGAGGTGGCCCAGCGGGGTGGCAGGTGGGCTGATGCTGCTCTAGGTGGGTCGGGAGAGCTGGGTTCACCCTCACCTGGGACCTCTCCTGGCACTCTCTGAGCTGTTTTGGTTAGAGGTCAACTTCTCGGCCAGGGAAGCACCAGATGGGTGGTGCTTCAGTGTCCCAGACTGGCTCGCTGCCCAGTTCCACATATTTGTCCTGCGGTGCCACCTTGTGCCAGGAGGTACCAGGCACCGCGTTCCGTGCCCCCCGTGAGACGATGCCCTGAGCAGACGCGCAGGTGTGGGAGGGATCCAGCCCAGGGAGGCTTTCGTGAAGAGGGTCCCACCTGGGCCCATCACATCTTCCTACCTCTTAGGGCAAGGTGGGGTGTTCGGTAGGTGAAGGGGTGGGCCGGCGGAAGACGGTCGGTCGGTTGGGGAGAGATTCAGAGGGAAATTCTAGCCAGGTAGGTAGGACCAAGTCAAGGGATTAAGGCGGGAAATGGCAGAGCAAGCCTGAGGTGCTTCTGGTAGAGTCTAGATTTGCTGTGTGAGGTGAAATGCTTGAGCTGCGGAAGGAGTCGGGGGATGGAGAAACCTAGCACGGCAGGCGCGGGGCTTGCACCTCATCCTGTAATTCCGCGCTTCCGAGCCACACAGTGTGGACGCGTGGTCACGTTGTTCATCGTGTGCATTGTCTCATCGTTCCTTTGACTCAGCACTGAGCACCTACAAGGTTGAAGGCTTTGCACCGCGTCCCTTACTCCCGCGAGGTGGACACGTCTCCATCTTGCAGAGGAGAGACTGGTCGGGGGAGGTGAATTGAGTTGCGCCAGTTCATGTGGCTGGTGAGCACAGGCTGAGGGTTTATACGCCTCCATGTGAAAATGTGTAGAGTTAAATGCAAACTGGTTTTTCATGGGAATCACCCGAGGCACATATTTAAAACAACAAAGAGTTCGAGCTCCACCTTAGAGTTATTTATTTGTAGGGGAAAGGCCTGGGGGGGGGGGGATACTGAGAAGTGGCCGAGTTGAGCGCCTAGCTTTGCTTTAGGCTGCGACTGTGTCTCAGTGTGGGTGGGAGAGCTGGGGGAGAGGGGAGGATATATATGGGTTGAGAAGCATGAAGACCAAAGGATTTATTGCGAAAATTCTGAGTGACATTACAGGAGTATTTTCTTCTAAAAGATTTCCAAAGTTTCTAAAAAATAAATTGTGAAAGAAGATACCCATAAGCTTCAGTGTCTTGGAAAGCAACACGCCGTTTGATATTTGATAATTGATTTGATTTGATATTTCATTTGAGTGAATAGCTGAAAGGTGCTAATGAGGTATTTGATACATATACTGGAACCAAAAGCTGAGAAATACCTGAACACAAGAGCCCAGACCAGTATCAATGTCCTGGGTTTCCTTTGAACTAGAGAAAACCATAACGAGTAAATTCCTAAGAATTATTTTAAAAAGGTACTTTGGTGTTAAGGATTGCTCTGTATTTCAAGTTTATTTAGAAAAGAACACTAGTTAATTATTATGTTTTTAAATGCTCAAACCAATATATTCATATTTTTTATACTCTTATCAAATTTTTTTGTCTACTTCTATCAGTCATTGTATGAAGAGCAAAAAATCTCCAGCTATCCAACTGTGATTGTGGATTTGTCTATTTTTCTCCTCAGTTCTGTAAATTTTTGCTTTATTTAGTTTGAGGATCTATATTAGGTGCATATACATTTAGAAATCTTAATGTCTTTGCGTTGAATTGACTCATCATTATGTAATGTGCCCTCCTTATCTCTGGGGAGACTTCTTGTCTTGGAGTCCACTTTTTCTGATCTTAATGTAGCCATACCAGTTTTTATGATTCGTGGTGCATGATATCTATCTATATCTATCTGTGTATCTCTAGATATATAGACACAGATACCTATGGATATACACACAATCATGCACCATGATATATTATATATCATGATATAGTATATATCGTATTACTATATTTTATAAATATATATATGTTGTATTCTTTTATTTTTGACTTACCTGGTTTTTACACTTAAAGGATGTTTCTTATAAATTGCATATAGTTAGATGTTGCTTTTTTATCCAGTTTTGACAAACTCTCCCTTTTAATTGAGGATTTTCTCCATTTACATTTAATATAATTATTGATATGGCTGATTTTAAGTCTGCTCTCTTATTATTTGTATTCCGTTTGTCTGATGTGTTTTTTTCTTCTTTCCTGCCTCATTTTGGATTAATCAAGTAATTTTTAGTATTTTATTTTACCTCCTTGGCTTTTTAGCCAAGGTTTCGTTTTATATTTTACTGGCTGCTCAAGGGATATATATACATATATATAAAATCATTGTCTACACTGAATTAATATTACTGCTTAACATTTTTTTTTTTTTTTTTTTTTTTTTTTTCCGGTATGCGGGCCTCTCACTGTTGTGGCCTCTCCCGTTGCGGAGCACAGGCTCCGGACGCACAGGCCCAGCGGCCATGGCTCACGGGCTTAGTTGCTCCGCGGCATGTGGGATCTTCCCGGACCAGGGCACGAACCCGTGTTTCCTGCATCGGCAGGCGGATTCTCAACCACTGCGCCACCAGGGAAGCCCACTGCTTAACATTTAATCTAAGAATATTGCTACTATATATTTCCGTTTACTTTCTTCCCATACTTTGTGCTGTTGTTATATATTTTACTTCTACATATGCTATAAACTCCACAATATATTATTATGCTTTGCTTTACAGCCAATTACCTTTTTTAAAAAAAGTTTTTAAAAAGATACTTTTTTTACATTTATCCCCACATTTATCATTTCCGTGTTCTTCATTCCTTCCTGTATATGTGAGTTTTTCCATTTGGTACTATTTCCTTTCAACCTGAAGAACTTTTTCAATCATTTATTGTAATGTGGGTCTGCTAGTAACAAAGTGTTCAGCTTTCATTTAACAGGAAACTTCTTTAATTTGCCTTCATTTTTGGGGGTAATTCTGCCTCGTATAGGATTCTAGGATGGTAGCTTTTTTTTTCCTCTTAGCATTTTAACTATGCTGTTCCATTCTGTTCCCTTGTCCCCGATGAGAAGTTGGCCATCATTATCTTTGTTCCTAGTGTGTCTTCCCCCACCCCCCGCCCGCCGCTTTTTAAAAGTTTTTTCTTTCTATGTTTTATTTTCAGCAATTAGACTACGATGTACCTAGGTCTGGTTTTCCTTGTATTTACCTGGGATTCATTGAGCTTCTTGGGTTGGTGGGATGATTTTATCAAATTTGGTACATTTTATTCACATTTCATCAAATATTTTTAATCCTGTTGTTCTCTTTCCTCTTCTCTAATTACCATATTTTTTAATCACAATAAATGATACTGATTCCCAAGTCACTGATACTTAGTTCGTTTTTTCTGTTCTTTTTCTCTGTTTAATTTGGAAAATGTAAGGTTGCTGACTTGTTCTTTTGCAATGTCCAATTAGCAAGTCTATCCAGTACATTTTTAATTTCAAATATTGTATTTTTAGTCCTAGATTTTTATTTAGTTCTATGTTAGAGTTTCTTTTGTACCCTAAAATAATCAATCTCTTTTCCCATTATATACTTACTTTCCTATAAATTCTTTAACATATTTATTATAGTTCTTTTAAAGTACTAACTATTAATTTCATTAGTGGGGTCATCTGAGATTCTGTTCTTATTAACTGTGTTAATTCTTAATTATCGATCACAGTTTCCTATTTACTTATATGCTTTGTAATTTTAAAAATTGTATGCCTGGGGTTGTGAATAAAGTAATAGATTGAAGTATAATATTTTGTTTCACTTGTCAGACAGTGCAAGGGTGGAGTGAGAAGTGGACATTCAGATCCCTCAGAATCGAGCTAAAGTCAGAGTTACTCTCCTAACTAGTTTGAGTTCACCTAATCTGCCTTTTTCATCTTTGTCAGTATTTCAGCTTGGAGAGGGTAGGACTACAGTTTTAGCTATTTTTGATTTGCCTTTGGTTTCAGAGATGGAAGCATCATAACAATGTATAGGCTGTGTGATTTCTCTCTGTTTTCTAAACTTTATACCGTTACTTTCTCAGATAATTTTGGGGGTTGGGACAGACTTACTAGGAAAGGTGATTTGCTTTTCACTTGTTGTTCTTGCAGATTCCAGTCTCTTCTACCAGTTCTCACTGTTGTGTCAGGCTTGTCTGTCCCTCCCGTACCTGCTGAGTCTCTCTGAGGGCTCCTCCTCCCCTGATCCAGGCTGGCAGGGCACAGCCCTCAGATATGGAACCTCCATGGGCTTTCAGCTCGCCTGCAAAGGCCTTTTTTTCTTGTTGAAATTAGGATCATTAAGGCTCCTATGTATTTATTCCTCTTTCCTAGACTCATAGAAAAGTATGTTTTCATTTTGTCCAGGTGAAATTTCTTCTTACCATGAGATCAAAGGCCTTTCATGTGCCCTGTATCTTAACTGGAAATGGAAGTCATATATGCATTTTTTTAACATCTTTATTGGTGTATAATTGCTTTACAGTGGTGTGTTAGTTTCTGCTTTATAACAAAGTGAATCAGTTATACATATACATATGTTCCCATACCTCTTCCCTCTTGTGTCTCCCTCCCTATCCCATCCCTCTAGGTGGTCACAAAGCACCGAGCTGATCTCCCTGTGCTATGCGGCTGCTTCCCACTAGCTATCTATTTTACAGTTGGTAGTGTATCTATGTCCATGCCACTCTCTCACTTCGTCCCAGCTTACCCATCCCCCTCCCTGTGTCCTCAAGTCCATTCTCTATGTCTGTTTCTTTATTCCTGTCCTGCCTCTAGGTTCTTCAGAACCTTTTTTTTTTTTTTTTCAGATTCCATATATATGTGTTAGCATATGGTGTTTGTTTTTCTCTTTCTGATTTACTTCACTCTGTATGATAGGCTCTAGGTCCATCCACCTCACTACAAATAACTCAATTTTGTTTCCTTTTATGGCTATAAATGCCTGAAAGTATGAAGTCCATCAGTGAGTTCCCTTGCCCTGTGGCCCTGGGTTGACCCATGGAAAGCAGTGGCAGAAGATCAGTACCCAATTGAATGTATTGAGTGACAGTCTTCTAATTTTTCCTTTTCTCGAGCCTAAAATTTGTGATATCTGTGTTATTCTAATGGGCCACCACTGGTTACTGATAACTGCCAACAGAACAGGATATCTGAAAGGGAATAAAAAATAAAATCAAACATTGTTCTCTAGGACTTGCCCCGAGACAAACTCCTTTTCAGTTATGAAATTGCCTAATCAAATGTAGGTCAGAGAACAGGAAGAGTTAAAGATATGGGCGTAAAGTGCATTCATAGCTGTCATGGTCTCTTTGGGTGGCTCCCCAGACTGGCTGGTTTGCCCAGTAGACATTTACTTCTCACAGTTCTGGCAACCGGGAGGTCCAAGTTCAAGGTGCAGGCAGATTCCATGCATCATGAAGCCTGGCTTCCTTGTTCATAGACAACAATCTTGTTTCTGAGTCCTTTCTTGGCAGAAGGGGCAAGGAAGCTCTCTGGGGTCTCTTTTATAAGGGCACTAACCCCATTCCTGAGGGCTCCATCCTCACGACCTAATCACCTGCCAATACCATCACATTGGGGTTTAGGATTTTAACATATTAATTTGGGGAGAACACATTCAGTCCATTGCAATAACGGTCCTACTACTAATGGTTTAAAGGTGATGGATTATTTACCATGTTTCAGGTTCCAAGTCAGTGGTGTTAAATGTATTGTCATTTAATTCCGAACAAGTATACCTTTAACCACCAAGATATAAATACTACCTGGTTTAACCACTTTACTTGATGATTAATCAATTTATTTTTTATGTTTTAGATTGTCCTATCGATCCCTTTTGATCAACCCATAATATTTTAATCTAACACCTACTTTATTGTGGACATTGATTTGAGAATAGAACATGATGGACATAAAAGAATTCAGAGACTGTTTGTGAAACATACGATTTAGTTAGAAAAGTGAGGCTTACATAAAAGAGCCAAACAGCCAAAAAATGCTACAAACGATCATATACTAAATGCCCTATTTTAAGGAGCAAGCCGTATTTCTTACCATGCCGTTAGGATAGCAGAACTGCCTTACGGAGCCATTAATTTGGTGTTTACTCATAGCGTCCCTCTTTCCCTTCCTATCGACGTTCATTTCTCAAAGCCCTAAAGAGAGCCTGTAGCAGACACTGAAGATGAAAAGTTTGGCCCTCGGTGAAACTTCACCCTGACTTACTTTACAGACGTGCCAGTAGCCTGGCCCACACCTGCCCTTGCTCACATGCTGGGGGGCAGCGCTGAAGGTTTGGGGGTCGCACCAGGGAGAAGGGGGCTGACGGCAGCCTTCTGCAGGGCTGGCGACACTTGTCGTTCTGGAGGGGCCCTTTGCGGTCAGGCTCTTGTCAGAAGCACAGTGGTGTAGATTTAGCCCGTCCATTCTCAGGGCTTCACAGGTGAAGAGCACCTGTCTGTCTGTACGTTTCTATCCTGTGACATGAGAAGTAAAGAGGTGCCCATTAGACACCCGCTACCCCACGGATGAACCCGGAGGATATGGTGCCGACTGGAGTGAGCCGGTCACAGAAGGACCACTGCTGTACCATCCCGCGTACAGGAAGTACTTAGAATAGTCCAATTCCTAGGGACAGAAGGTAGAGTGGTGGTTGCTAGGGGCTGGGGGAGAGGGGAACGGGAAGTTAATATTTAACCGGTACAGAATTCCCATTTTTCGAGATGAAGGGTTCTGGAGATGGACGGTGGTGGCGGTCACAGAACAGTATGAATGGACGTAATGCCACTGAACTGTATCCTTAAAAATGGTTACAGTGGTAAATTGTATGTTATATGTATTTTCCCAGATTAAACAAGTGTAATGCTATAAAGCAGGATGCCTCAATAAAGCCCTGCTGAAGTGCTCACAAAAAGCCTCCCCATCGATTGTATTCCATTTTATGGATATCATGCTGAAGTTTTGTAGGGGAGCAGAAGAGACCAGTGTTGGTGTTGGCACTGTTCTCCGCTTGCTTGTTAATGAGATGACTAGCTTTGTTTTTAGAGAAAGCTCAAAGTAGAGAATCTTCGGCCTGAAACCATTGCAACTGGCTCTGGAAAGCACTTGAAGGGGTCTCCGGTTACATTTCCCACCTAGACAGGAGAGCCCCAAACCTCAGGGTTGTGAAACAGGTTTGTTCTCTTGAGGACCAGAAAATAATGTGGGAAAGCTGTGCCCACGTGCTCGATGAGCATAAGGTCTGTGTGTCTTTCAAACAGCTTAAGTGATACTTGGAGCCCCTGTAGTCCAACATTGACTATACTGTGGAGATTAATGTTTTAAGAAAAAAAAAAAGGAGACTTTAATCTCATCAACGCTCTCTCTTATTTGGTATTTAGAGATGCCCAGGAGGATGGAAAATTGCCAGTTTATAATCATAGCAGAAAAACAGAAATTTGTTGACCAAATTTCTTGGCATGATATTCTAGGGTTATTTAAATAATATTACATAATTTCTGTGTTTGTTTTTCAAGGAACATAGTGACTTATTTAATAGATAGTCATTTAAAAAATATAATTTATAGAAGTAGAATTATCATATGACCCAGTAATTCCACTGCTGGGTATACACCCAAAAGAATCTAAAGCAGGGTCTTGAAGAAATATTTGTACACCCACGTTCATAGCAGCATCATTCACAATAGCTAAAATATGGAGGCAACTCAAGTGTCCATCAAAGGATGAATGACTCATCAAGATGTTGTCGATACACATGATGCAATAATATTTAGCCTTAAAAAGGAAAGAAATTCTGACCCATGCTACAACATGGATGAACCTTGAAGACTTTATGCCGAGTGAAATAAGCCAGTCACAAAAAGACATACCATATGATTCCACTAATATGTAATACTTAGGTAAATTCATGGAGACAGAAATTAGAATGGTGGTTGCCAGGGGCTGGGGGAGGGGGAATGGGGAGTTATTGTTTAATGGGTCTAGAGTTTCAGTTCTGCGAGATAAAACGTGTTCTGGAAATGGATGGTGGTGATAGTTGAACAGCATTGTGATGTATTTAATACCACTGAACTGTGCACTTAAAAATGGTTAAGATGGTAAGTTTTGTATTATATGTATTTCGCACAATAGAAGAATTGAAAAATAAATTAAAGATCAGCCTCCAGATAAGATAAATGCTTTCTGCCTTAGGTTGTAATGAGTTCCTTAGTCCTATGTTTTTTTCTTGAAAGAAATATTTTTCATAATGTAGGTTAGTAAGGGATTTTGCACATAAAAATTTGAGTAACTACAAAATACATGTTTTCTGCAATGGTGTCTGCTGGGTAAAGAAGAATAGTAACTTTGTGTTTTTAGTTTTTTGATCAACCTCCATACTGTTTTCAATAATGGCTGCACCAGTCTACATTCCCACCAGCAGTGCACAAGGTTCCCTTTACTCCACACCCTCACCCGCATTTGTTATTTATGGTCTGTTTGATGATAGCCGCTCTGACAGGCGTGAGGTGATATATCTCCTTGTGGTTTTGCTTTGTTTTTCCCTGTTGATGAGTGATGCTGAGCATCTTTTCATGTACCTGTTGGCCGTCTGTGTGTCTTCTCTGGAAAAAACGTCTATTCAGATCCTCTACCCGCTTTTTAATTGGGTTGTCTGTTATTTTGATATCGAGTTGTATGAGCTACTTATATATTTTGGATATTAACCCCTTATCAGACTACCATTTGCAAATATCATCTCCCATTCAGGAAGTTGTCTTTTTTGGCTTTTCGGTGGTTTTCCTTTGCTGTGCAAAAGCTTTTCAATTTAATTAGGTCTCATTTGTTTATTTTTGCTTTTGTTTCCTTTGCCCAAGGAGACAGATCAAAAAAGATTGCTACAACACATGTCAGCGAGTGTTCTGCTTAGATTTTCTTCCGGGAGTTTTATGGTTTCCGGTCTTGCATTTAGGTCTTTAATCCGGTTTGAGTTTATTTTTGTAAATGGTGTGAGAGGTACAGCGACGTTGGGAGAACCGTGCTGACCAAAAAGAAAATCTCTCTTAATATATTTTGGATTTGGGAAATCCCTGGTGTTGAACAAGTTTGAAAATTTTTAAGGAAGGAAGCTCCTCTGTTCGTTCTTCCCAGGGTAGCACATTAGTCCCACAGAATATGGCAATATCACTCTTGTTCACTTTCAGGTTCCTGCATCTAAATAACAGTCCCACCCCGCTGCTGCTGTTATTTAGTCGGGAACCACTATAAACTCCGCTTGCTTTGTTATTTTACTAATCTTTTCTAAATGAGCTATTATTTCCAGCTACTGACTCAGAATCATTAAAACCCTGGAAAATGACAATATTCGTAATTGGGTTGTAACCAGTTTATACCATGCTAGGTTTAAAAACATGTATTTGGGGCTTCCCTGGTGGTGCAGTGCTTAAGAGTCCGCCTGCCAATGCAGGGGACACGGGTTCGAGCCCTGGTCCGGGGGGATCCCACGTGCCACGGAACAACCAAACCCGTGCTCCACAACTTCTGAGCCTGCACTCTAGAGCCCACGAGCCACAACTACTGAGCCCACATGCCACAACTGCTGAAGCCCATGTGCCTAGAGCCTGTGCTCCGCAACAAAGAGAAGCCATAGCAATGAAAAAAGCCCGTGCACTGCAACAAAGAGTAGCCCCCTCTCGCTGCAACTAGGGAAAGCCCACGTGCAGCAACAAAGACCCAACACAGCCAAAAATAAATAAAATAAAATAAAAAACCCAGTATGTACAATATAATCCAAAATTTAAAAAAAAAACAACAACCGTGTATTTGTATAATAAGCTGTGTGTCAGGGTCCCATTTTGAAGAGTGTTAAAAATGAACATTTGAGGTGTTGCAACACTTTTTAAAAAAGGTATTATTTAGGGCTTCCCTGGTGGCGCAGTGGTTGAGAGTCCGCCTGCCGATGCAGGGGATGCGGGTTCGTGACCCGGTCCGGGAGGATCCCACATGCCGCGGAGCGGCTGGGTCCGTGAGCCGTGGCCGCTGAGCCTGCGCGTCCGGAGCCTGTGCTTTGCAACGGGAGAGGCCACAACAGTGAGAGGCCCGCGTATAACAAAAAAAAAAAAAAAAAAGTATTATTTAGAACCAGGTGCATTTATCCTTGAAAATAAAAAAATTGTGACACTGCCATAAGCATTTTACAGGTTTTTCCATTATGACATTCTTCAGAAATTTGTCTTGGATATATGTGGGTTTGCTAAGTGTTATTGTGTCTAAAGAATCAATGAACAAAAGTGATGGGATACATCTGAGTGAATTTAATGAAACTTTTCAGTATACTTAAAAAAAAAAAATGCCTAGAGAAATAGAGGATCTGTTTCAACTCAGTCCAAATAAATGAATTATTGGAGCACGTAAAAGGCCTCTTTTCAAGGTGAATTCACAGCGTGTGAAGAGCATGACAGTGAGGTGATTATGGTCTTTTCCGTCTGAACCTCAGGAAGATGTCTCTAGTTGTATAATCCTGCCTTTTTGGAAGTAAAAGGTACATTTCTAGAATGTTTCAAAATCAGTGATTCATAATCAAGTGACTCCTCTGTGCCGGGCGTTTTTACACATTTTTGCTGAAACACCTTACTCCAAAGTAGGTATTATTTCCACTTGTTGACGAAAAGTGAGCAGGAAGAGGTTGCTTCGCGATCAGCCCCCATTCAGTGAGGTGAGCGCCCCGGACTCATGCCTTTGCTGACTCCTCTGTGATACTCTGGCATCGAATCTTTGCACTGACCCTCTGAGGTCAGGGCCATCGTCATCTCCATTTTCAGACCAGGAAATCTGGGCTTTGAGAGAGAGGTTTCCTTACCCAAGGTCACGTGGTTGGTGAAGGTGTGAAAGCAGCATTGATCGCAGCCAATTGAAGAACGCTCGAGAGAATCCATCGGGTCAGCACTTTGGACGCAGTGACGTATCCCAGCTCAGGCTGCCTGGATTCCTTGGAGAGGTGCCCTTCTCCATCTGCTGTGGCCTCCAGATGTTGGAACATCGGCCCTGACTTATTCTGTACCAGCGGAATAACCCACGCTGATACGCTGCCAATGGGTATAAGCGCAGACAGGACATGCAGAACTGGACTACCTTAGAATCCCTGGCTCATTCAGCAGTATCTGTGAAGTGTCACGTCCTGGGAGCCTAGGGGTCACGTCTTAGGGATTGAGATAACCAGGCGGGGTTTATGGTTTATCGGGGAGATACAGCCGTGCCTAATCTTTCTACCTGGGGTGAATGCTTGCATGGAGATGGGTACCATGGGTACCATGGGCATGGACAAAGCGGTAAAAGCGTGGAGAGATCGAGGAAATGCTTCTCGAAGGAGGGATGGTCTGAGCTGCTCAGGCTGAGGGGGGGTGATGGAGAGCCATTGAGGGAGCGGCCAGGGGTGGCAGGGTGGCAGGGTGGCAGGGCATGGTCATAATCCGACATAAAAAGATCGTTTTCGCTGCCACGTGGAAGGCTGACAATCTGGGCTTTGGGAGACGGGTTGAGAGGTGCCAATAACGATCCAGGCGCCCCACGGTGGAGAAATACGAGGACGAGAGCGTGGCTGCACATTTTCAGTTCAGCAAACGTGCTGCCGCCGGGTCTCCCTACCTTAGGAGGCACTGTGTTCAGACTGGAGGTCGTTCAAAGCTGGAATGCTTTTATCACGATCCACACCTGCCTCTCTAACCCCTGCCACTCAGAACGATGTCTCTTCTCCTACAGGACGGTCTACCTTCCACCCCCAGCCCCCGCCAGGAACTTCCTCGGTTAATTGAAATATTTCTAGGTCCCCTCCCTAACTGTCCGAGCCTCAGTTGTCAAGGTCTGGGGGTACCCAACGCTCTTACCAGCCTGGATTGTGTCATAGGTGCTGGGTAGTTCCAGGCTCAGGCATCGTCTTAGACGTGTGGCGGGGTTCCGGGGTGAGTGGCAGCTCTACAGAAGATTCAGGCACCTAAGCTGGCCTTCGGAAGGGGGCTTGTGAGGAGTACGTCCAGAGCGCAACAGAACATCGTTACCCACACCCCGACACCAGCCGACCCGTTTAGAGCAGAGTAGTACTTGAGTATATTTGCACTGAAGTCAATGCTTCTCTTAGTTCAGCCTGTAACTTCACTAGTATTTATGCCGTAGCTAAGAGCTGAAAAATAAACTGGTAGGACTTTTCCAGATTGATTAGTTCATAACTTCCGTGGAGTGCATTACTTACATTTTTTGGATGATGAACTTTGTAAGGTCAAGGGCTCTTTCCTACTTAATCCTGGTGCTTTTTCCCATCTAGCTTAGTGACTAAGGCATGGTAGCCCTTCAGGAAATAGTTGTTGAATGAATGCAATTTGGGTTCTTTTGACCTATATTTGACATTCGTATTAGGAAATTGTTCCATCGTCACACGTTTGGAGTCATGATTCTTTTACATAACATTTTATTTTATTTATTTATTTGTTTGTTTGTTTATTTATTTATTTTGCGGTACGCGGGCCTCTCACTGCCGTGGCCTCTCCCGTTGCGGAGCACAGGCTCCGGACGCGCAGGCTCAGCGGCCACGGCTCACGGGCCCAGCCGCTCCGCGGCACGTGGGATCCTCCCGGACCGGGGCACGAACCCGTGTCCCCCGCATCGGCAGGCGGACTCTCAACCACTGCGCCACCAGCGAAGCCCGTTTTGTTTGTTTTTAATCAGTTTTGTTGAGGTATATAATGCATATACGATTACATTAACTGATTTTAATGAATAATTCAATGAATTTTCACAAACAAGCACAATCATGTCCTCACCACGACGGTCATGAAATAGAACTTTTCCATTCCCCGGTGTGGGCTGTTATGCCTCTTTGCAGTCAGCGTTTACCGCCACCCTGACCCCTGGCAACAGTTGATCTGCTTTCTAGTGCAATAGTTTGTCTTCTCTAAAATTACCTATAAGTGGATTTATATATTTAGTCTTTTGCGTATGGCTTCTTTCCCATAGTAGAATGTTTTTGAGATGCACTTATTTGTTGTATCATCGGTAGTTCAGTCATATTTGAATTACTAAGTACAGCCCCTGTGCCATACACCACAATTTGTGTATCCATTCACCACTTGATGGACATTGTAGTTCTTTCAAATTTGGGGCATTATAAATAAGACTACTATGAACATTCTTGTACAAGTCTTTGTGTGGAATTTGTGTCTTTACGTTTCCTTTGGGTAAACACCTAGGAGTGGAATTGCTGGGTCGTATGGTAAGTGTATGTTTAACTTCACAAGAAACTGCCAAATTATTTTTCAAAGTGCCTGCAACGTTTTGAATTTTCCACCAGCGTTATAATGAGGCTCCCGGTTGCTCCAGATCCAATGCCATCACCTGATGTTTTTGCCCTTTTAAATTTAGCCGTTCTAGTGCGTGTACAGTGGTACCTCATTAAGGTTTTATTTTGCATTTCCCTACTGACTAATTATGTTGATGAGCCCTTGTGCTTACTTGGCATTTGTTTGTTATCTTTGTTGAAAATGTTCATTTAGATTGTCTTTTTTTTTTTTCATGATGTTGTTTTTGGGCACTGAGTTTTAATACCATTAATGAGTTAATACGAAAAATTATAAGGGAGGTATTTTGTTGCTGACATATTTTCAGGAAAGGAATCTTTTTAATGGATATTTTGTTTCCTGCACCATTTTTCTTTCTTCTTTCGGGCGTGTAGAGGGAAATCTCTTGTCATCTGTTGGCCTATTTTAATTTTTCTTGCCTGCTTCGCTACATGTACTTTTTACTGAATCTATCAACTCATAATCTCTGGGAAAACCACATGTGAAGGTACTAACTGCCTCTCTAAGCGTGTACTCTCACACGTGTGCTTCCATCGTGTGTGAGCCTTGACTCCCGTGCCACTGTGAAGGCCCCTTAATTGACCCCAGTCGGCAGCCTGTAGTAGGCAGGGACATCCTTCCGTGCTTTTTGGTTCCCTTGCATCTTCCGCTGTACCCTGTAAATTATTGGGGAGTCAACAAATGATTGTTGGTGATGCTAAGCTGCTGATCTGGGTAAATTAAGGGCTCTTAAATGATTCCAGAGTTTTAGAGAATAAGAGTCCGTCTAAACTGATGGATCTAATAGTAAATTATCTTGAAATCCTTACTTTAGAAACTGCTAATGTAAGCTGTAGAATACCTACATTTTGCTTGAGAGCTATCTATAAAATCCCCTTGAAAAAATGTATTGTAGCAAAGCTATGATTATAATTTGGCTATGAATAAGATGGGGTAAATCTATTTGTAGAGTAGATGTTTCTAGGTTAGTTATCCTAAGAGAATCCCAAATTTGGTTTCAGATTTCTCATGGGCCTTAATGGTTTAATCTAGCTGTATCCATAGAGCCAAAGGCAGAGTATGTTCTTGATCATTTTGAGCTGTGTCTTGTATTAATATAAAGTTGGGTTGGCTCATCAAGGGGGGGGGGGTCCATGCTGTGTAGGATAATGGATGTGTAGAAAGATTGATGAAATTATGAGCTCTTAAGAAGTTATATATGGAAACTATGATCTAATAGAGCACTGGGTTGGCACTCAGATTGGCAGATCTGAGATCTAGGACCATCTTCGCTGTGGGATTTTGGAGAGGTCACTTGACCACTCTGGGGTTTCATTTCATTTCTGAAATGAAAGGAGTCAACTGAAAGAATATGTGCTATGACTTATTTCTATCAGGATGGTTTTGAGGTCACATGACAACTTTGAAGATAATTCCAACCTGAAGTTCTTCATATATGGTGTTATTCCCCATCCGGATGATAATTGTGTAACTTTTCTGTCTCTGAATTGTTAGGGTAGAAGTTCAGCACTTTGTTACTTTGTCTCTTCCAAAGTATGAGAAGGAAAGGGCAAAAATAATGATAAAGATGAAAAGGAATTTTTCATACAATTTTAGGACAAAACAAAAAATACTGTTTTCAAGGTAGTAAAATACCAAACTTTTTACTTTGTTATTATGGGTCACAATCAATTTAAATGGGCCCAGATATATTTTGGATTAGAATTTCTCTAATGTCCTTATAAATGTCTATGATGTTATTCACTTGAATTCCTGGAATCCCATATGTTTCAGCAGGCAAATAAAATACCATCTTAAATTGCAGGCAGTAAACAATCAAAAAGAGCCGTAGAACTTGGAGTTTATATTTCATTTTAACTGAGTACTAATGCTGGCTTTATGTTCTTGCTGAACATTGCCAGGTAATAAGAGAAAGTAGATTATTTTGAAAGTTTTAAACGTGAGAGTGGGAATTATCAGTCTTAGTTGTTATTTAAACAGACATTTTCAGGCTTGCTTTTTAGTTTTTTGAAGCTATTCAAAATCTAGGTCAAGATTTGCAGCCTTCCTCATAAACTCCTGGCACACTGTTCATTACGCATCTCTCCAGAGAGGAGCTAATGATGGTTGGGAAGCTGGCGTCGACCTCAATGAAGTGGTTCTCGGGCATCATCTGTTGAAGTCCCAAGCGCCTCCTTAAAAATTTTACTGTTGGTTACTCCTACACCCATGCAAAACATGAGTAAATCTCAACAAAACACATAACTATTACAGTCAGAGCAACTCCCACCCCTGTCCGCTGGCTCCCAGTGTCAAGGAAGAAAAGATGTGGTTATCTGGGCTCGTGGCTTCCAACGAAAGCAGATGCTAGAGGAGAAGACGTTAAGTTTTCCAACATATTTTCTTGAGTCGCCAGATGTCCGGGTAACAATCACTTTCATGATTCATCCAAGTATCTCCAAACAGAGTGAGAACACCTACGTGTCACTCAGACCTGGGGACACGACCTTCCTCAAAAAACCTCAGTTTCTTGCCCCCTTTGTAAAGTGGAATCTCATTGTTTCTGGACCTGAGTATGTGCCCGGTCAATGTTAATGATTTCCTTCCTAAAAATGAAATACTCAAAAAGTGGGGCAGTGTCACCTCCCAGGGCTGTCCTTGCTTCAGGAGAGAGAAAGCCGGGACAGCAAGGCACGTGTTTGTGAGCTCGGGGAGGAACTGCATTTGGAGGACACGCTAAGAGAAAATGCTGACTTGCAGTATTTTATCCCCTTGCCAACATGAACAAAGTTTCTGCAGTACAAACAATGTATTCTTCGCCACCCGGTTGTGCGGTTGCTTGTGAGGGGGCTGCATCGTTTCCTGCTCGGTTTTGTGAATTGGAGGGATGCCCTGCTGCACTGGCGTTGTTGAGCTTGGAGTGAGGCGGAGCCTTGCCGGGGTCTCCGGGCTGGTGGCAGCCCACAGGCCCGTTTGGTTGTTTTCCATTAAATGCACAAACATAGCCTACCTTATAGTTGATTTTTGTCTTCTTTCTGAATCGATTTAAAGTTTACTAGAGCAGCTATATTGGAAAGAGGCTTTGGACCCAGTTTTTTTTCCCAGGTATGTTAGGAAATATCCTGTCCCCGTTACTCAGCAAAAATCGGTTTCTTTTTAATGATACTTGAAAAATTCATCAGTTCTCTTCTCCAGAATAATAATAATAATCTGTGCTCTTTTATTTTAGTCTCCAGCTGGACATCCAGGGCACCTCTCCTGTTGTTTTTGAGTCTTCAGTTGGAAGTTAACAAGACTACGGCCTGAAAGGGAAATCAAAGGTAATTACATGTTAAAAAGTATATTATTACCCTCGTGTATACATCTGACGATCATAAAGTACCGACGACCCCTTATTTGTTGAGCGGAATTCGGGTGTCCCCCCCCCCTCATTTTCCTGCCGTTTCTCTCCTGTTTACCCCCTCCCTCCTTGCCTTCCTCCCCTGCCGCCTTTCCCTCCTCTCCTCCCTCCTCTCCCTTATTTGCATGTGTTCACTCAGCAAACGTCTGTGGAGTCCGTCCTGCGGGGTCACTGGCAGGAATGGGAGGGACCACCTCTGCAAAGGGCCTGGCTGAGGCTGGCCTGGCTTCCACCTGTCCCCTTGCTGTCCCCGGAGCGCTCCCCCTGGGCCGTGAAGCACATGCACCTCTGCTGAAACGCATGGCCTGTCTGCTCGATGGCTGAGAGCCCGGGGAGGTCCGGCCACAGGAACTAAGCGACGGGTGAGCGTTGGGTGGACATAGGGCATCGTCCAGACCAGCACTCTTTATCCTGGGACACCTCGCACGCTGCTCAGAAGCTCCAGGGACAGTGGAGCTGTGCCAGCTTCGAGGCAGGCATGTTTTCCTTAGAGGGAGTTTTTCCAGGGAAACGTGGGGGGACGGTCCCAGCCAGATTTATGAGTTGGCTTGTGGATTGCGGGGGGGGGTGTCCACATCTGGCCAACCCACCCCTTGCCCCCTTCCTGCCTGCTGTTGGAGCTCTTCTCGTAGGTGGGACGCAGCCAGACTCCCCGGGGCTGGTGGCTTTGGTAACAGGAGGCTCTGGGTCCGCGTCTGGACTCGGCCGTGTGTAAGGTACGTGATGTTGGAAAGCCGTTCGCTGTCCGTGCCTCGGCTTCTCCACCCGCCACATCAGCGCCCACATCATGGGGTGGTTGCGAGCATTGAAGGATGAGTTGCTGTGTAGAGTGGCACTTGGGAAACATTTAATACACGTTAGTAGCTTTTGTTCTATCATCTTCTGCAGAACAGAGGTGATGATGTGCATGTCCCGTGGTTACTATGAGCGTTAAAAGAGGTGGTGCGTGTAAAACAGGCGGTGCTGGGCACACAGCGCTCTCCGCCCGTGGCGGTCCTCAGTGATAAGGCAAAATAACGACATTGTCAGCAGGTGTGCTCAGAACCGGGCAGACATTGTGACCCCAGGAGTGGCGAGCATCAAAGGGCAGAGGGGGCCCCAAACAGCTGTGTCCGCCCAGCTTGTCCGCCAGGCGGCGCATGTATATCGAGTTACGTTATTAACTGAAATCTCATTCTTAGTTTATTAGACAGTTGTCTACACTTTGGTCACAAAAGTTAATTCATAAATGTTTTGGTTGTGATTGGCCATTGGACTGAGTCGTTAAGAGTTACGTTCTCCCATAATCCTTTTATGCTTAGCAATATTCTTATCTTTTAAATATAGAGGGCAGTGTTTTGGGGGTTGATGTGAAATTTTCAAAGTAGCTCAAGAATGAAGATGATAGATGTTGAATAGCATTAGAATCCATCGGCACCCGTCTGTGATCATGATACATACGTGTAGTCGTTTTGGTTTCTCTCTTCAGATGATGCCTTTCTTCCATCACTCTTAAATGTGAAGAATACTAATGTTCTATCACCCATGCTATATGGTTGTTCCGAAACTACCAAAAGGGAAGCCAATGGAAATCTAGTAACATTTGATTCTGCTATATCTAAATTAAATGATGCTTGCAGGAAACACTTGGACATTCTTTTCCCTGTACTCTGAACCCCAAAAACATTTGAGCCATGGTGTAGTAGGGAATTTCTGACCATTTGTTTTACACACTTGCTTTCTGTACCCTTGAAGCAAGTGATATTACTTGGCTTAAGAATATCTTTTAAAGAAAAAGAGAACATAATTCAGGTGGCGGTGAGTCACCTCAGAAAGCAAAGGTGTTTGAGCCCTTCCGGAGGTGGAGACCTGCCTTGTCATCGTCACGCCTGTGCCTGACATTGGGTGGCTCGGTGAGGCTGGGAGTGGCAAGGGAATTGATCAGAGCACAGAAACTCCTTTGTTAGAATGCTGAGACTACGACGGCTTTCCACATTTGCCTCAAGTGTTACTGTAATACAGTTTAAACTGTAAATAAAGACGTTTCCGTGGGGGGGGGGGATACTTTGTGCGTTTTTGAATGCAGTGAAGCTAGCACGTGTTCTATCCTGAGCTTAGGATGCTGGTGGCCTGGAGTCTGTCTCTTCTTTCTTTCCACCCTCCGTCCCCACTCCCCTCCTCCCCCACCGGCCCCCTCCCCTACCCCCGCGCCCTGCCTGCTTAGGAGAAAGACCTTGACTGAGGCCCCATCAGTCCTGCTCTCTCAGCGGCTCCCGAGCAGTGGCCTGGGCTTCGCCCAGGGTCCTGATGAGAAGTCCGGCTACCAGCAGTAAGGAGGCTGGAGCAGTAACGCCACCCCTGCCCTGTCTGCTGCTGACTCGTATTCTGATCGATGCCCTTCTCCACGCGTGACACACCCGGGGGAGGGCGCAGTCTGCGTCTCCGTTCCCATCCGTGGCGGGGCATCTCTGATATTGACCCAGACCCACCTCTTTGAGGGTTTTGTCAGTGTTCTTTGCTCTGTCTTTTCTCAGCTAACTTGGGAGGAAGACATTCTACTCTATTAGCATCACTGCTTTATGGCAGTGAACAGTCTCACCATTGTGTTTAGCAGGAGAGACCCAGGTTCAGGCAGAAGTTTTATGTTCTCTTTGAAATCAAGACTTAGTCTTTTATCTGCAGCGCTCATTCCTACGATAGAAATCTCACACTGTGACTTCTGATCTTACTTTAGTGCTCTTCCCAACAGGACACATTAACCTCTTTGATTAGGTTGGTTTTTTTAAGAAATGCGCACAACTTAAAAAACGTGACTTGGTTACGTGGTTGCACGTAGGTTATGACTTGTCCTGAGAATAAACAAGTAAAAACAATACAGCTACTTCTCAAAATTTGTAGCAGTGCTTAATGAAAGTTTCTACAAATCTCGGAGTAGTTGAGTTGCTGCTCTGAATGGCATAAATGAGTGGGTCCCTCCCCTGCAGACGCACAACCCCCAGAGGTGACATTTGGTTTAAACTCTCATCGAGTTTGCCTCCTTATTTGCTTTTGGCATTGATCTGACCTGAGTACCATCAAAGAGCAAACCATTTAAGCAGGACTATATTTCAATATGTAGTTATATACCGTTCTTCAAACCCTAAGACTTCGACTTTTTTTTCTCCAAGTACTGAGTGTCCTGTCTTTTTGAATTTCTGTAATATAAATTTAGATTTTCCTTGACTGGATTTCCCTGATTAATATCCAACCATACTTTATTTATTTTTACCTTGTTTTACTGTTGAGTTAAAGGAGAAACACGTCTGATGGTAGGTTTTGGTTTCTGAGGGTTTTTTGAGATCATTAAGCTAATTTTAATTGATAGACCTTTCATGTATTCACGGCATAAAGGTACAAGTATGTTAAAAAATTTTTTTCCAACTTGGTCTCTAATCCTAGGCTCTGATTAACCTTCTGCAAAGCCTGTTATCTACAGTAAATGTTTCTAATTGGTACATATGATACTTTGTAAAGAAACACAATACTTAGCACTTTTTCAGGTTTTTGTACTCAAACGTGTAATTTGGCTTTCCTTCTCTGAAGGAAAATTTGTTTATTTTATTGACCGAAAATGTTTACAACTTAAGATGCACACTTCATTCATAAAGTTGATGTTCCACTTTACGAAGGAGTGCAGTTTATAGTCTTTTAAATTTTTTTAGTAGCGTCTCTTTTCAGTGAGTACTGTTCTTGGCTATGTGTTCTGACTTGTTTCCTAGGTTAATTAGAATTGGAAAGCAGACATTTCTTTTCTCTCTTTTTCACTGTCGTTCAGGGCCACCAAGTGTCATTATCTTGATTTTCCTCCCCTGTGTCCACCTTGCAGTTTGCTTTTTATCTCAAAGGATGCTTCTTTCTTTGGTCTCTGTGTGAGCAGATAGGCATCACCAAAACATGACACAGACAGGGACTGTCTGGGTTTGAGATGCAGGCTGTATGGGACCCAATGAATTCTAGATCGTTCTGACCTAGTAACTCACGCAATTTTTGTTTCTTAATCTTCAAAAGGTCCTTTTAGGAGGGTGATTGTATTGAAAAAGCGTGTCATTCTTCTTTCTGTGATTGCTGATGACACATAAATGTGTGATAGCTTTTTCTCACTTAAATTTTATTTTATTTTTTAATTTTTGTTTTTTTTCGGTCATACCGCACAGCTTGCAGGATCTTAGTTACCCGACCAGGCATCGAACCCGGGTCCCCTGCAGTGGAAGCACAGAGTCCCAACCACTGCACTGCCAGGGAAGTCCCTTCTCACTTAAATTTTAAATTTCAGGCATTGCTCACTCTGGATCAGGTGGCACAGCCGCCGTCACTCCCTCCATCAACCCTAGGACATCACTGATGTCGGTGCTGTTTACTCAGAGCTGTGCTGTATTTTCCATATGAAATCCTGGAGTAGTTAAGATGTTGCAGGTTTAACTTTAACTCCTTATTTTACAGGGGAGAAAATTGAGACCATTTGATAGTTGCCTTCATTTAATGTATTTATGAGAATGCAACAAAGATGTCTTTTTCTGTTGTTACTACTATAGGTATATTCTTCATGTAATTAAAATATTTACGGAAAGTAACTAATGCATTGAATCATATGGAAAGTGATCAGCCTTCAATACGCACCCCAGTGAGGGGGCAGCTGTGCTTCACCCGGGGGCTCTGGCAGCAGAGCTGACACCCAGGAGTTTCCTAAGTGGCCGCGTGGTTGCATCTGCTCCTTTAATAGTTCACTTAGGGCTTCCCTGGTGGCGCAGTGGTTGAGAGTCCACCTGCCGATGCGGGGGACGCGGGTTCGTGCCCCGGTCCGGGAGGATCCCACGTGCCGTGGAGCGGCTGGGCCCGTGAGCCGTGGCCGCTGAGACTGCACGTCCGGAGCCTGTGCTCCACAACGGGAGAGGCCACAACGGTGAGAGGCCCGCGTACCGTAAAAAAAAAAAAAAAAAAAAAAAAAAAGTTACCTGTGTGGGCTTCCCTGGTGGCGCAGTGGTTGAGAATCCGCCTGCCAATGCAGGGGACACGGGTTCGTGCCCCGGTCCGGGAGGATCCCACGTGCCACGGAGTGGCTGGGCCCGTGAGCCGTGGCCGCTGCGCCTGCGCGTCCGGAGCCTGTGCTCCTCAACGGGAGAGGCCACAGCAGTGAGAGGCCCGTGTACCACAAAAAAAAAAAAAATAGTTCACTTAGCAGACGTGTCCTGGGCATCCACAGTACCATGTGAGAAGGCAGGGCTCCTGCTCTTAAGAAGTGCACAGTTCATCTAATCTGCCAGGGTTGTTACCTGATCCCGTATTTTTATAAATTTAACATTTGACAGAGCCACTAAGATTTTCTGATAGAAGTTCCCTGGTGGAGCTGAGAAAAGCATACCAGCCCTGCATTAGTGTTGACAAACTGGCACTTTCCCTGTGTCCTTCCGGGGTAAACCTGCAGGGTGTTGCCTGCAGGGCCTGGGATTAGGGGCCAGTTGAAACCGAGGAGGACCCTGCAGGGCCTTCCCAGGGACAGAACCCCCCATGCCCCCCGCCTCTTATTTGTAAAAAAGCTTTAGCCTCCTAGGCCTTCCCTGAGTTCCAAAGAACACATTTAATCAGAAAGTTAAAAAAATGCAGAAACAAAGGAAAGCAGTCAAGCAAGACAAAATCATAATAGTTTAGCCATAAAACAAAGTCAGGGACCTTTCGTTCCTCCTCAAGGGCTTGTAGATAATATCCTGAGCCATGTTCTTGAGTTGTTTTTCAGATACTAAAACTCCCACCCGGTGGAAGAAGTCACTGCGTGCTGACCACCAACACCCAGACCCCAGACCAGTTGGAACCAGAAGGTTGAGTCTCCCAAAACACCTCCCCGTTACCTCACCCCCAACCATTCAGAGAACGGAGCATGAGCTGATCGCACAGCCTGTGACCGTCTCCCTCACCCTGTCTTTGAAAACCCTTCCCTGAAAGCTGTCAGGGATTTGAGGGCTTTTGAGCACTAGCTGCCCGTTCTCCTTGCTTGGCTCTGCAATAAATGCTGTACTCTCCTTCACCACACCCTGGTGTCAGTAGACTGGCTTTGCTGCTCCTTGGGCAGGTGGACCCACGTTCAGTTTGGTGGCACAGTTCACCTGGCTGTGTTAACGACCCCAGGACCCCTCCTCACTGGCCCGGCTTTAGGAAGGGAAGATGCGCCCCGGGAATGGTGGGGGAGGGTGACTCCTTGTGAGAGCCGCCGACGAGCGGGGCGGGTGAAAAATGCAGGGGCGTCGGTCATTCTGAATTTGAGTGCGTGTGATGTGTTCGACACCTGCTTTGCTGGTTGGCAGGGGCCGAGGGTGCCCGGGGAGCCTCGGGCAGTGTCCCCATGGGCACAGAAGCCTTTGTCACCAGCTCCTTGTTCCCTTGCGAACTTCCTGCCATCCCTGGCGAAAGCCTTGTCAACGTGGGCTCCCTCTGAGTTTGCTTGGTCTTGCATTTTGCTACCCGGAACTCTTTCTGCACAATTTTTAAAACAGTCATTAAGTCACTTCTATGTCATGGAGTGTAAGCAGCCAGGCCTGTCTGTTGGGCCGAGGGAAAGCAGACCAGGAATTTCAGAACTGGGTCGCACTCTGCCCTCTAACCGTGGCCCAGGCATCCTGGAGAGAAGCCTGTCTTCCTTCTCTGAAGGTCGCCTCTTCTGCGACTTTTGCCTCAGCTCTCCCTGGGTTGTCCCTTTCCTTTTTTTTTTTTGTTTTTTTCCTGCAAAACATTTACCTTTTCTGACTCTTGATTGGAGCACAAATTATTGTCCCCAGAGCGGATTCCTCTGTGTTCCATGACAGTTTATGGCCTGTCTGGCAAGCAGAAGCAGTTTGCTTTCCTCTGAGCGCTTCATTTGACCAACATCCAACGTGATGCACTCAAAGAGAAACGGATGTACACACACTCCGAGGCCCAGCCCAGGCGCTCCCGGGCCCTAGGTGTGCTCCAGTGTCTCCCTCAGAGCAGGGCCAGCATTTCGTAAACTCAGTTTTAATGAGGCTTTAAGTGTCCACTTAGGATTTTTCCTTTCTCTGCCATCCTTATTTCAGCAACTTTGTTGGCATAGGATTTATTGCTAAAATAAATTTTAGTGACAAATGCACATGTTTTTGGTTTTGTTTTTTTAAAGAGAGGTTTAGAGATGGGTTTGGAAACGGGAAAATCTCAATTGCTAGGGCACCACACAATAACTTAACCATGTGAATAAACATTAAGTGGAAATGGTCATTTTAGCAAGAAGTAGGACCACCCTTTAATTCTAAGCCGTGGTGCTGTTTCCCACTCTTCTCTTGTTCTACCGTTTCACTCAAACTTAAAACGTCCCGTCCTGATTATGTATCTTGGTGTTCCCATCCTTAACTGGTGGTAACATCTCAACCAACAACCAAAGAACCCATGAAAGTGTTCTTTTATGATGCAGTGTCTCCCCGCCCCCCATAGTGACTTGACACTGTTCTGTCACTTCTGCCTGTTTGGGGGGGAAGCCACAGTCAGAGGAAGTCCCGGTAGGTGAGCTGTGGGCTGGGCTGGGGAGTATTGCTGCCAGGTAGGGAAATTCACCCATCAGGGTGGTCACCGACTGGCACAGACATGTGGCATTGGGGTTTTGGTGGAGGAAGGACTTCCGGTCGACAACACTTCCTGGTGTGACCCGACCGCTAAGTGCACACACATCACCCCTCGCTCACTTTCAACTACAGGACTCGAGGAGCCTGTAGGGACCTGACCGCCAGCACGTACAGTGCTGCTGTGAGTCAGGAAGCAGCACTAAGCGTTGAACTAACTTCCTGGTACCCAGGTCTTTCTTGTCTAGAATAAGCAGGGGTCTGGCTTCAGCCCTGGGCAGGATTTGGCCTCAGATAAGGTGTATAAACTCTCCAAGCCTTAGTTTCCTCATATTTATCTTGAAGAGAGATTGATTTGGATTTCTCTGCTTCCATAAGACATCATTTTTTATTTGACTGTTACAATAAAGCAGTAAGTTAGAACAGGTAGTGCTATTAGACTGAAAATAATATTATTCCTTCTTTTTAGATCCCATATACTCTATGTTTGATCCAGGATATTACACTAATTACATTTATGATGAAGACATTTGAAAATCACAGATGTTCACTGATTTAAAAATAGAACATATGCATTTTTATTAAGCTGTTGAGCAACAGGGTTTGGGTGCTTTTTCCTCATTTTCGAGCTCAGTGTAACGGTGTTGAGAACACTATGGGTGAAGTGCTAATGTCACTCAGAGATGATGTCATGTGACGCATTTGGGTTTTGGCCCTTTTACTCAGGCTGTCTTACACAGCATACCTGTTCCTGGCTTAGTCAGACTTCTGGTTTATCTGGATTTTTTTACTAGACAAATTTAAATTTTGCCCAGTGCAATCTCCCGATCTCATTTCTTAAGAGAGGGGGGCTAGTTAGTTGATGTTAACGCAGCCCCTGGAGAAACAGTCTAAGAGGTGGGTGTTCTGGACGATTTTGGAACAGTTGGATAGTGTGTGCGTGGCCGGTGTGCTGTGCTCCGGGCAAGACTGCACTTGATGGAGGTGCCAGGGAAAAACTGCTTTCCTGTGCATGCTGTTTTCCATTATCTAAGAGCTGTAATCTGCATCAAAATCAGTGATCAAATCTCCCTGGACCCTTGCTTCAAATTTGAAATAGATAAAAAGCATCCGCTCGTTAACACAGCCGGACCTTTTCTGATTTCTAGCTGTCCCGCTTCCGCATTGTGGAAATAAACCCGGGTCTCTCGGGGCGCCAGGAAGGGACACCGTTTGCACTGAAATGAATGAGATGATTTTCCAAGGTGCGAGGGGAACGCACCGTGGATTGGCTGATATTTCAGAAACATGAATGAAAACCGTAGGCACCTCACCCGCCCGAGACGCAAGAGCTTTCTGAGAATGATTCTCTTCTAGGGTTTGAAGTCTCGCCGACGGCTGATAACGTACACTGGACTTGTTTGTCCACTGGGTGTGCCCCTGCCCACGAGGAGAGGCAGCCAGTAAATGTCAGCCCGGGTGGCCCGTGAGGGACGGCCTGTGTCATCATCAAAGCCATGAAGTGCACGGGAGTTTGCTCTTCAGACCTAAGTATTACTTCAAGTGGTAGGTTTTACCTTTTCAAAAAGTTGCAATGTAAAACGTGGTCTCAGGGAAACTCTTTCTTGTAAACCAAGAGCTTTTTCATTTTCATTCTGGAATAAATCACTGACTAATTCTCAAACCCATGACAAGTTATTTAATCTCATTGCGGCGCTTGGGCCTCTCACTGTCGCGGCCTCTCTTGTTGCGGAGCACAGGCTCCACATGCCAAGGCTCAGTAGTTGTGGCTCACGGGCCCAGTTGCTCCGCAGCACGTGGGATCCTCCCGGACCAGGGCTCGAACCCGCGCCCCCTGCATCGGCAGGCGGACTCTCCACCACTGCGCCACCAGGGAAGCCCTATCCCCATTTTATAGATGAAGAAACTGAGGCATAGAGAGGTGAAATAGTTTGTCCAGGTTACACAGCTAATAAGTAGTGAAATAGGATTTGAACCCAATCAGACTGGCTCTAGAGTTCCGTTCTCAAATGACATAGCTCTCTGTCTCTCCAAAAAATATTAATATACTGCTACCTGATTCCTTTGTGTTTGGTTTGATTGTGCAAATATACATGAACCCTTTCATCGGAGGTATTTGAACTGGTGAATATGGCTACTCTTCGTCCGGTTCTGACATACCTTTGGGGGGCTTTGCATAGAGCCCTGTCTGTGCTACTTGGGAACTGCTTTCTGCAGCAGCACGGGTACACACGGAGACATTGGTATGGTCAGAGGCACCATGTGCACTTATCCAAGTGAATGGCGTGTGGTCCTAGGGCACCACTCACATGGACCACAGTGGCCGTGACATCTCCAAGGACGCGTAGCATAACACAGCTTGTGCCACTGGCTGCTTTGTGTAGAAAACTTTCCTGAACATATAGAAAGTGAATACACTGTACCTATGAAAAGAGTTCATGCTTTACAAACTCGCCTTAGTGCATCAAAGCTCCCTTTCAGTTAAAAATGTGTGCATGAAAAAAAAAAAAAAAATTTTATGTAGCAAACTTCCAAACGCTAAAACTCCTATATGAAAGCAGCAGCTACTAGGAAAGTAAAACTGCCAGGACTGCGACAGAGGAATCAAAATGAATCCCTGTGCTAATTTCTAAAGTAGATGGAGTTGGCCAGGCTGTGGATATTACACTTACAAAATAGTCAGCTTAGTCATTTTGCAAATTATAGACCTCACGCAAGAGAATCACAAAATAAAAGCCAGTGTGAGATGATTTGGCCGTCGTTTAGATGCAGGCCGACAAAACTCACTCACGCGCTGGAATTTAGGGACTCACGGACGCTCGTTAGGAAGTGCCAGCTGTGGTAAAAATCTGGCCATTCTCGTAAAGCAAGGACAAAAGACTGTGTGGCTGAATTCAAATGCAGCCGCTTTGTGAATTCAATACGTCCAGCGTTAAATAGGATGTGCAGCATGTATACCCCTTAGTTCTAGGAAATAATGAGTTAACTGGCTAAAATAAAAAGCACTTTTTTTAAAAGCAGCTTTAATTCGTTACAAGTCGAAGTTTAATAGTCTGTTAAAGGGTTGTTTTAAAAATCAGTGAAGTGACATTAATCACCATCTGACAGTAAGTGGGTGAACGCAGGTCTGTGCAGTGGGCCGTCTGTGGCCACATTTCTTCCAGGAGGAGACCCGGCACTGGGTCTCCCACATGTGTGGTTCAGGCCACTAGAACTGCATTCTCTCTCTTTTCTTTAATGTGTTCTTTTTCCATATGTTGGTGGTGATTTTTTTTTTAAATTGAAGTCTAGTTGATTTACAATGTTTGTGTTAGTTTCTGCTGTATACAAAGTGATTCAGTTATACATATATATATACATTATTTTTTATATTCTTTTCCCTTATGGTTTATCCCAGGATACTGAGTACAGTTCCCTGTGCTCCACGGTAGGGCCTTGTTGTTAACCCGTGGAATTGTGTTCTCTTAGCCCCTCAGAGCAGCACTGGGTATGTCACGCCGTCACGGGTGCCGTGTGTCCCCATCTCTGACACTGTGATCACACTCTCCCTGGCTGCTGTGTTGCGGTTCAGTTGGGAAGTTGACAAGTAGAGCTGGGAGGTCATAAGTGCCGTGAGGGCATTTTGTACGTTTGTTGACAGCTCTGTCCCCAGGGTCTGGAGCAGTGCCTGACCCCAGTGGGTGCTCCAGTGTGTGAACTGACCCGCTTGCTGCCTTGCCCGGGTACCCTCTGTGCTCAGGAGGCTTGGGTCTTGCATGTTCCCACGACCAGCTGTACTTCATGTGCTGCCTTTTAATGCAATTCCAGTTTCATCTATTCATTTATTCATCTATTCAGTGACCACCTGTGCAAACCATTGCAGTGGTGGAGCACACAAGCCAAGGAGTATTTTCATCTTATAAAACAAAAAGAGGGACTTCCCTGGTGGCGCAGTGGTTAAGAATCCTCCTGCCAATGCAGGGGACACGGGTTCGAGCCCTGGTCCGGGAAGATCCCACGTGCCGCGGAGCAACTAAGCCCGTGCGCCACAACTACTGAGCCTGTGCTCTAGAGACCGTGAGCCACAGCTACTGAGCCCACGTGCCACAACTACTGAGCCTGCGCACCTAGAGCCCGTGCTCCGCAACAAGAGAAGCCACCACAATGAGAAGCCCATGCAACAAAGAGTAGCCCCCGCTCGCCGCAACTAGAGAAAGCCCGCGCGCAGCAACAAAGACCCAACGCAGCCAAAAATAAATAAGTAAAATTTTTTAATAAAGAAAGAAATTGTATTAAGATTGTCATGCCAAAAGGCAGGCGTTCCTTTAAGGAGAATTTTTCTTTCAGCTAAGAGCACTTATTCACATCAGAAAAGTAAAATGTGGTACCCCCGGGCATGATGACCAAATTAGCATTATCACATTAACTATAGTTGAACTTTTATATTTTATGCAATTAAATGATCAGAACTAGTCTCTACTATATATTAATACACAATGTACACTTTAAAAGAAGATACTAGTAATTCAGTCTTCTAGATTCTCAGAAGTCGTTTGTTGTTTTGTGGCAATTCTGGAGCGCCCATTTCGTAGATGAGGAAACTGAGGCACAGAGAGGTTGTAGGAGCCCAGACATTAACTGTCAGATACAACCTGAAGCCTTGTCATTCCGCGCATTGTGTCCTTCCTGTTATACTGTATGTACCAAGAATCCTCACTAAGTGCAAGTTACCCTTTAAGGAATCTGAGATAAACAGAATTCCCGTCTGGTTCATCTTTGGGAACCCCTTAGGCCGGGGACTCGAAGGACGTGTGCGCGCGCACATCTTAACCGTTTCTCAGTCTTCAACTTGTATCACCTGCTCACATTCACGTTTGTAAGAGAGTGATCGACGCCAAGTCAGGCAGGCACTAGTTGTAAGTTTTGAACTCTCCGTCTCCTTGCTTATGCTGGACCGTGCTGGGTGTGTGCTGTGTGCCAGAGGAAGGCTGTGGGTCACAGGCCCTGGATGGATCATGGTCCAATTGAACATACAACGCCAAGTGGCCTTACACGTGCCGGAGAGAATAGTACGTAGGGTCTTAGGTCTCATGGCTTGAACCGAGGAGCCTGTTTAGATTTCTAGAGCTGACGTTGGTGACGACCGCCACGTTAACACACTTTCAAAGCACGAGGAAGTTGGACGGACGTCATGAAGAGAAAATGTCGGTGATGGCAGGGAGTGTTTTCAGACAATATACTGAAATCGCGTTCCCCGTGTGAACCTAACTAGGTGGAAGTGGGAACTCAGTAGACTTTCCTGCTATGAGATCTGAAGGCGATAGAAGAAGAATGAGCTCCTTTACGTTTTGGGGAAGCAGCGACCTGAACATTCTGCAGGATTCCAAGTGGTGACACCATTCTTATGCCTTAGTCCGGGTGTCCCGGCCGATCCGTAGGGAAGAGGTAGATATGAATGACCTGAGCTTTGGCGTCATGGTCTGTGTTTGGATAGGCTGCTCGTAGCGAGGTTTGAGGACGGGGGAGCGTACCCATGGACTGGAACCTCATGTGGGTGGACCTGGAGGCTGCAGTTTTTTCTCTCATCACCTCGTGTTACGCCTGGAGGCTGCGGGGCCTGGGAATGTGATTCCAGGCACTGAGGCCCAGGGGTTGGCGAGATACCGCGGAGACCTCATGGGACTGCAGATAATTATTGTCCTCTTTTTCTTTCTCTCTCCTTGCTTTCGAAATTGACATTAATCAAGCAAGATACTTAGTATGTGAAGAGGTAATTTCCAATCAAACAGTAATACAGGAAGTCTGTCTCTGTACAGTTTATACTTGTTTTGGTAAATGACTGCTCTCTTGTAAAACCTGAGAGTAATGTGCGTCATGAATATTGAGATTTTAGTGTTTTTAAAAATAGATTCTTCAGGGAGGAGGTTAGTGTGCTTGGCGACCAATTTGAGAATTTTGAAAAGAAATTGTTTTAACGTCAGAGTAGGACTTAATTTAAATTTTAGCTTACCTCTCTTCCAACTTCTCCAGGACAGTTATTAGCATAAAAGCTTAATGGATTCACATTCCTTGGATTACATATGTGCTGTTGAAATTCAGTGTTGATTCTAAATACTTGCCTAATAATCCTTCAGCCCAGCCTGAGGCTCTCGAGTGCTTGAGCACAGTTCATTATTACCCAGTCAGTCAGCAGTGGATTGTTTAGCAAACAGTACTTTGCAGTGGTTTTTCTCTTAGTCCCTTTCAGAAGCACCTGTAAGTTCTTTTCAGGACAATTTTCTGTTCATAGTTTGGGGATAAAAATAGAAGCATACGTGTTCCTTTAGTGCAGGTTTGGTGGGGAGTATTTCGGTGGCGCTAAGTATTTTTTATTTTAAAGGGGATATTGAGGTAAGAGCCAGTGTTAATTTCACTCTCCTCGCCCTCTGAGCCCCGACGCCCTCGCCCTCGCATCATGGAGAAGAAGTGTTTCTTCTCCACGCCCTGTCCTGTCCGTGGCCATCCTCCTCCTTGCTTCCCCCGTGCCCTCCCTTGCCCTGCCTCGTTTCTGTCCTGTCTCTAGGCTCTTGGTTCCGATTTACAAATCGGGAGCACGTCTGGTTCGTTCCTCTTCCCCTCACCTCAGGACCTTGGCACGTGCCGCGCGGTCCTCCCAGGTCAGAGTCTCTTGTCTCCTCCCGGCCCCTCTGTCCGTTCACTTCCCGGGACCTACGTGTGTGCATCGCCCAGGGCTCAGGCTTGGCCAGCGGTTCACCCTACACCCAGGACGGTCACGCCACACCTGTGCTTCCGCATGGCTGTTTCCCAACCTTTATGCCACTTGCTAGACCCACGTCATCAGTATTCCAGTCCAGACTCAAATTCACGACGTCACGAACGGCTCCCTGATCTTCCTGCGAAGCCAGCATCCTCTCCTGACTGTCCTTCTAGTACCACTGAGCTTCCATCACCGAGAGACCGTCTTCGGAAAGCCTTGGGGCATCCGCTCATTAAGTACGTCTGTTCTTTCCTGTTTGCCCCTTTCTGTCTACCTTTCCTGTTCCGCGGGAACCCCCGTCTTCTCTTGCCATATCGTTCTGCCTGCGGTCAGTCTCTCTGTCCCTTAGCTGTCGGTCCCTTTTCAGTCTTCCCTGCGTGTTGCCTGTAGGTGGCTCTCAATGAAATACTGTCCCACGTCACCTTCGTTTTTAGAAGCCTCGTGCCAACCGCCCTGGACCGTGGGGGTAAAAGGTACGCACGCGGACACCGGGCGCTCCGCTGCAGCCGTACTCGAGGTCAGAGGTACCTCGCCAGCCATTCCCGCCCTCCTCCTCGGAACTCTCCTCAGCTGTGCTGATCTGCTCGCCATCCCGAAGGCTTTCCGCAAAACCTGCTCTTTGCCTTGGCTTGAAACCCCTGCCCCTTTTCTTCACCCAGCCAAGTACTGGTGATACATGTCGTTGGTGAAGTGCTGCGTGCCTGGCAAATGCTCATGATCATAAAATATTGCTGTCGCCTAATCCTCACAATGACCCTACCCTGCTGGCCCCATTCTGTTGCTATTTCTAGATTGTTCTCCCGGCACCTGCTTCGAAAAGTTCTGGTGAGAATTACGTGCGACTGGCCCCACAAGCGCTTCGTGCAGTGCTGGGCCCGAGGCGCCCTGCACACAGACGGTCACCGTCCCTTTCCCGATCCCCCTCGGGCAGACTGGACGCCAAGGTGCAGTGTCTGTGGCGGGGCTGGGGGCGCGTCGTGTGTGACCGTGGCTCCGGGCTCCCCTGTGCCCTGCCGGCGTCTCCCCAAGCCTGGCTCTGAGCGCCTTCTTTGAGCCGCCTTTAGACTTTTGTTTTGAGTTGGGAATAAACGGTTAGTCCTGAGTCACTAAGTTAAAGCAACTAAAATTTGGCATTCGTAAACTGAAGAGGCCCCATCTCACCCCCTGTGAGATGTCACACGACAGAGCAGCTGCGGGACCTCGTAGCGGGTGGCTTGCCTGCCTTTGGGGACAGAGCAGGGGTCATCTGTTGGAAGTAACCCCCTCCCGCTCCTCTTGTGGCTTCATGGAGCACTGCTTTTTCATGTCTTGCGTGTTTATTAACCAGATCTCTACGGCCGACGTATGGACTCCGTGACGGCTCGGGGTCACGCACTGCCTGTCCATTGCACCGCGTCCCGTCAGCGCGTTCCTCCCGTGCCTGTGATGTCTAAGCGCACCGTGGTTTGCATCCCTGACTTGGTCACGCGCACAGCAGATGTTAAACATCTGACGACTGAGTCTAAGAAAGTTCTCTTAGGAATAATTTTAAGGGGTGGAATTTGAAAGCAGCTTGTGTGAAAAGTCACGGCTCATCCTTTTAAAAATAAACGCCAAATAAGACAAGCATTATCACGGGGAAATTTCTCGTTTAAGAAAAGCCTTGGTAGAGTGATGGGGATTAAGATTTTCATTTCCTCCCAGCAGGACTGGGATAATAGACACTGTGTGTGCGCACGTGTGTGCGTGTGTGTGTTCATACACTGTAACGCTCAGTATTTTCTACTTTAATGACTACCCCTCCAAGAATACAATGATCGTCATTTTACATTGCTGGGTCAGGGGTGAAATGTTTGGCTTGATTTAGGTCCCAAACTCTCATATACTCTTTTTCTGGGGAGTCAGTGTGGGGTTTTTTTTGTTTTTTTTTGGTTTTTTTTGCGGTACGCGGGCCTCTCACTGTTGTGGCCCCTCCCGTTGCGGAGCACAGGCTCCGGACGCGCAGGCGCAGCGGCCACAGCTCACGGGCCCAGCCGCTCCGCGGCACGTGGGATCCTCCCGGACCGGGGCACGAACCCGCTTCCCCCGCATCGGCAGGCGGACTCTCAACCGCTGCGCCACCAGGGAAGCCCACACAGGTAACTTTTTTTTTTTTTTTTTTTTTTGCGGTACGCGGGCCTCTCCCTGTTGCGGCCTCTCCCGTTGCGGAGCACAGGCTCCGGACGCGCAGGCGCAGCGGCCATGGCTCACGGGCCCAGCCGCTCCGCGGCACGTGGGATCCTCCCGGACCGGGGCACGAACCCGCGTCCCCTGCATCGGCAGGCGGACTCTCAGCCACTGCGCCACCAGGGAAGCCCATCAGTGTGGTTTTAATGCCACTTTCTATCAGAACTTTAGAGGTTAGCAAACACAATGGTGTTCCCTTTCCAGGGGTGGGTAAAGTTTTGTTGTACTAAGACTGTTGTATTAGAAATGTGTAAACGTGATTGCGACAGATTAAGAACTGGCAGCTGCCTTTCATATTTGAGTAGACGACAGTGCATAGACGCGTTTCATGAAAAGCTTGATTTCCCTCATTAAAAAAATGTAGTTGGTTTGTCCTTAGGCACACAGCAAGTGTCAGAACAGCCCTTAATTCAGGTAGGTGTTTCTGTTTAACTTGTACGAGTCTTCGATGGAGGGCTGGCTGGCTGGACGGACGGACGGACAGACGGATGGATGGATGGATGGATGGGTGGAGATACACACTTTCTTAATCGACTACTCAGCACCATTGCACTGAACATTATATAATTCGCAGGCTACACTGCATCTTACGTAATCCCCATACCACTAATATTGTACGGATGGAAATTGCTCGTTTCAATTCTTAATAGCCTTGTTTCTCTCTCTTAATAGACTCTGGGTAACTAGAGATCAGGGGCTGACATACTATCTATGTTTCTTAGTGTCTAGCAGAGAGCCTAGCATGGAGTAGAAATGAAACAAATATCTATAAATTAAAATACTTAAGATTGCTTATAAAAGCAAAATGAAATACAGAACATTTGTATTTTAGTGATCCATGGTTACTGTTGAGAAAAACAGTGGGCAAACATCCTCTAATATTTACTTTTTCTTGTAATAATATGTAGGTGGCATGTTTTTCTTAGCCTTCCCTGGAATTAGTCAATAAGCACTTACAAAGGATACTGTATATAGTAGGTAATCAATTATTCTTTTGATGAATAAAAGATGAACACCTTTCCCACTATATGTCATAGGAACCTGAATAAATTGTAATGTTCATGCGGCCATTATTGATGTTAACGTTAGTAAAATATCACAGAAGGGACGATTCCTGTTTTTTAACATTTCTGAGAAGTTTTGCTCACACGTGATGATCTTTACAGGAGGCACTGTCTGTTGTCACAGGTTTGTATTCTCTTCTTGCTCCCAGATTTCATGGTTTTGTAAGAAGGATAGAGATCTCCTTGAAGGTCTCTTATGCTTTTCTTTCTCTTTGTCTTTTTGGCTATACATCCCTACCCATGAGGACAGCTGACAGTCCTGGAGGTGCTTTTAGGATGTCGTTTCATGTGAGCAGAGGCTGCGCTTAGAGGAAAGCACGCTGGTTTTCTGCATGACATTTCCATAAACAACAGCTGTTTCTCAGCTCCTGTGAGCCCTGTGGTCACAAGTCCTTCCTGGTTGGACTTGGATCTGCTCAGGGCCTCACAGTCAAGATGTTGGCCAGGCCGTGGTCTAGATCGAGGCCCTGGGGAGGAATCAGTTTCTAAGCTCATTCAGGTTGTAGGCAAGACTGAGGCCGAGGCTGCCATCAGTTCCTAGAAGTTTCTAGAAACCACTCGCCGTTCCTTGCCCCGGGCCCTGTCATAACATCACAGCAGCATCGCCTTGGACCCCCTCAGCTTTTAGTCGCTTCATTTTCTCTTCTGTGACCTGCCAGAGAAAACTGCTCTTAAAGGATGCATGAGAGTGAAGGATCCATCCGGAAAGACCCCCGAGCTGAGGTTAATGTGTCACGTAACATTCCTAATCACAGGAGTGAGATCCACTGTGTTTACTGTCCTGGGACCGTGCAGGCCTGGGCCCCAGGGGGTTGGGAATTCCTGGGGCCCCTGTTGGAATTCTGCCTACACAGAAAGCTCAGTTAAGATGCTTGGGAGGGCTTCCCTAGTGGCACAGTGGTTAAGAATCTGCCTGCCAACGCAGGGGACATGGGTTCGAGCCCTGGTCTGGGAAGATCCCACATGCCGTGGAGCAACTAAGCCCACGCGCCACAACTGCTGAGCCCGCGCACCTAGAGCCTGTGCTCCGCAACAAGAGAAGCCACCGCAACGAAAAGCCCGCGCACCGCAACGAAGAGCCCGCTCGCCGCAACTAGAGAAAGCCCGCGCACAGCAGTGAAGACCCAACACAGCCAAAAATAAAGAAATAAATTTATTTCTAAAAAATGAAACTACATTTTTAAAAAAAAGATGCTTGGGAAATGCCAAATTTACCTCTGTAATACTTTCAATTTACCTTTATCGTGCTTCACTTTGAAGATGCTGAAGGCCATGTTTTATGGACGTTCTTCTCTCTTAACCTTACTGTGTTTCTAAGGGAAAGAGAAGCAGTCTGTCCTCCGTATAAAGAATGTCTCTACAGTCAGTGGGGCTTAGGGTTTGATGTTTGTGATTTTCATTCATTGATCTCTGTTCTTTTAGCCAGTCACTCCAAGGCCGGTGGTGGCCAGATGAGGATGGAGTCAAGTGGGCAGAGTCTCGCTGTTAACAGAGAAACCAGACTGACCCAGGCTACAGGCCTAACCCAGGTTAGGAACTTGACATACGAGACCGCAGAGAGGGCTGTGAACTTGAGGAGCGAGGCCACAGGGAGCCACCCTGAGTTCATAACCAGAGGAGGGACTTCCCAGAATCACTGTTTTTGGCAGATTAACCTGGAAACTGTACATATGGTTAGAGGAGAGAAGCCAGAAGCAGAAACCAGCCAGGAATGCAGAAATGAATGCTCATTTATCTTTGGCGAGGGAGAGTTAGAAATTTATTGTGTTCCTTGAATTGCATTAGTAGTAGTAGCTCTAGTAAAATAAACAAGAGTGGGGAAAGTTAAACAAGATGGAAGAGACAATCAGCCTGCCTTTTACAACCTGTGGTCACCTGAGTGGTATTCGGTTACCTTTAGTGGAGGCCACGTGTGCGTGGCTTTTAGTCTGGACGTCGGGTAAGTCATCAATTTGTTATGGAGCTTGCAGTTGGGTTTATGAGTATTGTTTTATGTGCATACATGTTTTTATCGCCTAAAAAAACGTTGCTAACCACAGGCGCATGGGGTAAAACAGATACCCAGTGCGTGTATTCCACAGTTACGTTCACTGCCTCTGAGAACCATACTTCTCTCTCTCGTTTCAGTCACCGACTTAGTCACGTACTCGTGGTTTTCTTGGAGTCATTGTTCAAAGGGAGCTTGGCTTTTACTTCCTACTTTCTCCACTCTTTGACTGAAGATTATTTTTAAGATTAAAAAACAAACAGAAGTCATCTCAGAGCCTGGGAACCGGACATTAAACGTATCTGTTTTCGCGTATGCGTAAACATGGTGGTTTTGCAAATATTCAGGGTGGCATTCTCACTACATAGTTGGCTGATAAAACTATAAATAAACTATATAGCTTTGCGACCATGGAAAGGATAACATTTAGCCTGATCTTTTGTGACTAAACAAAGTTCTGATGTAAGGCAACTAACTATCGTGGAAAGAGGTTGCAGAAGTCTGTGCTCAACAGTGGAATCAGAGATGTTGAGATGCTGATGTTTTTTAGGCAAACCTAGGTAGTGAATCATGCATTCATTCATTCAATAAATATTTGTGGATAAGTGCTCCAAGCCAGGCAGGATTCTTTTACAGGCTGGGGATATAGCAGTAAACAAAAACAGGCAAAACGTTCTGTCCTGGTGATGCTTATATTTCAGTGAAATGTGGAAGTGTATAAGGTATTTGTTATTTCAAATGGTAAAAAGCACTATAGAGGAAAATAAAGCCGGGGGGGGGGCGGTATATATGCGTGTTGTGGGAGTGGGGGGGCAGCATTTTAGAGGCGTGGCTGGAAGAGTTCTGAGGTGCCCCCTGTGTTGGGTGGGTAGGGCTAATAGCGTCTGGTGAGGGTGATGGATAGCACCGCTGTGATGTCCGGGTGACCTCGCGTAAGACTCCGTCTCAGCAGACTGGAATGGAGATTCTCCTGCTGGTCTTGGAGAAGGGAGCTGCGAGCTGCCCCTAGGAGAGGAGGGTGGCACCCACTCACAGCCAGCAGGAACACTGGGGCCTCAGTGCTCCAGCCTTAAGGGGCTGAATTCTGCTAACAACCATGAGAACTTGAAGGAGGCCCCTGAGCTTCTTAGAGGAAGGCTGTCCGGACCACACCGTGATGGCAGCCTCGTGAGACTTGAGCCTCGGTTGGAGCCAGCCAAGCCACGCCCGGGCCTTGACAGAGACTACGATAGTAAGCGAGTGGGCTGCTCGTTACACAGCAACAGAAACTAATGCAGATGGGAGGCCAGGGAGGGCCTCACTAGGAGCAGAGAGACACATGGAGACCTTGAGGTGCCGTTGGACATACCAGTCTGCAGGTCGGGGGAGAAGATGGACTGGAGATGGACCTGTGGGAGCCGGAAACACATCTATGGGATGTAGAGCCACGTGGTGCTGAGGACAGTGATTGCAGAGAGGCAGGAAAAGGGGTTCAGACCTGGGCCTTGGCGCTCCAGGAAGATGTTTTCAGTTATCGTGTCTCTCAGTGACTTAGGTCTTATTCTAAGCTTTTGTTCAATATTTGGCCTGACTTACAATATTTTTCTCTCCCTCTCTGGAACTTCAGCTCAGTTTAAAATTTTTTCTGTTTGGTTTCAATGTACAGTATTAGATACGAGACCCTGGCAGGTGGGGCAGTGAAGCTGGGTATGAAAGTCCTCCTGCCACGTCCTGATAGGAAGATTCTAGCTTCAGCCAGGAGCAGTGTACACCCAGATCCCTTCCTCCTGAAGGCAAACGGATGTGTATGTCTCAAGTCTCCTTCAACCCCAGCTGACAAGAGCAAGCAGATCGTTTCTGTAACTTGCCCTGGGCCTCAACTGCATGACTGAAGAATCAGTAGCGATCGCTGTGGTTTTCCAAAACGGGATTTGCAGAAGACCCACTGCTAGCTGGGTTTAGTTGCTGTATTTCTTTAGACACACCTGAACAAATAGATAAAGAAGAGGAGGGTATACTCTGGGGATTTAGTACATAGGAAGAGATGGAGTCTGTGAAGATCAGAGCAGTTGAGAGGAGTCTGTGGACCATTTTGTAACGTGCATTTACCGAGATATTTGTAGCTGGAGGCCTGTCAGAGTTGACGGTGGGAGTGTCCCTCAAAAGCAAAAGACCTCTACGTGTGGATACATCTGTTTGTATATAAATAATAGCTTTAGTTGGTAGCTTTCTTTTTCAGACCAGTTACATGTCTATTCATATATCTTAAAAATTAACAATTCTTTCACAGCACCTTCTCAGTCCTTCTTCATTTGTTTGTTTGTTTTTCCTCTATTTTCTACACCATGTTATCAGATGGGCCGTTGAATCTTGGACTGAATTGCTACCTTCTCAAAGTAGTACTTTTTTTAGAAAGGCTCCCACGGATGGTGATACACAATCTGAGATCATTATTCATACCCTCTCTTGTGCCAGAGAGGACTCAGACGGCAGACTTTGAGAGTCTGGGTTTGGAGTGGTTTGCCTTCCACAGTGAGGGTGCCAACCCAGGGAAGCCCCTGTCACCCGGGAGAGGGAGCCTTTTAGCATGTGCACCGTGGTTTATGCCATGTTAGGAGTCCAGCAGGGCCGTGCCTCTACCTGCCGGGAGCCTTTGCTGACGCCTGGCGGCAGGTGCACTGCTGAGGGTCTTGCGCTAGCCCACTTCATCTGAACGGGCTCCTCCTTCTCCCCGTTCTCTACTTAAGCTTTTGGGTCTCTTTTTTTCCCCACTGGGGGTTATGTTCCTTTTTTGGCATTTAAATAGTCACCATCCCTGACCTGAAGATTACATTTTAGTTAATTGTCCTTAGACCCGTGGACACAAGTTCTTTTGTGTCATCTGAGGACACGTCATGCTCTTCTCGACTCCTCCGTGTTTTGTGTGTCTTTCAAAGCCTGGCATTTCCAGTGCCCTTTGGGAGCTGAAGGACTCAGTTGTGCTCTTAAGTGACAGAAGTGACTTTTTCTTTTTCAGGTGCCTTGGGCCTGTTGAGATCCAGCCCCAGTCAGATGAAGCCTTCCCCTGTGAGTAGAACCCTTTCTTTGCCATCTCGAATCATCCCCAGGACACGCTGTTTCCAGCTGTGATCAGCATTAACGTGCTGTGTGGACTTCCAAATCTTGTAAATTAGTAACAGCCAGAAACGCAAGAAGCATTTGCCGCATCTGACATTCATACAGCTGGATACAAGGGGTTGCTTTCTATAGTTCTTTTTTGCTCTGAAGTATCAGTTTCCAGTACACGTTGGAGACCAGATTCCACACTATTTTAGTCTAGCCTTGATCAGAGGCTGGCAAAGATGGCCCGTGGGCCAAATCCGTCCAGCTGTCGGTGTTTTATAGATAAAGTTTTATTAGGACACAGTCATGCTCCTGCATTGAAGTGTTAACTGCGGCTGGTTTCAAGCTGTAGCGGGTGAGCTGAGGACTGTGTGACCTGCAGAGCCTCAAATATTCACGCTCTGGCCCTTACAAAAAAAAAATTGCCAAGCTCTGGTCTAAAATATATAACTTTTTTAAGCTGAAAACTTTCAGTCATAAAATAATTTTGGGGCTTCCCTGGTGGCGCAGTGGTTGAGAATCCGCCTGCCGATGTAGGAGACACGGGTTCGTGCCCCGGTCCGGGAAGATCCCACGTGCCGCGGAGCAACTAAGCCCGTGAGCCGTGGCCGCTAGGCCTGCGCGTCCGGAGCCTGTGCTCCGCAACGGGAGAGGCCACAACAGTGAGAGGCCCGCATACCGCAAAAAAAAAAAAAAAAAAAAATTTTGGAATAATGGATATCTCTAGCTTTTTTAAGTTCTCAGGACAAGGCCATCTGAAAAATAGCCAGTGGTTTAAAATAAATGAAATTTAAGTGTTGTCATGATTTTTAGTACCATTTCAATTTCTATAGGTTACCAAAACTTATTTAACATAAGAAGCATAATGTGTGGAAATGTAAAATAAAAACATCAGGTCACACTAAAAGAGAACACTGACATTTCCGTGTGAACCTAAGTATCAGATTACATTTTCATCGGGCTTGATCACACCTAAAACTGAGATCTTTGGGAAGGCAGAGTTCACACGTCTCTCGAGGGCTCCCTTATAAATTGCCCAAGATGATGTGTTTATAGCTTACGCTGAAGGCTGAGTTTGCTTTGACTAAAATCAAATGAGAGCTTCTTTTGCATAGATTCCTGTGTGTAGCATGTCTGTGAAGGTTTCGGTGCTTCTCTGATAGGTTAATTAAATTTTCACACTGATGCGTAGTTTATTTGAACCGCTGTTGCATTTTCCAGCTTGTGGCTGTTGATGTGGGTTCCAGTACGATGAGGACAGACCCCTTTCTCCCAGCGCTCTTTTCTTCCCCATCCCTGCTGCATTTGCAGGGTGTTGTCACTGAGCCTGGACCCTGAGAGAATGTGCTTTCCAGGGCTGTCTGGTGCTTTGGGGGCCCAGGCAGACCACAAACCAGAGTGAAGAGGCCTGAGTTTTCAGTGGGCAGGCTCAGCCTTTCTTGTCCACCCCGGTCCACTAAATGAGGGCAACAGAAGGGTTGGGTTAAATGCTGCAAAATCTAATTACCTCTTGATTTATAGCCACGTACACACCATGGCTGAGGGCCGAGTTCACCACCTTGAAAACACACTCTGACGGTTGTGGGCTGCCCGGAGGGCTCTGCTCTCCTCTGTTGGCCCCTCGATTGGTCATGGCTCTCTTCAGTGAGAGCACCAGCCAGCTCGCAGGTCCCCTGCCATGGGCCCACCAGTGAGGCTGAGGAAAGGCTCGGCCTGCTGGTAGAGCACGTGAGAGGGGCTGGGGGTGCCCACGCACACACATGTACACACACACGTACACATACGCACACATACATATATACACGTGTATACACACGTATATATACACACATGCACGCATACTTACACACATATGCATGTGCACACATACATATACACATGCATGTGCGCTTGCACACGTGCACGCATACACACATGTATACACATACGCGCATATACATATATACACTGCACGTGTGCATATACACACATACATAATACACATACATAATACACACATATACATACAGACATACACAATACATACACTCGCATACACACATACACATACATATGCACACATATATCCATACACACAGACACATAAATCCATACACATATACACACATACACATACATACATGCAGGCACCCACATACATATACACACATGCACGTGTGCAGGCATACATGTACACGTGTGCGCGCGCACACGAGGCACATTTAGGTAGCTGAGTGCACCGTTTGGGGCAAGGCTGCCCTTCTCTGTCTCCCGGACGTTGGGGGATTCGAGTGTCGGAGCAGAACTGGAGGCGCCGCCCCTTTAATTGTTCTTCTGTCTTGTCCTGCTGCACATCACGCTTGAGGATCCAAATTCTTCAAAACTGTATTAATCGAGATCCCCCCCTTCTGACCCCGGCTCCCTCGCCATCACTGGCAGGGTGAATGCCTGGACGCTCAGAAATAAGAGTGCGGCTTCCTGGCACAAAGACGGGTGTTGGACTGACTGCCAGCCCCACCCGCACCCCACCACCCACCCGAGTAGCCTCCAGAAGGTTCCCGACCTCTCAGCCAGTTTCCTCCACTGAAAAGTGGTGACAGTGGTATCTGCTTCATGGAACCGTCGCAAGGATTAAATGATTAACGGGCTTTAGTTCAGGGCGAGGCTCGTAGGAAGTGTTCAAGGAAGGTAAGCTGTTCTGGGCCCTCAGAGGGGCTGCCAGGCTGTGTGACTTTGGGGACAGCTTGCTCCATGGGGACAGGCATTTTATTCCTGATCTGCTTTAGAATTGTCTGCAGGGGGCTTTATGATTATTGTTTACACTCTCTGAAGACAGGGCACCTCCTCAGTAGCTGCAGGGGCCCAGCTCCCACCCCTGTCCTTTTTATGAAGCTATGAAATAGCTATTGGTACAACCATTTCTATTTAAGAAGAAACTGTCTTAAGGAAATTAAATAATTTAACCTAAACTCATATAGCTCGTGAAAAAACAGGATATTCAAACTCAAGACTGTTATTAAAGCCTCCTTTGGCCTGAAGATGCTTAGTTGTGAGTTTCTTTTATGAGTGATATACAAGTCAGTCTGGGGAAAGAAAGGCCACTGTGTAATTATATTCATATAAAATATGTACTAATATCTTCTGGAAAACTGCTTTCTGACAAACATGAAACAAATAAAAGAAAACTTGGTCAAAGCTGACCTCCCTTACCAAAAATTGGTCAAAGCTGAAGAGGTAAAAATAACTTAAAAGCAAGGTGTTTTAAGTGGATGTTAACAGCGGTTCATGGTTTAAAATGAACTGAGGGCCTATGACTCAAAAAGAATATTCTAAGCTTCTGATAAAGTAATAATATAAAGGCACAATATGACATTCAAATGAGTAAACTTTAACTGTTGTTTAAAATCACATAGAATTGAGTTATCCTTTTTTTCTCTATGTATACACAGCATACTACATATAAATACGAGATTGAAAGGTTCAGAAGAATTTGAGATATAAATAATTTCATTAGGATGTCAAATCAGTAATAAAACCTTCTTCAAAACTTTGTAGCAAGACTATATTGGTATTACTGTTTTTTAAGACAATATGGGGTGGTGTTTTTTTTTTTTTTTTGAGGTAAAATTTACAGATCTTCGATGTACAGTTTGGTAAGTTCTCACGAACACATGCACTTATGTAACCACTCTAATAAAGATATGCAGCACTTCTCTCACCCCCAGCAAATTCTCTCTTGCCACTTTCTAGTCAAGTCCCCCTTTTCCCCCCAGGGAAACATTATTATTCTATCACCATAAATTAGTCTTATGTGTTTTTAAATTTATATGGATGGAATCATCCAGTGAATACCCTTTGTACTGGTTCATTTCATCCCTTACCATGTCTTTCGAGATTCATCGTGTCTCGTTGTTGTATCAGTAGCTGAGTAATATTTATTTCATTACGTGCGTGTACTGCAATTTGTTTATTCTTCTCTTATTGGGCATTTGGATCGTTTCCAGTTGGGCATTTTGAATAAAAGTTGCCATGAACATTGTTGAATGAGTTTTTTTATGGATATACGTTTTCCTCTCCCTTGGATAATACCCCTTAGTGGAATTGCCAGATAACGGGGTCAATGTTTGATTAACTCAGACTTCCTTGTTAGCAGTGTGTGAGAGTCCATTTGTTCCGTATTCCGTTTGCTATTGTCTCTTTATCTTTAGTGATTTAAGTGGGTATGGAGTAGTGTATTATTGGGGGTTTAATTTGTATTTCCCTCACGATGAATGACGTTGACTGTCTTTACATATACTCACAGGTCTTTTGTGTATCTTCCTCTGCAAAGTGTTCTTTCAACTTTTTGCCCTTTTTTAAAGTTGGATTGTATGTCCTTTTGTTATTGATCAGTCACTCTATTTTTTCTGGCTAAAACTTCTTTTTCATATCTATGTATAGGATATATTTTCTCTCATTGTAGTGGTTTGTCTTTTCATTTTCTTCACAGTGTCTTGATGCGCAGAAGTTGAAAATTTTTTTAAAGACCATTTTGTCAGTTTTTTCTTTTACAGTTAGTGTTTTTGTGACTCTAGGAAATTTTTACCTACTCCAAGGTTGCAAAAATATTCTCCTCTGTTTTTTTTTTCTAGAAGCATTATAGTTTTAGTTTTTAACTTTTAGGTCTCTGATCTATCTCAGGTTGATATTTTAGGTGTGAGGTAGGGATCAAAGTTTAGTATCTTTTCCAAATGGGTATCCAATTGTTCATCATCATTTGTTGAAAGGGCTTTTCATTCTTCATTGAACTGTCCGGGTTCCTTTGTGAAAAGTCAGTTGGAAGTCTGTGGATCTGTTTCTGAGCTCTCTCTCCCTTCTGCCTCATTGATCTAACTTGTTTATCCTTATTAAACCACGATGTTGGAATTTCAGTGTCTTCATGGAACAGCTGCCCATCCTTTTCTGGGAGGACAGTCCTTTCTTCTCCGTGGGAACTCAGGGCAACCACCGTCTGGGTTCCTCACTGTGGCACACATTTCCCCAAAACGCAGAACGTCTCTAATGCATGACCCTGACAGGAATTTTGCAGGTGAACTGTGTTTTGCAGTTGGATGACTTCAGTTTGTTCAGATATGAAAAATTTGGTGTCATACAGTCCATTTCACTGCAAGTTAGGTCAGAGAGTCATGCTGAAAAGAAACATGTATGGAGGCATGAGTGAGCACAGACTACAGAACAGCCTCCAAACTAGTAAATCGAAAAGGACCATAGGTTAATTGCAATCCCAGTCGATTTCACACAACTAAGACTCACCAGCGTTTAAAATATCAGTGCTTTAAGATTGCTTTCTCTTGGTTGCCAGCAGAGGGTTTTTTTTGTTTCATCCTCCCATAAAGTACCCAGCATCAGCATCTTTGGGGAAGACAAATTGTTACTTTTCATAAAAGAAAAAAAATAATAATAGAAAAAATTGTGTATAAGTTCCATTGCTGAAAATGAGGACATTTTAAGGAAAGTTGTAATTACAAATCAAAAGAGACTTTTTTCACTCTCCTTCCTCCCCTGGCCTGCCCCAGGCTGGGGCCTGGGGCAGGAGGTCCTTGCTTCATCTCTGCGGGACCCTGGCTCTCACCGAGAGCATCTCCAGGGGTTGGAGTATTGATTCCCAGCAGTGGGGCCACCCGTCACTACCGTTGGCGGAGCAAAATCAGATTGTCTATTTACTTTACCCATGGAAACCAGGATCCAGTCTCCTATTTGGATGAGCTGTGCTCACTGTAGACAAAATAAAATTAACTAAGAACCACCCACTAACCCCATCCCCACTCTCAGGATAACCTGGTGAGGTACCATCTTTCTAAAGCCTGGTACTGACTTACATCACATATTCAAATTATTTTTGTTCTTGAACAACACTCAAAACAAATGGGAAGATCATGCTTTACACCTTTGGAGGAAGATGATTAGAACTTCAGAAGCTTCTTTACTCTATAAAAGGTGCAAGGGCTTCCCTGGTGGCGCCGTGGTTGAGAGTCCGCCTGCCGATGCAGGGGACGCGGGTTCGTGCCCCGGTCCGGGAGGATCCCACGTGCCGCGGAGCGGCTGGGCCCGTGAGCCGTGGCCGCTGAGCCTGCGCGTCCGGAGCCTGTGTCCCGCAACGGGAGAGGCCACAGCAGTGAGAGGCCCGCGTACCGCAAAAAAAAAAAAAAAAAAAAAAGGTGCAAAATACCATCAAGACGTCAGGTGGGCAGTTTCTGCCGCTGCCCTGCCGACTCCTGTGGTGCTTTTACACTAACCTGTCAGGTCCTTTATGCCATTTATTCCCACGGCAGAACATCTCTGAGATATTCATTTAAAAGCCTCCTATATAATTTAGTACAAAAAAACCCACTTGTGTAGGCTTGACTCAGACTTTATGATGAAAAACATTCATCACGTGCGCTTCCCTGTAAGAGGAACTTAAACCCTCCTCTTCATTAGGAGACCTGCCTGCAGTGGGATTAAAATAGCTTCGCCCTGAATGGGAACACTGACTTGGCAAAGATCAAGAGCAGTCATTCAAGAGGAATGTAATCGAATACTTGAAATTTAAATTAGCTTGTAATCTGACTTTGAAAATAAAGTAAAAGAGAAGCCCAAGAAAGTTTCCTGTAAGGTGAACTAATGTCCTTCAAATCACTTCCAGTTTCAAAGCTAATAATGTACACACGATAAAAGTAATGTGCAGCGAAGCTTATCTTTTCTATGTGCTTGTTCTCCCTGAAAACACTGATACTGGACTTAGGAAAGGTGCCCTACGTAGAGAGAACCCACATCTGCAGAAATAACTTGTAAACATCACCAGAGATTTACAAACTGTTTCAGTGCCATTTAGAGGGAAACTGTTTTCTTTATTGTGTCCATAAAGCATACCTTATTACCCCAAGAAAGAACCTTAAATAAGTGACACAGATTTTCTTCTTTACTTAGAAACTATATTCAGATGTTCATATTTTCAAAGGATTCTTTCTCTTCAGTAAGGTCTTCCTCATTCTTGAAGGACACAGTACTTTTTCTGTTCAAATCACTGAGTGGTAAACTTTCCAGGAGAATAACATCTGTTAAATGAAAACACTTCCCTAATTATTGTCCCTGCCTTGAACAGGATTGCATAATGAAAAATTTGTCTCTTTGCTGTAAAAGAAAACGTAGAAAAGTATCTCTTCATATGAAAACAGAAACAGGAGAAATCTAGGGAATCCAGATTCAGAAAACCATTTATGAAAAACTTAACATTCAAATGAGAAACTGGGGGGTGATTATTTTCAGTAAGAAAAAAAAAAAATTCTCGGCTTTTGGCTTTACAGGTAATTACACACTTACCAGTATAGGTAGAACAGAGCTCAGTTTGCTTCAAGGCAAATTTCTGTTAAATAAACCCCACTTGCACATTATTTTCTATTGTAGAACTTTAAAAATTGGTCCCTAGATATCATAAAATTACCTTTAAAATATACACATATCAATGGAAATATCTTTCTAACAAAACCTTGGAACCATTTATCTGTTAATGATACTGAGCTGTGGTTCACAAGACTTTTCAAGCTGTGAAAGCAAAAACAGAGTCAGTAGCCGTATAGGCAGACACACTGAAAGGTGATTGCTTTGCTTTACCTTATTTTAAACTTGATTCCTACTAGAGTAGGTAACAATCCATAAGCTTCCGAAACGTGCCAAGGTTCCGGTCAGTCTTCAGTGACGCTAATGTTTCTAACTTTATATCCAAAGAAATTGTTTTCCTTTCTTTCTCCATCACTTAAACTTACTGGTTTCTTTCCAGGCGTTTGAACCTGGACATGTCTTTTAAGTGCATAAGAGCGCCTTTAGATAAAAGGAGGGAATTACCCAAATAACTCAGGGAAGGAATGTCTGAGCCGTACAGTACTTTACAGTGAGGACTTGCTCTAGTGTCAGCAGAGGCCCTAATGCCTAAATCAGCAGCAGCAGATTGGCTGACAATCCAGGCTGAACTTGCGGTTCCCACCCTGATGGTTTGAGTTCTGGCTGGGATAGATTAGTACATCAAAATTGTGTTTGCTGAGACTGCTGCTTACTAGCTGGTTGGAAAGGCTGAGCTGCATCCTGTAGACTAGCTGGAGGCCAGAGCCAGGGAAGGCAGCAGGAACCTCCAAGTCTGAGATTTTAGAGGGGCCACTCATTTAAAACGTGCCACCCCTAGTTTTTTCCTTTCCTTGGGTGGGAGTGGGAAAAATGTCAAGTTTTAATTAAAAATTTATGTTCAGCGTGAGTAGCACAGTAGAAAAATGAAACAATTTGGACAAGTTGACCATGCAAAGATAAAAACTATTCACATTGTGACATTTGCCCCTGGACTTTTTCTCGGTATATAGTCACAGAGATATGAGCATGTATGCACAGAGAGATAATTTTAACAAAAATAGAATCATAATATACATCGATTTGACTCTCACTTAATATTCAGCTATATTTCCGTTTAATAAATATTCTATAGTATCACTTTTGTATAGCTGCATACCGTTCCATTCATTTTATCTATACGCCATTATTTATGTAGTAGCTATAGTGTCGAATAAGATTTTTGCTGCTTTTTTTTGTTTCTTTTCTCTTGGTTCTATAAAGGAGACTGTGGTAAATTCCTTACTTGTATTTTTTTGCACATGTCCTGAATCATTTCTAATTTAGCATATGATCCCAACTATTTCCTGGGGGTGATTTTCCCTGAGTGAGTGGCCAGGGGAAAGGTATACATACTTGTAAAATTTTCAAGAAGTTTTTCCAAATTGTCCCAGAAAAAAAAGTCATGCTTGTATAAGTTTCAGAATTTCTAGATGTTATTAACAAACTCTTAACAGTGTAGCATTTCCCATCTGGGTTGTGCTCAGGGCATGCATGATAGTTATTTATTTTTATTATCTAGTTCTTTTTCTACAGAGGGTGAGTTTTCCTAGTTACATTAAAATCACCTGGCCTGGATGTTTTAATTTTGCCGTCAGCCAAGTGGAGAGAACTTAGATAACGTTTACACAATGCTGAGCCCTTCCTAAATGCTTTCTCTCTATATTAACTCATTTAATCACACCTCATCATGAGACTCATATTACAGATGAGAAAATTCAAGCATGAGGAAGTTAAGTAATCTACCCAAGGTTACCAGCTGGAAGGTGGCCAGATTGGGATAAAAAATAATGGGATAGAAGGTGAGAAGTATATGATGATATTGTTCTAGCAACGTAATTCTCTCAAGGAGTATCCTTCAGACTGTAACCTCCGAAGTTCTGATATGACATTTTTCAAGACAGCTATTCTTTGGCCTCTGCTGACTTTAATAAAAGTTTCATAAGGACCCCAGATGAATTTCATACCAAACTATGTTCTGTAGTTACGTATTTGTTTGGATAAGAGCCTAATCTTTCAAAATTAGTAATGTTAAAACACAATTATGAACATTCATGCCATGCATACTTGAAGTTCTGCCATGTAGTTTTTACTTAGAATAGCAGCATGCGTTACCCATGCAAGATTACATGCCTTGACTTTGGACCATACGTGTAGAGTTGCATTCCAGAACTGGTACTGATGCTTTACAGACGTTACCCATGCAGGATTACATGCCCTGAATTTGGACAATACATGTGGTAGAGCTACATTCCAGAACCAGTACTGATGCTTCACAGAACTATCTACAACTGTAGGAAACTGCATTTAACTGAAATGTGTGGGCATTCCACGTTAGAAGACAGAGCTGAAATTGAGGACATTAATCCACTTATTATAAATTAAGGTTTTGTAGGAATTATCCGATGGTCAATAGAGAGAGTCAAATCCTGGTCCTTTTGGTAGTACAGAGATTACCCACGAGGTAAAAACACTTTCACGTCCTAGAAGATGCCTGGCAGCATTCGGAAGACATGGTACGGTTTGAGGACAGAAGAGAAGCTAATAAGCTCAGGAGAACCTCTGCCACCTAATTCATAGCACTTATTAGATAATGATGTCTAAATATTATTATATCTAACGGAGTTCTGGGTCCCTTCCGGCAAGACGCAGCTTGACCCACAGCCAACACTGAGGTGGTCCCGGCGTGAATCTTCTGACCAGTCTACAGTTATCTTGGAGCCGTGGGCTTAGAACCATTCTGCCTACATGAGCCCCGATTTCCTTTCCAAGGGAGGAAGACGGTCGCCGCGCTCTGCATGGCCCTTCTTTTTATTATTATTATTTAGTTATTTCTGAGATGTACATTTTAAAGTAATAACTGGAATTATGACTTATATAACATTATACCAGCACATATAAGATTGTTAGAAATTTCATGTAATGTCTGAAGCATTTATATTAACATATTTCCATACAAAGAACCCAAAGAAAGTTTAGTATTAGTTGTTTTTTTCGTTTGTTTGTTTTTTTTTTATGCTGCAGGTTCTTACTAGTCATCCATTTAATACACATCAGTGTCTACATGTCAGTCCCAATCGCCCGATTCAGTGCACCGCCACCCCCACTCCACCGCGGTTTTCCCCACCTTGGTGTCCACACGTTTGTTCTCTACATCTGTGTCTCAACTTCTGTACGTGGCCCTTCTTGATACCCAGGCTTTCCTCTCCTCGTCCTCCAAGGTTAGAGAATCAAATCAGAACTTGCAGAACCCCATTCGGTGCGGTGGACGTTTCTGGGGGACTGTCACCTGCTCCCCTCCCCCGCCCCGTGCAGCCAGTGTGAAACGTACATGTTTTCCCGCCTCGTGCAGAGCAGGGTGTAAGTGAGGGTGAGACTTACTAGAAAGAAGGGGAGCTGGAGGATACGCCCTTCCTGTTGAGGATACATTCAACGCGCAGCTTTCCAGAAGCTCGGACCAAACCCTTTGCTCGCCCCGAGTCTGCTGTTGGCAGCTGTGCCTCTGCCTTCCGCCTGGGTCCCCTGGCTCCCTCCGTCTCTCCGGGACTTCCTAGCTCTCTTGGTCACACCCACCCTCCAGCCAAAAGCATCCTCCAACTGCAGACCAGACTCTCACCCCCAACTTGTATCCTTTCGCAGCACTTTGCCCCCCATCATAATTACCCCTGCGTTGATGCATCGCTTACTGTTTATCCCTCATTAGAGTGGAAGCGCCACTGAGAATCCGGGGCCCCTGCCAGCTCCCTGCAGGGTCCCTAATGTCCAGCGCTGTCCTTACACGGAGTAGGTGCCCCAAACTCTTCACCGAGTTTTGATTTTTCAGAATCGAGGCAGAGTTGCCTGAAGTTCAAAGACAAAAGCCCTCATTCCAGAGGTTTAAAAAAAAAAAAAAAATCTAGGCTCCCCCGGCAGAGGGGCAATAAGAGAGATCAGCAATTAACTGTTACTCAGTTTCAAACTAATACAGGGGCTCTCAACAGGAGACCTAAGAAAGGATCAGTTGCTTCTTTCTCTTAAAAGTGTCTCTTTAAATGTCTTATACAAAACAGGAGCGGGACAAATTAATCAAACAGCTTTTTAAAAGTGCCCCCTTTCTGAGCCAGCAGTCTGTTACGTGAAGAGGAAGAGCTGTTAGCGTTTCCCAGATGAACGCCTGCGAGTGGTACCAGGCTGTATCCTGGCAGCCTCCAGGGAGCGGTGCCTTAGGCCAAATCACTGAAGCCAGTTCCTCTTGAAGTTTTATCTCCTGATAATGGTGATGGCGGTTTCATAATCCACATGGCCGCTGCTTCAAGGTAGCACATGTGAGAAAATTTGTCTCTATCATCTTTTCTCACAGTTGGTGTCTGTGTCTACATTTCTACCCACTTTTTCACTCTTGGATGTACAGACCGTGAGTTTCTGTGCTTTCCCCTGACGTTTGTGGGCCATGCTGTTCCTTTCCTTAGTTTGTTTCCCATCCAGTTTGTGGTACCCAAAGATGGAAGGATAAAGGATGCCGCTTAGTCAGTATTTTTTTCCACAGCTACTAATTAACCCCTGAGACTCTTTGGTTCCTCAGAGCAAATCATAATGCCTGTTGAGCATGTCAGCTTTTTGTAAAGGTTTTCAGAGAAAAACCAGAGCACAGCATAACTACACAAATGAGAAGTTTGCATGTTATCATTGGATTGGAACTTGACCGATAGAACATATACCGATTTGGGGGAATTACAGAAAAGAAGTTTAACAGATTAACAGATTTGATTCATATCATTGGAGGACTGTTAATTTTGTGGAACCCATTGAAGAAATGACTTTGAAGGGAAAACAAATAAATAAATGGTTACGGGACAAAAGTTGCATTTGACTAGCTGACCTCTCTCCTCTCCCCTTTTCACATAAATGCGTCATTTTAAATTTAATCAACCTCCTCATTACAGACTTGCCCCAATTTATATTCCATCGAAAACACTTTCTCAAATGTATAATGGCATTTAATCTGTATTGCAAATCATTAACGAAATGCAATTGTAAACCCCAAGTTCCTGAAAATTCCTTTTGAGACTGGTTCATATAGAATAAACTGAAATTAGTGACTAACGCATATCCAGAGAGAAGTAGGTGAAATAATGTTTGTTACTACACTGAGTGCCAATAATGGTTCTGCATGATTAATCAAGCCTGCTCTTGGCTTGTCACCATGAATTACTTCTAAACGGCGTTTCTGACAAAGCTGTACACTGGAGAAGTTTAGATACTTCTCTTTTGAGTAGTCTGATACCAGAAAAGGAGGGGAGACACTATGGCATTGTGAAAAGGTTGCTGCTATTAATAATAGCTTAGTTTAGAACTCGCTCTGTGCCAGGCCCTGCGCTGAGAGCTCAGTGCTCATTGCTGCTGGCGGTGATGCTGCAGGGTGCCTCCCACTGCCGCCTCTGAGACCCACAGACATCCGGCCCCAAGTCACCCGGGAGGGAGTAGCTGATCCAGGCAGCCTGGCGGTTGGAATGCATGGTTTTCTCCTGTGCCTCTTGTAAGATTCAGCTTCTAGAACTACTGTTACCATTAAGTTGTGCCGTGGGCAGATTTCCTTAATTTTTCCTTTACAGTGGCTTCTGATATTCCTTTTCCATCTCTTGTACCTCTGAATTATGATTCACCAGTGTAGCCAAGGTGATGATTTTTGACACCTTGATTAGTACATTTCCACGATGGGTATTTCAAACCTATACTGAGAGACTAATTAGCACTTTAGGACAAATAAGTGGCAAATTGCTAATCAGGGTGAATAAAGTGAAGTCTCAGATTTTATAGCACCACCACTAATACCTTCCTACTGTTGACTTTATTATTTATTCTTCAGTGCTGGAATCTGTGAAGTATTTTTTAAAATTTATGTTATAGAAGTATAATTGATTTACAGTGTCGTATTAATTTCTCCTGTACAGCAAAGTGATTCAGTTATACCTATATATTATATATATATATATAGATACACATTATTTTTCATATTCTTTGGAACCTGTTAAGTTGAAGGAAACTGGCTATACCATACATTGATTTAACCACTCTTTGTTTCTCTAGATCGGAAGAAAAACAAGAATGCACTTTAAAAACCACTTCTGGTTTGTAAGGTGACACATTAACCCTCAAAATGACAGGAAATCAAGATGATTCTGTCCGTGGGGTTTCGTTTATTAAAATTTAATTTGCTCCTGTGCTTTGCTCCAATCGCTCTGTGCTAGCAAACTAGCTATAATTAGATTAGCAGCCTGCTAAACGCCGGTGACAGCCTGAGCCTCAGAGAGCATGTGCCGGGTTCTGCCCGAGCCGCGCCCTCATTGGCTGCTCGCCTAGCTGCTCGCCGGTTTGATAGGTTTCCACAGCACTCTTTATGCTGCATTGGAGACACGGATACAGAGATACTGTGCTGCGTTCTGGCCACGGTGGAGGTGCTTAGCTGGTAACGTTACAGGAGGGATCAGGCACCGAGGAGAAGGCGATCGTCTTTGTTGAGAGAGCAAGGCAGTCACCGACTGCCGGCTGCCAGAGGAGATCAAGGAAGAAGTTTCAGTTCATGGTAATTACTTTGAGTCTTTATCTCGCCTGAAAAACACGGCCATGCATGAAACGAAGTGTGGGCATCATGTCATCTGTTTAGTTTGATCTTGCTTTTGTTACTATCACATGCTCTCCGGCGTTCCATGTAAAATATGTCCTCCCGGAGAAGGCTGCGCTGGTAGACAGCTACCGTCTTCATGTAGGAATGTTGTTTTTACCTGGACTCAAGAGTGCATGTGCTGGGGAGAGCTTCTTATTGGTTCTCTGCTGTTTAGGAAAAGCCCGATGTTGCATCCATTTAGGTGTCTTTGGAGGTGCGTTTCAGTGCCCTGTCGACTCTGTTTGCATGGGGTCCGGACTCTCCTGAATAATGAGCCGTGGAGGAGAGTTCAGAGAAATACACTTTAATTAGGACAGAGCAGCGGGTCTCCTGGTGTCATCGCAGCGTCTCAGCAGAAGTAATGTCCATTGTTTCTTCAAAGATGTGTGCAGCCTTCATTTTGGATGGTTCTCTTTGTTTCCCCTTCTGTAGTTTTCCTGAAGCTTTTTTCAGATAGAGGATGTTAGCATATCCCGTTCTGCCAGAAACACTTCTAGGTGTGTATTCGGCCTGTGCTGAACAGAATTTTTGACTCGGGCTTTGTTTAACAAAGATGCTGTTTGGGGAGTTGAAATCACAGAAGGTGGGGTTCTCACCACTTTGACTTATGTTTGACAACATTTTAAAATTTCTCTTCATGGTTGCCTGGATGATTTTCCAAATCAAACAATAAATAATCTTGAATTCTGTGATACAGGTGATACATTCAGAAGGAAAAATATTTAAACGGCCAAGGCTGAGCTTAAACACATGCAAACAGATGCAATGCGAGTGTCTGCTTCTCCGCGTACCTTCTCCGTAGAGTTCTGTTTTATTCGGGAAGAGCCCCTTGCCACCATTTAGCCCCCAAACTTAAATACCGATGTCCTCACTGTATGAGAAGGTGGAGACCACAGAAACTTGTGTATTGAGTCACCAGTCACACGGCTGGCTGGCTGCCACCATGCGTCTGGGATCCGTGGAGAGCTCTGCTGGTGTCTGAAGGCGTCAGGAATTATCTCCCTGCTCCTGAAAAGCCAGACATTGCCATTGCAAAATTTGGTTCAAGTAGCTGCTTTGATTTGAAGCTATAATCTGGTTCAAGGGGTTCGTCGTGTTCTTTGGTCGAGGAAAACTTCAGAATCCTAACCGTGCTTCCCTCCCCATCCATACCCTCAGCCCCTGCGAATTCCACCCCCCTCATCCATTCCTGGGATGTACTGTTTCTCCCAGATAACAGTTTGAAGCGAAGAACAAGGAGTATTCTGAAAGTTTGTCGTTCATTGTGACGGGGTGTCGCCTGTAATAAGAAAGTTGAGTGTGGTTCACCGTCATCCGGCGTCTGGGTTTTGAGATGCCCTGTCTGGTGAAATGGGCACTGGAGGGGTCACCCGGCGGGGGGCACTGACTTCCTCCTTGGGCGCCCCGACGACGCAAACCACGCCCCAGTCACGTTTCACAAGGCTGTTGCCTGGTGGGGAGCGGAGGGCGCAGCTCAGTTCTGGGCTTTGTTCTTCCTCACCTGCCCGGAGCCCTCCTGCCTCTTCATCCTCTGCCTGAGGTGCTCCCCGTGCAGACGTGGAAAATAACGTCCTATCCGCAGACGGGCTTAGACCCTCGCTTGGGGAGGAATAAGCTGATGCGATCCCCTCGTTGTCTGCCCCCCTCTCCCTTTTCTTATCTCGTGAAACGCTTCCTAACTTACCCTGGTCTTAGAGCATTCTAAGAAGTCGGCTGCCTTAAAAGTAGATTATTGCTCAAACGCAAGCTGTGTGACTCCCCCCTGCAAGCATCGTTGTTAGGCTGTGCGTCACGGGAAAAGCCATGGGAAGTGGTTCTGGCTGATGCTGCTTCTCCGGGTTGGATCTTAAAAGACTTGCTGTGTCTAGAAGGAGCTTCATAAAAAGATAAATATAAATATAACCGTGTGTGAATATTGTGTAGTAATTTACTATGATATCCCGGAGGGCCTTTGAACATACACTAAGGGGGCATTTTTCTAATAGCACTGAGTAAAATGTTATTTATGTTTTTGCAAAGTAACAAAATCTGCACTTTTATCTTCAGATGAATCACATCGTAACTTTTTTTTTTTAACTACACGAAGGGGAATCTTTATGTATTTCTGAGATTAGAAAGTAAACACAAATGTCTTGGGCACTTTAAAATTTTGTCCTCTCTCATCCTTGTAATTCCATAACTCTTTATTGATGAATGACATTTCTGACCAATCAAAAACAGGTCTATTAGCATGAAGGAGAGTATAAAGCATATAATATTTTAAACTTAAAACACTGTCTGCTATAAGAGACACTTTCTCACTTTTTCTTCTAGGGGCTTATAATGACAGCAGGAAAAATGACAATCAGTTTAAAAATGAAAAGTCCTTCCATGTAGAATATGATGTGTGCCACAGAGCCACTGGGCCGGACAGGGCCTGAAAGTTACAGTAAAAAGGAAGGAGTGGGGGGCAGTCCGGGGCATGGGGTGAAGAGTTTCCAGGTGGTGCCTGCAGGCGGCTCTCTGGCTGGTCCCCTGGCATCTGTGGCATCGAAAGCACTGAGGGAGGCCCGTCATTCACAATTGAGAAGTATTTCAGGGTCGAGCCTCCAGAACCTGCCTGGGTTGGAAAAATGTTTGAGGAGCCATTAGGCCTCATCTAAGTGTGTCTAGTACCGTTTGCTGGGTTCTGTGCTAAGCCTTAAGAAAGGAAAGAAGGAGCAGCCGTCTCTGCAGGAAGTGGCAGATTGTGCAGGAGAGGCCGTGAGATAAATAATAATGGGGTGCAGGGAGCAAAGGGAGGCAGCCAGCTTGGGGATCCTGAGGAGGAGTGACCAGGGGTGGGGTGTGAAGACTTCAGGACAGGGGCAGTGGTGCTCGATCTAGAACTTTTTTGCACCACATACAGCGCGCTTAGCGTCAAGTAGGAGTCAGGGTGGGCCACAGACCTGGTTCCTCTTTGATATGGACTTTCAGTCTCCCTATTGCCTTATGTGTGATCTGTAATATTAGATGTCATAAATAGGAACTGTCGTGTCTTTTCTTCCTCCTCCTAACCCTCCTCAGGATGCACACTAGATTGCTGCCTGGAAGTATTTTTATTGCAATAGATTCATATCACGTGGGATTCGGAAAAACTTTTTAAATGCATCCAGTCATTTGAAGATGCATCTTAAAGGCATCGCAAAACAGCTTGCTTACTGTTGTACTCTTAAGTGACTTAGGGATGGCTTTTGGAACTGCTTGCATTGACAGGAGTTATTTGCGATGGGATGCCGGTTGACTGTTTTATTTATTTAATTAGCTCTTTTATTTATTTCAGTCGTTTATTTTGTATGTGCTCCTTAAAGACAAGCTTGTAAATTCTGGGCTTGGAATATAACACTTGGCACTTGACCTTCCTATGATTAAGGTCTTCTGCTCTCCGTATACAGTTGATGGAATTTAGACACATTTTCAATCTTGCCAGATTTGGAGGGGACGTCCCGCTTAAGGGTCACACATTTGCATTAGCTCTCGCCGCCAGGAAAATGTCTACGTGGAACCAGGCCCTGCGTTTCCGATACTCTGGGGCCTGCAGTCGGAACACCCTCCAGATGCTCTAGTGTTCTGCCCTGTCAGGCTTGCGCGCCGCCGTTTGCACAGCCCGTCAGAAGAGCAGCCTCTGTCTTCCCCCCTGTCCTTTCCCTGCCCTCCTCGCTGAGCTGGAAGTATCCTCCATCAGAGCTGCTTGCAGAGCCCGCAGCCGACCGTGCTGGCCTCCCGTCCCTGGATGTTCCTTCCCAGCTGCCTTTTCTGCCCCCCTTCTACATAGATGTTCTCCGAGGTTCTGCCCTCCGCTGCCTGCATTCCACGGGTTGGTTCATCCATGGCCACAGGCTCAGCCGCCTTCCCGTGTGTCCCCAGGGCCCCCGCTCCAGCCACGTCGGCCTCCTTATTCCTCCTGCCTGGGGCCCCGGCTGCCCCGCTACTCGGAGGGTGCTTCCCCCAGGAGACCCAAGGCTTGGTTCCCTCAGTGCCTTCGGGGTTATGCTCAAGTGTCCCCAACTGCCCTTTCCAGTGGGACAGCCTAAGACGGTATCTGTCACGTTTAGTCTCCCCTCTCTGGAGGTCAGAGGCTTGGTCTTAACCCCCAGAGGCTAGAACAGAACTTGGTCTGTAGAAAGTGCTCAGTCAGTCCTGGAGAGTGAATGAATGAATGAATGAATGAATGAATGAAATAATTGGCTACCGGCGTGGCAGAGGCTGCAGTGCTGTGAAGGGTGCCCCTGTGGCGGCCAGGAGCTCTGCCCCAGCCAGCTGGGTGGGCTGTGCTGAGCCCTCACCCTGAGCGGGCTCTGTGTCCTGGACTGAAGTGGGGTTTGTCCCAGGGGGGCTCTAAGGCCCTTTGAGACTCTGGCAGCCTGTCACGCACTCCCTGCGCACGCGCGGACTCCCGCGTGTAGAGCAGCAGTTCTGAGGATGAGATGACGCCCTGTCAACCTTCGTTTGTGTGACTTCCCACAACTTGGTGTTGATGTTCTTCTATCTTTACACTTGCCATCTGCGGTTAAACGTCTCCTGCAAAAACTAGTCCAGGTGAACAAAAAACGCTTAGCTTCTAACTGAGATGTGCATGTAAAAGCTAACACAGTTTGGTTTACCTCCGTGTTCGTTATCTGCTTTTTTAAATTTATTGACCAGTTTTTAAAAGAATTTTCATTTTCTGTTGTTGTATGTATTTAACAGCCTGCCTATTTTTGTCAAATGAAAAAGCAATAGCGATCTCTTCTTTTCTCTGTTTTTAGCTGTTTCGTGCAGCAGAGAGTACTTGAAGGGAGGAAGGGTTCCCTGTGACTTCCGCCTGCGGAGTTCGTAAAATACTCAGTCCTCTTTCAGGTAAGTGTACCCTGTCGCTCTGATCCATTCTCAGCAGAAGCTCTGGATTCTCTCTGGAAACCTACGTCATGTTACACTAAGACCAAGAGGCTGAGGTTTCAGATAGTTTGCTCTCTGGCAAAAAGGGGTCCCACCTTTGAGGGCCTGCAGGACCGAAATAACAGTGACGATGATTTCCTTCCCCAGGGGTTTCCATGATACGTTGTCTGCATGTCTCCCAGCCGTTCTGGGTGTTTCAAGGGCTGTGTAATATTTACTAGTAATCTCCCTGGTATCCAGAAGTACATGGATTGGAAAACAGTATCTAAAACACGAACGTTTTTACACTCCAGTGCGAAGTGCACTGTCTGTGCTTGGGGAGCGAGGTGGTGTTTTCTGGCAGCCCCGATGCCGTAGGGCCAACAGCAAATGCCTGGGAGCTTGGGGCACAGAGGTGTTTGCAGGATGGCCTCCCTAGGGAGGTCCCGTCAGGAGGGCAGAACCCAGATGTAAGCCAGGGGCCAGACTGAGAGGGTGGGGCAGGTGTTGGAGGATAGTCGGCAGACGTGGGAATGTGTGTGTGTCCGTAAAGGACATCGCTGGGTGCTTCGTCCCACGTCCACGCCACCGGACTCCTTCCTGATGGCGAGCCTGGAGACGTCCTTTAGCCGGACCCGTCTTCCCATGAAGGAGCTGAGGAAGCGGATGAGCAGTGGTCAGGGTCCAAGATGGTTCCTCCCCTTTGACAGAGGGCCTGAGAGCTCAGTGTCACCAAACGAGGAAGCGGAGCATGTTTAGGAAGTTGACAGACAGCTCTCCAGTTAACTCACGTGTGCGAGGACCTGACACGTGGTAAAGAGCAGCCCTGGTGAGGTCACCAAGTCTTAGCCTCGGCACCCATGTTTCCGAGTGACCACATGCTTTGGTTTGGTTGGCAGCTAAGCTGTCCTCGCGCCTCTCTTCCAGCATCCATATGTAACGTACCGTTACCTGGGTAGCACGCCGTGCACTTCATAGCTGGCCATCGTTCCGTCATGCAGAACTTTGCTGGGTAGACGGTGTTGGTCTCCTGGAATCTTAGCACCTAACTTAGGCTGACAGATAAGAATCAGCCTCTGCCAGGTGGAATTCTGTAATCTGTGGAAGGAGGGCTTAAAGAAAAAGGCAACAGCACACATATCAGTGAGACACGCCGAAACCCATCCATCTTATTACCAGGTTCCCTTATCCCAGATCTAAGAAGTTCTGATGTGGAAGCCTTGGGCTCCTCTTGGCTGGAGGGAACTCAGCATCTCCCATCCCCAGCCCCGAGCTCGTAGAATTGCACCTCCGCACAGGTGGGTTTAATGGGGGTCGTCTCCAACAGGGCCTGTCTTCCCCACTCAGATCGAGACAGGAGCCCCCCATCTCAATTTGCCCGCAAGCGAGACGTTTTCTGCAACATGGGACTCTCAAGTGCTAAAAGCAGGACAAGTCCCCAGCAATCAAGGGCCTCTTGTTCCCTCTCAGGATTTCCTGCACCCCTCCTCCCACCCAGCTGGCCCCTGACAGCAGGTGAATTGGCAGCCCTAGTGGCCAGGGAAGAACTGCAAGGTTGAGTAGACATGAGTGTATACTCAGCTCCGCGCCGTACTAACCCTGCCTTTGGACTTCACCTCTAAGCCTCAGTTTCCCACGTGCCGAGTAAGAATTCGAACACGCTCCTAGGGATTTGGGGAAGGTCGCATGACACGGCCGCAGGAAGTGCCGGGGAGAGGGTAGGCCTGGAGGAGCGGGGGGCCCTCCTTCCTCCCTCCCGGACCAGATAGTGAGTTGCCTTCCCAGGCATAATCGTCTTGAGCTTTGTCAATATTATTATTAGGCCAGGCCCTGCACCAGGAAGATCAGAAAGGACTCAGCCCTGTCACTCATTAACGCAGTGTCGCCTGGGTTATGTAGACTCTAAATCTGGGCTCCTATGTCTGATTCTCAAGTAATGCCAGGTCTCTGTGTGCTGGTTACTTTAAATCGTTTTTATACCAGGTTCCCCTAAAGAAGAAACAAACAAAAAGGTGCTCTAAAGATTGTTGTGAAAAGCATAGTTTTTGTCATATTATCCAAATGTTTTCAATTGCTTTAGGTTATTTTCACATTTATAAAGTTCTTGAAAACTTGCTCTTTTCTGAGTTTATAAGTGACAGATAAGTCGCCTTATAAAGAAGATGTATTATTATTATTATCATCAACATTTTTCACCACTCCTCAATACGTGTATTTAAGGTTATTATGTTTTAAAAGTACAAGATGGGTCTTTTTTAAAAAGTGGTCCCTTCTTTTAGGAAACTAAAAAAGAAAATGTAGGCATACAATGACCTTGTAATGTGCTTTGAATCAAACTTTTTTTGAGTTTTTTCAACCTAGAACCTCAGTCCTCCTATGTAATGTACATGTAAGTCCCCTTTCAAGGGGCACACAGCTACCAACCTCTGTGCATTATTCAGGTGATTGCAGTTTCAGGAAGTAAGTTACAACGTGTCCCTTGTTTTTAGTTGCTCATTATCTTAAATCCAACTGAAATAATTGATAAAGTCAGTTTCTCCCGGAAAGTCACCATTTTCAAAGCTTCTCTGGGATGGAGTTTTGTTCTTTTCCAGTGTGAGTGCCGGGGACTTGAGATTGCTGGGAGCGAAAGCAGCCTTGCAGTTCTGTTTGTGTGTTACGTGGTCCTGACCAAGGATACCTGCTAGCTTGCCACAAACGCCTTTTCACCATCTCAGTGTTTCCTGAAGCTGGTCCTCTGCAGCGAGGGATCTGTTTCCCCCCCCGTGACTCATCTACCTTTCACGCCGGCATCTCTGACCTCTGCCTTTTCCCGCATCAGTTCTTTGCCAAGCGAGTGACTCAGAGCTCAGGTCCCACCAGAACCATCAGGCGGCTCCTCGAAGCCGGCTCGGCTGACCTTGAGCAGGTCTCCTGGGGCCGGGGAGAGCGGGCCGCTGCCGAGAGCCCCCGACCGGGCTCGCTGCCTTTGAAAAAGGAAGAGGGAGAGGAGGGGGCATCCTTGGGAAGAAGCAGCTGGGATTTCAGTTGTTTTATTCCCCTTGTTCACAAAGATCCTATAGGCTTCTGGAAGGATAGATATAAGGATATTTCCCTCTCTAAAATAAATACCCCTCCCCACAGGGCTTCCCTGGTGGTCCAGTGATTAAGACTTCGCCTTCCAATGCAAAGTGGAAGGGGGTGCAGGTTCGATCCCTGGTTGGGGGGCTAAGATCCCACGAGGCTCGGGGCCAAAAAAAAGCAAAAGAAAAAACAGAAGCAATATTGTAACAAACTCAATAAAGACGTTAAAAGTGGTCCACAGCAGGGCTTCCCTGGTGGCGCAGTGGTTGAGAGTCCGCCTGTCGATGCAGGGGACGCGGGTTCGTGCCCCGGTCCGGGAAGATCCCACGTGCCGCGGAGCGGCTGGGCCCGTGAGCCGTGGCCGCTGCGCCTGCGCGTCCGGAGCCTGTGCTCCGCAACGGGAGAGGCCACGACAGTGAGAGGCCCGCGTACCGCAAAAAAAAAAAAAAAAAGATCCACATCAGAAAATCTTCAAAAAAAATAAAATAAATACCCCTGTACGCAGATTCTATTTGTGAGGATTTAACACACATTTATTATGAAGTTCAAGAAGCCACTGTTGATTATGATTTAAATTACTAAATTACCGTTTTATCTGGCATATTTAAAATGCTGTTTTTTGAAATCAAATGAAAGACAAATTCTGTAGGTTGCTATGTGTGCATACTTTGTTGTTGTTCATTATTAATGGCTGTTACACTCTAAGTTAGTTCCTTGTCAATGGGGGCATTGCTTTTCTACAAAGACCAGCAGAAAAGTTAAGGCCGTCATCTGTGGAAGGCCTGCTCCGGGACCCCACTGCTGGAAGCGTCACATGCCTGCAGAGAAGGTGTAAAGTCTTCATGGCGTAGACAGGAGTACAAGAATCAGAGGTTAACCTCATATAAAGGGCAGCCATGTGACCAGACACACGCTGGGTGTAGAACCCAGGTCCACCTCTTCTATAAGACCCCAGACCTTTCACACCGCTTGGTCTCTTTATAGTGATGGGGTCATAAATGGGACAGGAAAGTTGGTTGAGGGCCCCACGAGAGCATGCCCATTAGAGAGAGAGGAGGACACCCACTGAGGGATTAGACCTTCACATTCATTCTCCAGTCCGCTCCGTGTCTGCTGCCTCACCGCGGATTGGGCAAGTGTTTATGCGTTCTGAATACTCAGCCACGTTCAGAAACATGGAGTGTCCTCTCCACGCCGGTCCACGCACGACAGCCTAGCGCTGTGGTCTCAAAGCACCCCAAATTCATACGTTGCACTCCTGGTGGCCAACGGGGGAGTAGTTAGGAGATGGGGCCTCTGGTAGATGCTGAAGTCCTGAGGGTGGTGCCCTCACGAATGGGAGGGATTAGTGCCCTTTATAGAAGAGGCTCCGCGGAGATGCCTCGCCCCTTCCGCCACGTGAGGATGGGGCAGGGAGTCTGCAGCCCAGAGGGGAGCCTTCACCAGAATGCGACCGTGCCGGCCCCGTGATCTTGGACCTCCAGCCTCCAGAACTGTGGAAAATAAACATCTGTTGCTCATAAGCCACCTAGTCTGTGGCGTTCTGTTATAGCAGCCTGAACATGACAAAGACCCCTAGGATCAAAGTACGTTAAATGTTCAGTTCTGTTATTTTGTTACGTACCTGGGTTCACAGATACAACAGAAACCTGAGAATCCTCCTAATCTGCGTTTCTCCTTTGGGGAATTCCTCCTGTTTCGCTGAGGAGGAGAAGCCACTTTCTCGGCCCCTGGTCTTTTTTTTTTTTTTTTTTTTTTTGTGGTACACGGGCCTCTCACCGTTGTGGCCTCTCCCGTTGCGGAGCACAGGCTCCGGACGCGCAGGCTCAGCGGCCACGGCTCACGGGCCCAGCCACTCCGCAGTATGGGGGATCCTCCCGGACCGGGGCACGAACCCGTGTCCCCCGCATCGGCAGGCGGACTCTCAACCACTGCGCCACCAGGGAAGCCCAGGGCCCCTGGTCTTTGGGTGGTGTTTGGACATGCTTCCGAGAGCACGGGTCCATCAGTGACCAGAAATACTGACCTCTTGCCGTTACCTGAGTCTTGTGGGTCTGATTCTCTGTGGGACACGCTTAAAGCTGAGCTCAACATCATCCTTGGTCAGAGAGGCAGCTTTGACCAGGACGGTCAGTGGAAGGACCTTCCTCTGGAAGGATGCCCATGGCGTGACTCCTGGTTCTTTACCCCACGTGCCTGTACAGGCGTCAAGCTTTGCGGACCCGCCATGTGCCCCATGCATCTGCATTGTCATCTCTTTGTCACCAGGCAGCTCCATTCCTGACTTCTCCATCTGTCCGTGAGCCTGCCTTAGTCTGTGCTCTCTGACCGATCCACTTGGTCAGCAGAAAAGTCTTTTGCAGGCACCGTTTTCATGTTGTTACTTCCCTGCTCCAAAATCCTGCTGCCTCCCAGTTACCTATGGATCAGATTTCAATTCCAGAGCCTGTCAGTTAAAGCCACCTCTCAACTGGGACCCCCCCCACCCTCATCAAGTCAGTATCCAGGGACTTCCCCGGCGGTCCAGTGGCTAGGACTCCGCGCTTCCACTGCTGGGAGCACGGGTTCCATCCCTGGTTGGGGAAGTAAGATCCCACATGCCGGGCAGCACCCCCCCTCTGCCAAAATTGAACCCCCAGACGAACAAACAAAAAAACCCCAAAAACACAAATATCCATTTCTCTCCTCCTGTTCTTCACATACCTGTCTCATCAGAGTGTACGAGCTTTTCCTTGCCTGGAATTCCTTATCAATTCCCGTCTCCCGGAGGCTGGGAGTTCCTTTGAGGCCCATTTCAAAAGTTACTTTTTCCTTTTTTTTTTTTTTTTTTTTTTTTTTTTTGTGGTATGCGGGCCTCTCAGTGCTGTGGCCTCTCCCGTTGCGGAGCACAGGCTCCGGACGCGCAGGCTCAGCGGCCACGGCTCACGGGCCCAGCCGCTCCGCGCCATGTGGGATCCTCCCGGACCGGGGCACGAACCCGCGTCCCCTGCATCGGCAGGCGGGCTCCCAACCACTGCGCCACCAGGGAAGCCCACTTTTTCCTTTTAAAACAAAAGTCTTGGGGAACTAAGATCCCGCAAGCTATGCTGCGTGGCCAAAAAAAAAAAAAAAAGTCTTTTGAGCAAAAATCCAAGAATTTTTACCTTTCATTCCTTCAAATTTTTTCACAATTCAGTACATACTAGGTACATTTATAAGTAGTCTTGAAATTATTTTTTGCTTTAAGCGTTTATATGATTCTCAAGTTACATGGTAAGTTGATGTAAAATTTTTCCCTTAGTGCAAAGAGTACTCAGGCTCTCAGTTGTCTGAGAGAATGAATAAACACGCGGCGCTACGCAAGCCACCCCGGGCGTCCACGCCGGGCACCGGGAGAAGGTGGGCTGGAGTTGAAATCCGAGAGGAAACAGCGGAGCGTTTCGCTGCATTAGCAGAGCTCTGAGGACTGATTTGTTCCTGGAGAGGGCTGAGGCTCTTTATCAACCCGGGAAGCCCTCCACAAAAATAACAATGTTATTCAACAGCCCAGACTGGAAAGCTGTTGTCAGTTCTTAAATGTCCGTAATCAAGTAACATCTAAATAGACATGTACTAACAAAATCAAGAGGAAAGTAACAGCATCTCCGGAAGGTAAAACAGGACCCAACTGACAGCAAGAAGCACAAGTAGAAACTCAATCAAAATGCCCCTCAGCTGGGGGGCTCAGTTCAGATTTCCTCTCCTGTGTGGAGACTCTTCTTATCCCTAAATCTGCACTTATTCAGCATTTACAGGTTCCGTGTCCGCGTGGTCCCTTCGGGCTGTGTGTGCAGTCGGGTCCTCTTTTCATTCTCTGAGGACATAAAGGGCTCTAACTAGTCTGGTTTGTGTTACGGGAAGTTGCCGCGCCTGTTTCTAGTAGATTATAAGTGGTGTGAGGGTGGGAATTACGTTTTCACTCTGTGTCTTTAGAATCCAGCACAGAATCCAACATGATAGAGGCCTGAGAACAGTCGGTGGGCTTTCACAGGAGTGAAGGACGTCCTGTACGCGAAAAGGACAGTTGTGGGTTTCACATCTGCTGTCGTACAAGTGTGACGGCAGCGTCTGCGGATACAGGACGTGGCCACGCGGGGCTTGAGAGGGCCGGCAGTCCAGGGCCTGTCTCCGTTTTGGAATGTGCTGCATTCTGCTTTTGTGGAGCTGTTTATTCCTCGCTGCATTCCTTGAGCGCCACCGGTTTGCACACGCAGCATTGGTGTCCGTCAGCTGCATGCTGGGCTGACTTCACAGCCAGACGTTCAGCTTATCTGAGTGGCCTCCAGGAGGGCCAGCCAAAGGCAGGCGCCTCATTCGGAGCCTTGGAGAGAACCTCTCTCTTACTCTTAACACCCTTTGGTCACTAAGCGTTCAAATAAGAGATGCTCAGTACGATTAAGAAAAACTATATAAACCTATGTATGACTTTAAAGCTCCCATTCAGAAGCAGGAAATCAAGAAGACATTTTATGCCAGATCTGCAGCATTTTAGGGTTTCTCATTGTACTTTATTAGTGACACTTGACATTACGTGTGTTTGCAGTGTCTCTCATTAATCTTAAACACAACGACTGTTTCAAAGCACTTTTTGATAATTAGACATTCGCCTCCAATCCATCTCTCATTTTTAAGACCACTGAAACCCGGTTTTGAACTGCTATGTGAAGTGTTCTTAAATTTTAAACTAATACGTAGCCACTTTATCGGCACTTAGCCTCATGCATAAGTAGGACGGCTGTGTGCTTCTGAGGATATGTCGTAGAGCGCTACTCCTGTTTTCAACTTGTGCATTACTGCCGTGACGTGTGAAACACTTTACACACCGTCTCCTTTAGTCCCCGGGCTCCTCCCAGGTCAATAGCAGAGGGTGGTGCTCTACAGTGCATTGCGGGGCTTGTGCATTTCCCAGCGAAGACGCTGGCGTGGTAGCAGACAGATAGCTCCAGAGGGGGAGGACGCAGGTGACGTGGCACAGGTAGGAGACTGTGGAGCTGGGGCTTTGCTTGGCGTTTACTGGGCGCTTCTCAGGGGCCAGGTGTGGCGCTAAGTCCTTTACGTGTATCACCTCCAGTCGTTCTCACAGTGGGTAGTTGTTGAACCAAGCAGGTCATCACGGGGTGAGATTCGAGCCCTTGTCTGTCTGGCTGCAGATCCATCCTTAGCCACCTTGCCAAAGTGCGTAGAGTGTGATAGTTTGGTTTTGTTTGCCCAGTGTTTCTCAGACTTTGGAGGAAAGTGTTTTGTTTTTTTGGTTTTTGGGGGTTTTTTTTCCTCTTTAGAAACTTTCTTTCGACAGAGGAGGTTTACCGAAGGTTTCTCGGAACCACAGGAATTGCTGCAGGTGCCAACCCAAGGTTCCCCTTCCAGCGGGTTTATCACACGGTGGCCCCGGAGAGACCAGTGCCGTCCGTCACCTCTGTCCTCATCTGGGGGCTGTGATGGTTCTCCTCGTCACCGGGGACTCCGGCCACGGCCTTCGCTCCCAGCCCTCTGACTTGAGGCTACCGATCCGCAGCAGCGATTCGCTTTTTGATTACAGACTTACACGTTTCACAGAGTGCTTTCACTTCAGCAGCCTTGAGGGGTGGGGGAACTGCAATCTCAGCTTGGCAGGTGAGGCAGCAGATGCCTGGGAGACAGTGACTTTTCAAAGTTGTGTGGTTCACGCAGGAGGAGCCAGGATACAAGCCCTTCTGTCTCCTGCTACATCCCGGCTCCGAAAGGAGGCCTCTGCTGGCGCCGGCCCCTCGTGGGCCGATCTGTAGAACAAATGACCCCACCTTCATCGATCACTGTCCAGCTCTGTGCCCTCAAGTGCTAGGGACTTCAAGGCCGAGGGGCATGGAGATTTGAGGCTCTGCTCCAGCCCAGGCCCTCTGCATCTGCCTGTTTTACACATCGATGTCCCAATGAGCTCGACTTGAGGCGAAGCTTCTGCAGCTGAAACATGCTCCAAAGACAGCTGAACCCCAAGGTTCTTACCACACTCGGGCCCAGTGCCAGTTTTTAAAAAAAATCATTGAAAGTATAATATAAACATGAGTAAATTGTCAATGGGAAAATATCATTTGGCCTACAAAATTTGTTTGCAGCTTTCCAAAAACGTATCTGTTGGATAAGGCCGAGAGACGGCCCCTCAAAGGAAAACTCCCTCCTGCGCAGCTCAGTATGGGACACCTCGTCCAAACCCGAGTCCCCCCTCCCCTGGAGTTTTGCTGCCCTCCCTGCCCTCTTGGATCTGCTCTGCACACTCCACAGAGCACCAGCCAGATTTAAAGCACCCGGTTTGCTCCCTGCTCACGGGCCCCCACCACTTTCAAGGTCAAGTCCAGGCCCCCTCACCGGGATGCAAGATTCCCTGAGACGGTCTGTCCACCTCTCCTGCTCTGTCTTCCTCCCTCACAGGGTTTCCCCCGGGATGGGGAAGGGACCCACGGCCCCTGGGAATGCCAGGCTCTCTCTGCCCTTGGCCCCGGGCTTGTGCTGTCCTGCTTCTGACGCTCAGCCTCAGGAGGCCCCTCCAGGCATCCTTTCCCCGGGGGCGGCTTGACCGGCTTCCTTGAGCCTGTGACTCAGCCTCGCCCGCCCCTTGCAGGTGGTTTCCCGGCCCCTCGTGTGCCTTCACTCCGCCCTGAAACAGACCCCCTCTGTTCACATGGAGTCCCTTCACTCTGGTCTCTGATCTCAACGACAGCACAGATTGCAGTCGTTTCTGTATCCCTCTCGGTCAGAATAGCACCTGGCTCCTAGGAGCAGCCCAGTAGCTGTTTGCCAAAATGAAATTAAATGACAGAGTAAATTGTATTACGGTATCTGTTTCAAGCAATGCACAGAATATAAAATACGTAATTGCTTTACACCTGGCATAGTATGCTAGGATTACAGACAATGTCATAATTAATTATAAACAATCGTGACAACTTGCAGTTCTTCCATTAAAACTCATTTCACTACACGCTACATATATTCAGTGAGTCTGTATGAAACACGGAATTTCCTCGCCTCCCCAGTCACTAGCTGACTTCATTCTGTTACTGACTTGCTGAATTCCCAGTTCCTTCAGGGCCCAATGATGTTTTCAAGTCATATGTCTAGTTTAGAACTCGTACAACAAAATGACATTTCCAGACAGAATGCTCCATCCTTCACAGTTGAGTGTTGAATTCAATGAAACATTCCTCTTTCTTTCCATAATGTGTTGTGTTCTCTTCGTTCTTGGAAGAGATCTGAGGAGGGATTGTATACGCTTCTTTTTATGGGATACTATGAATATATGAACACTTGGTGTAATAAACCAATTTCTATTTCTCCCGTTTCCCAAACTTCAGAAACGTTTAGGATTCTCGGTTGATTGCGTGCCCTAGAATTTGTGTGGACGCTTTGAAAACACCGAACGCCAATGCAGAGTTAGGCCCTCATCCTCGGAGTGAGAGGACAGGGAGGTGCAAGAGGGGAAGTGACATTTTGTCCAAAAACCATCAAGGACAGACTTTGCGGCCTTCACGCTTGCTAATTTTTTTTTTTTTTTTTTTTTTTTTTTTTGCGTTACACGGGCCTTTCACTGTCCTGGCCTCTCCCGTTGCGGAGCACAGGCTCCGGACGCGCAGGCGCAGCGGCCACGGCTCACGGGCCCAGCCTCTCCGCGGCACGTGGGATCCTCCCGGACCGGGGCACGAACCCGCGTCCCCTGCATCGGCAGGCGGACTCCCAACCACTGCGCCGCCAGGGAAGCCCCACGCTTGCTTTTCTATCAGAGGGCTCACAGGGTGAAACCCAGGCACATCCACCTGCTGCCTTGTAACTTTGATCCCTTGTAAATCTGCGACATTTTCCCTTGTTAACAACAGTTTTATCTTCTCATGGGCATAAATACTGTCTTTGACAGGAGCAGGACCTGGTGCCATGAATATTCCTTCAGCAGCGGTAAAAACGCTGCAGTAAAGCTTTGAGGTTTTAGGATGACAGTCCAGGGGTCCAACAAAGGGCAGGGACAAGCTGAAATAAAGCCTTCACAGGCGAGTGGTTTTATTTCACAACAACTCCGTGGTCTCGAGGCCGCCCATCACTGGCCGCCTCTCTTCATCGGCCCCGGGAAGCTGTGAACTCCACTAGGCAAGGATCTTAAAGTGTTTCGTCACCTGAAGGCCATCAGTGGCTAAGCTGTCATTTCTTCCGTTCTGAGACCGCGAGCGATCGCTCTCAACCTAATCCTTTGCGTTGGGGAATCTGTTTAGTCGTTTCATGCGTATATCTGACTGCTGCTTCCCTCAGCTGGGGCGCTCAAAACATGGTGCCTTTAGCCTCACAGTAACTTAGTTCTGTGATTTGATTTACTTGTGGGGGCCTTAGTTTCATGGTTTTTGCTTTCCACGAAAAAAAGACGTCATAGAATCTGAACTCAAAGCCATGACCTCCTACTACTCAAAGCACATTCCTTTCCCTGGTCTTTTTTGTTGTCCTTGTTATCAACACCCCTGGTTTCACTTTGCAATTATTCAGTCTGGTGTGATAAATGGATTACGACCCAAATAAGGGCCAAAATAATTATGGCACTTTGAAAAGACACTCACTTGGAGCAACACCATAAACGTCCTAGCATCGTAACGATACGACAGAGAATTTGAGAAGTAGATGTCATATGGGGGCATTGGTGATACACTTTACTTCTAAGTTAAAGTTATTAATTTTCAAAGTTCGTCTGGCCCTTCTTTATTTTCAGATCGGGAGATTATCGTTTAGGGGAAAAAAAAAGCATCTCATAGAAGTAAAATACCATTGAAAGTAATTTTTACTTTAAAAACGTATTTTTGTCATTATGGCATCTTTTAGAAAATTTTGTTCTTTGCTGCCCCTGAAGTATGATTCTGTCCTGCTCCCCAAAGGTGTCCACCCGTTAGCGAGATTCAGTTCCAGTTAACTAGTTTTGTTAAAAATAAAGGCTCAGGTCTCGGCACACTCTGAAAGAATGTCAGTGTTTTCCCCTCATCATTTATAAAGACTGACTTGAGGTTTTCTCCACATGGCCTCGCAGAGGACACTGCCCGATTTTTCATATTAACAGTACTAATAACTTGAACAGTAATAGTTACAGCAGCTGACATTTATTGGATGCATGCTATGCACGCCGCCCCCTTTTCAGCATTTACCTGAATTTTCTCACTCGAACCTCAACATGGTCCAGATCCTCGTACCTGGAGGAAACTGAGGCACACAAGTTCCGTCGCCGTGGGACTGCTCTCCACTTAGGTCCACGACTGCAGGTCTGGCCGGGCCCTTGTCCCCCTAATAAACGCTGCCCTTTGGTGGACCACAGGTCTCTGTAGAGGGTCAGAACAATGCCCCTCTAGATGTGAACGCTGTAAGACAAAAGAGAAGGGCATTTTCACACTCACCTCTCCAGCCAGAATTGCCGGCGAAGCAAAGCAGATGGGAGCGTTTCCTTCCAGCAGCACCCCTGGCAGAGACGCCCTAGTTCAGAGACTGGTGACCGTCAGCATCGATCACGAGCATCGCCGCGCCTGTTTGCAGTTGGGGTGTAAGCCTGCCCTCGTCCATGCTTTCTGTTCTCGCTCCGTCCCGTGACCCGTTGGCCATCGGTCACGACTCAAGTTGTCCAGCTGGTGTCCGTGAGCCCCTGCTAGACAGCGGCCACCGTGCGCTCCCGTCTCCTTGAAGGTCCTGCGTTTCGGCGCAGCCTATCTTGTCTCTGGGGACGCGGCGTCAGGACTGGATAAGCGGGGTGCTGTAACTCACAGCAAGAAGCAGAGGGAAATCTGTGGGTGACTTTGTCACCCCCGGGGCCCCCATCAGAGCACACATCCCAGGCCGTCCACACACTGGAGAAGAGGAAAAATTGAAGAAATTGAAGCCTAGGCAACTTCTGAGCATGAATGCCGTGTGCACGCTCGTAAAAACAGAAATTCTACCAAAAATCACCATGGATCGATGACCCTGAAAAGCGAAAATGCAGATCTCTCTCCTCCCCCTGTGGCCGTTGTGTGTTACGGATGCGTGAAATGATCTCTCCCTGGTGAAGCGGTCTGTTACCATGGAAACGCACTTACTAGTCTCTAAGCCCTTCCGGGTAGTTCCAGGAACATTAACTCTCTACTAGTATTTAAAAAAAAAAAAAAAAAAAAAAATCTAAGATTAATATCTGGCTTTTGAACAGTTACAATGATTGAAAGGAAAGCATTCATTTCAAATTACAAATAGACTCTTCTCATCTGAGAAGTATTACATTTGATGTTATTAATAATCATACTTCACATAAGCAGAGTAACGCCGGCTAGGACACGGCATGTTCTCCTGCTGCTAATTGAGCCTTCCTTTTCCATCACGTTGGGCTTGGCTTTAGATTGATCTGGGGAACATAATTTTATTTAATCATACTTTGCTGTTTATGTACTATTTCTGTCTTTTAAATCTCAACTTCCTTAGGGAGACGTGCCCACCGTCCCTACCCAGACAGGATGAATAATTGTTCACTGTTCCTCCTGGACAGTAGATTTTGTGTGCAGCGTCTATATTCCTGCTCATTTCTTAGTTTAAACTGGGAGTAACATCTTAAGGAATGTACAGAAATATTCAAGGTTATATAGTAGTTAACTGTGAAACACTTAAATATTTAAATGTAGTTTTTTAAATGAATACTTAATAAGTTTCAAAACTAAACACGAGTAATTTCCAGTGTTTAAATATATTTTTGAAACTCTGAGAAAAGTATGTATTTTTCATAACATTTCTTAATGTGTTTTTGGTTTTTTCTATCATGTAGTGTATGGTGTTACATGGACGTGGGCCTAATGAAGCCTGTATGTTTTACATGCTTATTTTCATTTAAACACTTTTTGTTGATTTCTGTCCGCCCCTCCGCTCTCTTTCCTGTTACCTAATTTCTAAGCATTCAAAATAGCGCCCTTTTGTTCAGTGTCCTAGTTGCATTTTGTGAATTTGTCCAGGCTTTCTGCACCCACAAGTGCTCTGGCAATGCTGTCTGGCTAAACTTCTCCCTGCCCCAATCTCTGCGCTTTGTTCCTTTTTTCCCTCCTGTATCTTTGATTCTAGGAAAATCCTTTGGAATTCAGGGAGTATAAACTCTCTCCTCCTGGTTCTGTGTAACACCCATCACAGACTGCAAAGAGTGAAATGGCACTTATTACACTTAATCTGGCTCTTCCTCCGTAACTTTGAAAATAGTCATTAGTTCAGTTTGGGGGACTTGTCGTTGAGTCCCGTAAGATGATTATTCCCTTTGAAGGGGGGTAGACTCCTTCACAGAGGGCAACCGGCAGGTGTTACGTGTTGATTCTGTTCTCAGTTGAGTACATTTCGCATACTGTATGCGTTTCCTAGGGCTGCCTTAATGTGGTACCGCAAGCTGAGTGGCTCAAACAGCAGAAATGTATCACCTCACAGTGTAGGAGGCTAGAAGTCTAGGCCAGGGTGCCAGGGTTCACTCCTTGTTCCACGCCTCTCGCCCGGCTTCTGTGGTCTGCTGCAATTCTTGGTGTTCCTTGGCTTGTGGAAGCATCGCCCTGACCTCTGCCTTCATCTTCACGCGGTGCTCTCCCTGTGTGTGTGTGTCTGTGTCCAAATTTCCCCTTTATATAAGGACACACCAGTCATATGGGATTAGGAGCCCTCCCACCTCTGTATCATCTTAACTTAACCAATTACATCTGCCCAACCCTGTTTCCTAGTAAGGTCACATGCTGAGGTCCTGGGGTTGAGGACTTCAGTATAGGACTTTTAGAGGGACACAATTCCACCCATAACACCTGTCGTTACAATAAAACTTGTTTTGTATCCTACGTCTGTTCAGCAGTTCTACACCAATCAGACCTTGTGTTTGGGTCACACTACAGATCAAACACAGTTGGTGTGGACGCCTTGAGTAAGCGGAGTCTGCAGCATTCGTGCCTTGGCCAGCACCACTGAGCACTCGGCTTGTTCATGACCTTGGAGGGTCCATTTATTCTTAATCAGACCAGCTTAACCTCGTTTGAAGAGTAAGTTAATTTGTGTCTAAACCTGGGCCAGCAATTGTTACTCCCCAGTGGCAATGAAATCTCTAAACATCTTTCTAACCTTTTCATCAAATGATAATTTCCTTGTAATCCCAAAATAGCCTGGACTACAATGAATAGTTAGTTAGAATTAACCACAGGATATCATTAATTAAGAGCTGTACTGATTTCCAGTCTAGGTACACTGACTTCCTCCAAAACAGAATATTTTTTCACGTTTCAAGAGTTAATTTCTCGATGGTGCATTACTGCACCGTAATTTAATCGTGGTGTATTTACATCACCAGCCAGCAAGACGGCCAGGTTCTAAATGGCGAATGGCATCTGGCTGCTCACCATCATTTGTACCTCTTGGTACCTGTTTCCTTGACCCTGCAGGTCTGTGCCCACCAGCCAGGAGGCAGTAGTAACTGTCTTAGTTGTGAGTCCCAGGCCCTGTGCTCTGTTTATTCCCCAGCGGAGACACGAAAGCCGAAAGCTGGAGCTATAGCGTTTGCTTACTTGTATTTATTCTGTTTAAATGGTGCTCAGGCCCTGTATCTAAAACTTGAAAGGAAAGGAAATCTTCTGTATTAACGCTGCTTGTAGTAATTTTCTAGACCAGCCCATCTTACTTTTCCTTTATTTCAACAATGCTGACTTACTCACCGACGCTTCTCAATAACATGTGTACGTTAAAGCAAAGGGAGGATGTTAACAGAAGCAGATTGCAGATAACGTTGCCACCGCTTCGGTGGAATTCAGAGCGAGGCACCTGCCTCAGTGACAGAAAGAGGACCTCTGGTCACAGAACTTGGGAAGGATGACACAGAGAAGCAAAAGGATATCCCCACGAATCAGTTCACTTCTCTTTTAGAGCAAAAATCAACAGGAAATGATCTCTCTACGGTGTAGTAATTTCTTACTGTGTAATTTGATTGTAATGCGAGAGGTTTACCATTGTTTACATAATTGGATCTTCAATAAAGTTATATATTCCTCATGTCTGACTTTTGCTTCAGATTATATCGAAAGTAACTAATTAACAATGTTTTTAAAAATGTAGCCAACTACTTTAAACCTAGAATACACGATTTCAGTTACGGAAAGGTATTCGTTTGGGCGAAGATGGCTATAAAGCTAGTCACATCCGTTGCCTAAATGAGCAGATTTCCGCCAAGGTCCTGGCAGTACAGGTGCCTCGCAGCCCCCTCCTCTGCCTCCGCCCTCAGCTTCTCTTCCCCCTGCCTGCTGCTATGCCTTACCCGGTACCCCCAGTACGGGCTCTGCTTGTGTCTGTTCTCATTCCCCGTGTGTTTTCAGTGGGGCATCTCCACTTCCCCAAGTCCCCACCTCGCCCTCCTTTACGTCTACAAAGTCCACGGCCTTCCCGCACCCCTCCTCGAAACGTTGGTCATCCCATGAACCAGGATGGACCTTGATCACTCAGGCTAGAAACTTCAAAACTATTAAAGAGGTTCAAGAAGAGAGTAACGTGATCAGACTTGTGCTTTAGAAAAGTCAGTTCTTCTGGGAGAAACCATTATTGTCATATCACTGGCCTGTATTAGGCAGTGGGTACTAGCAGTCCTGTACAGAAAAAGAAGTCTGTCTTGTCTTTGCCTCTCCTGCGAGATGAGAGCTTCCCCGAGTGGGTAACCATCCACGTTGCAGCCGAGAGCTGTAACCAGCAATAGAACTAGGTGCTCTGCTGTGGGGGCGAGGAGCGGCTTATTTCAAAGACTTTGGCGGTTTTCATAACATCGCTTTGGGCTGCATGTTACCTAAGGCTGGAGAGCAAGTTCTGGAGCTGGATACACCTGGGTTTCATCACAGCTGTACTACCTGATGGGTTGTTATTTTTCAGAATGTTTCATTTTTCCTAGATTCAGATGTCTTTTTCAACTCTGAACGTTCATGCAAACCTTAGGAACTCGATTGCTGCCGCAGCTTAAACAGATAGGAAATGCTCTGTTGTAGCCCGTGGAGTTGGAAGAAAACTGTCTGGTGCATTTCAGTTGTGTCCCATCGTTTCTCTTTGCTTTGTGGGGTTCCAACCTGCGTCAGTTTCCGTGACACGTTTTAGCTGAATAAAACCAGTTGCTTAAAGCCACTGTCCAAATTTCAGTTACTGCAGCATATTAGCTTTAGTTGCATGAAGTACAAACCTCATAACTCACTAAGTAAACAGCAGGTGCGCATCTTGACCAATGACCGGTCACATCACTTTATTCAGAATCTGACAGTGATGGGTCACTGCACAGCTACTAGTCAGCTCACCCAGAGACAGGGAAGCATGGAGTTGTGTTTCCTCCTTGTCCCAAGGTGATAGCTTGTGACATTGTATAAACCTGGATACTTAAAAAGCATCACATACTTAAAAAATATCACTTCCATCAACCAAGATGGAAATGCAGCAGAGCAGTGAAAGTGGTGATGCTGGAAGTGAGATTTTCCCGTCAGGCGTCTGTCGAGGCCGCGCTGACTTTGGAGAGGTCGACGCCGCTGTCATCCCAGGGGCTCTCGAGATGCAGACCGAAGCCCAGTGAAGAGCAGCGAGGAAAGTGATTGTGACAACGAGAACAAAGACATCCCAGAGCGAATGACACCATTAAAAACTTCACTTTAAAGGAATTCTCAGCGATATTCCGACTTTGAAAGCATGAAGTGCTAAATGTTGGAAGCTGAGCCAAACTTAGCAGAGTGACAGTTCTTGGGAGCATAGCAAAGATGCTTGCCATTCCACATGCTGCGGGATGAAATGAGGAAGGCAAACATGGAGCCTTCAAACTGCTCTTAATAAGCGCTTACGAAGAAACAACAAGTCCTCCATGCGTCTATGTGGCCAGATCAAATGTCTTAAGTTATAGTGTTCCTTTCCCTATGCGTTTATAACCAACAGTAAAAGAGTCTTGAAGTGTTGACAAAAAATTGGTAAAGCATACAGAGCCATCATCTTTTGCTATTGATTGCTGAGTACACATTGCCCGGTTTCAGTGTATTTGGTTCTTTCGACTGTCCTAACCTTTTAAAGCGAGGGACCATCTGTAGTGAAAAATAGCCAAACAAATCCTGTTGCTATTTGGAATGTCTGTCACTGAAAAATTTTTTCACACATCCATTTTAATATTGTCAACTATTTTTGCAAGTATTTGCAAGTATTTTCCTAGCCTTTTAAAGGCAATTCATATCGTCATAGATGCCTTAGTGATTATAGACCTTCTTTTTCTATTATTTGTTACTTTTACTTACCAAAGAGTCCAGAAGTTAATATTGAGAGATGTGTATTTTCGTGGGGCTTTTAGTGAAATATTTTTGTAGTATAAAAGTTTTTGTTTGTTTTCGTTGTAAAAGAAAGCCCCGCTGCTATGCTCCACAGGCAGACTGCCAAGTCGCTGGATTACACAGAGCGAGTCATACTGACAGTTCCAGAATGATCGCTAGATTTACCGTTCATATCTGCCGTCTCTTTGGGGCTGAGAGACGCAGTCTTGTTTGCTCGTTAAATCAGCAAGCTGTCTGTGTGGCTTCATTGTGTGTTCTGTGGTATGCAGGCAGAATGTTTTGACTTTAAAAACGCCTAAAATAATTAAAACCGTCTTGTATCATTCAACCTTGTAAAGAATACCTATAATTTAAAGCCTCCAAGTTGTTTACTTTGGGGAGATGTTAGTATAACGAATAACAATAAGAGCCTCTGGGTTGTTTGAATGAGTCAGATCCTGTGCTATGGTCTGTACAAGAGAAAGGGGCCTTGATTACAGTTTTGGAGAAGGTCCCCAGTGCCACCAGCATGCCCAAGACGTTGTGCTGGTCCGTGTGGGGCTGCATGCCGACGGCGTGCTGGGTCACAGATGGTCATGAAAAGCCTTCGGTGGTGAAGGTTTGCTCATTTAAAGATTGCAGCACTATTTACGATAGGGAGGACATGGAAGCAGCCTAAGTGTCCATCGACAGATGAATGGATAAAGGAGATGTGGCACATATATACAGTGGAATATTACTCAGGCATAAAAAGAAACAAAATTGAGTTATTTGTAGTGAGGGATGGACCTAGAGTCTGTCATACAGAGTGAAATAAGTCAGAAAGAGAAAAACAAATACCGTATGCTAACACATATATATGGAATCTAAAAAAAAAAGTTGTTCTGATGAACTTAGGGGCAGGACAGGAATAAAGATGCAGATGTAGAGAATGGACTTGAGGACACAGGGAGGGGGAAGCCGGGACGAAGTGAGAGAGCGGCATGGACATATATACACTATGAAATGTAAAATAGAGAGCTAGTGGGAAGCCAGCCACACAGCACAGGGAGAACAGCTCGGTGCTCTGTGACCACCTAGAGGGGTGGGATAGGGAGGGTGGGAGGGAGACGCAAGAGGGAGGGGATATGGGGCTATACGTACGTATGCTTATAGCTGATTCACTCTGTTATACAGCAGAAACTAACACAACAATGTAAAGCAATTATACTGCGATAAAGATGCTAGAAAAAAATGATTGGTTTGTGTTCAGGGAGCAAAGCTGATTTAAACACAGCTCAGAGTAAATCTGAGAGTGGGAAAGCTGACTTCTGTGCTGCCTTTTCCAACTTGTTGCTAAAGGAACCTCCTCAGTGGCCGTGTGTGGCAAAGGAAATCACTGATTTCTTTCGTTTAGGGGTCTGCCCTTCTCAATACACCCGAACGTTCATATAGTGTTATGTGTGCTTTATTTTATCACGTTCATCAGCTCTGTAGAGAGAAAAACAAAACTGTTTACTCCAAAACCCTTTTACTTGAACCTGAGGTGAAGAGTCCCGTGAGGAGGGGCACGAAGCTGCCGGTGTCAGTCAAGAAAGGCATCCCGGGCTCCCCTGGTGGCGCCGTGGTGGAGAGTCCGCTTGCCGATGCAGGGGACGCGTGTTCGTGCCCCGGTCTGGGAGGATCCCACGTGCCGCGGAGCGGCTGGGCCCGTGAGCCGTGGCCGCTGCGCCTGCGCGTCCGGAGCCTGTGCTCCGCAACGGGAGAGGCCGCGGCAGTGAGAGGCCCGCGTACCAAAAAAAAAAAAAAAAAAAGGCATCATAACAGTGGTTTTGAAGGTCCTTCACTAATTCTCAGACTGTGGACGTTTATTTATTTTTTTACAAACGTCCATAAACAAGGGCAATTTCTTTGTTTTTTTTTTTTTTTTTTCATTATTTATTTAATTTATTTATTGGCTGCGTTGGGTCTTCGTTGCTGCGCGCGGGCTTTCTCTAGTTGCGGCGAGCGGGGGTTACTCTTCATTGCAGTGCGCGAGCTTCTCATCGCAGTGGTTTCTCTTGTTGCACAGCACAGGCTGTAGGCACACAAGCTTCAGTAGTTGTGGCACGTGGGCCCAGTAGTTGTGGCTCGCGGGCTCTAGAGTGCAGGCTCAGTAGTTGTGGCGCACGGGCTTAGTTGCTCCGCGGCATGTGGGATCTTCCCGGACCAGGGCTCGAACCCGTGTCCCCTGCAGTGGCAGGTGGATCCTTAACCACTGCGCCACCGGGGAAGTCGAAGGGCAATTTCAGGAAAAGGGAAATGGGGGCTATTCGGACCTGAACCAGCACTGACGTGGGGAGACCTTCAGCGTGGGTGCAGGACCCCAGAAGGCAGCCCTGATGCCACCTCCGGGCAGGCCTTAACTTCAGACTTGATGTGAAAAATTCCAGGAAGCCTCTCCTCTGGCTTGAGTCCTGTGTGAGGCTTTCTGGCACACTCAGGAAAACGGGCGACTTGGAATCGAATGCTGGTCCTCGTCGGCCTCCTGGACTGCAGTGTCCCCTCCTGGGGACATTGCTGCCCCGGGAAGCCCCCCGGATCCCAGGAGCCCGGGTGCCCAGGAGGCCTCCAGCTCCAGCCCTGGCCCCGCCTCAGCCCCCCACCGACGGCAGCGACTCCCCCCCTCCGTGGTTTGGCGTTTGGTGAGTCATGACTTCTGCCAGGGGCACCTGCCCCTTTTCCCGCTTTGTCACTCTGTGAAGCCCAGTGAAAATGCTGAGGAGTTCTTCCTCGGCCTTCCCAGGAACTTCATTACTTCCTCACCGGGGTCCAGCCAGAAGTAGCTTATTCTTCACACCCTGGTACTTCCTGTTTATTGGGTGCCCGTTATGCCCCAAGGCACCTGATACGCAGCGTCTCAGTTACCCAGTGACCCGATTCAGCTCTGACAGATGCTCCTAGAGGTGGAAACAACTCCTCCACTCTGGACGCTGCCAGCGGAGTGGCATTTGGATCGCAGCGCTGGCCTCTTTTATAGCAAAGCACCGTGCACGTGGCAGGACTGTAGTCTGCCTGCTTCATTTTTATCTCCCCACTAGCCTGTAAGGTCCTCTGTCTTATCTGTTTACTGCCACTTCCGCCTCCACCCTAAACCTCCAGCCCCGCGATTGGCCCACAGCCCTCGTTCTATAAATAAAGTTTATCAAAGGACCAGATGAGGCCTTGAATGGAAGTTTGAGTCAGTTCCCAAGGAGCCACACGGTCGGAACAGAATCAGCAAGAAAGACTAAAATCCACGTTAACAAAAGTAACCTAGTATGTGCAGGAATAATTTTCTGCTATTCAAGCCTGGCGCTGGTGAGAGTCTTGTAAACAGAAATGTTACAGACCCCAGGGCTAAAGTTACTTATCGCTCTCAAACCGAGTCACGGTAGCTGTTTCTGTGAAGGGCGCTAAAACCATGCTGATTTTGTTTGCCGCAGTACGAAGCCTGGGTGGGGCCCCTTTTCTGGTTACTGGCCGGGTGGTACATGAGGGCAGTTTGCGGAGGACGGCTTGTCGGTGTCGCGAGTGGCTTTTGTAACTCCTCCACCGCCACGGTCGAAGGACGGACAGGAAAACGAGGTCAGCGATCCTGGACAGTGGCAAGGTGCCCAGACACTGATGGGGAAGGAATGGAACTTCCTATCTTCTTAATAACCATTGTTTACGTTTGGACTGTTTAGAAGTATTGATTCACAAAACTCTTCCACGCAGGTGATTATATTATCATACTGACTTGTTCGGGGGAGGAAATGTACTTACCGGTCTGTTTGCCCCCAGCCAGAAAGTACTACTAAATGCTATGATTAGAAGAAAGAAATTTATCTTTATTTATTTATGAAATGTAGTTATGACATTATTATGCACTTTAATCTGTAGAGGACAAAAAGGAAAGGAACTGGTTAAGACAATTAAAATGTAAATTTCTCCTATGGAGGATCAGTGGAGAAATAAATAATAAATAAATGATCACAGTTGGAAATGTTACACTGATTTATGTATAATGAAAATGTAATTCAGTTTTAAGTAAAGATAACAGTATCGCAAGTATATTTTACCTGGCAGCATTATTTTCCTCATAATTTTTTCTTTAGCCTAAATCAGAGCCCCTGGACCAAGGGTTCTTTTTAGTCTAGAAAAGTTATATCAAAACGTGATGTGGATTGTGTTATTGGCCAAGTATTAAACATCCTTTTTTTTTTTTTTTTTTTTTTTTTTTTGCGGTATGTGGGCCTCTCACTGTTGTGGCCTCTCCCGTTGCGGAGCACAGGCTCCGGACGCGCAGGCTCAGCGGCCACGGCTCACGGGCCCAGCCGCTCCGCGGCACGTGGGATCTTCCCGGACCAGGGCACGAACCCGTGTCTCCTGCATCGGCAGGCGGACTCTCAACCACTGCGCCACCAGGGAAGCCCTAAACATCCTTTTTTTATTTCAAATGCAGACCAAGAGAGGGAGGAAAATCAGATTCAAGCAAGTGCATTTTGTTTTCAGTTTTTGTGAAGATTTCCACGGAAAGTCAGTTACATGTTAGGCATTTGCGCGCCTTACTTGAACAGTGCTGTAAATTGTGGCAAACACTTCAAGGAATGACACAGACGGGGAAACACTGGTGGTTCCTGTTCCCCAAATCAAAGGTTCCTCTTTAAATAGCTCTGAAAGATGCTATGGGAAAATAGATTCCAAATTATAATAAGCCAAATAGAAAATCTCTTCTAAATGTTATTTTGGAACTTTACTTTTCTGAAGATAGCTTTATTTCTAATTCTCTAAAATGGATTTGATTGGATAATGTTACTTGATTATAGCAATTTGTAAGTCTTATGTTAGGAAAAATGTTGGACTTCTGAATTATGTGAATTTATTAATCTTTGTAAAAGTAATTTTCTGTTTTATGTTTATCTGCAATTCTCTGCATCTCTTTTGCAAACAGAAAGCACCATTCTAAATACACACATTGATTTTTGTGCCAGACCCAACCCCCATCTACCTATAAATTTAAAAAATAATTCTGTGCTCAGAAAATGGCCCTGTCAATATAATGCCATGAAAATACACTCTTCACTCCTAAACTGTCCCTCCAGTGCCTAACTGACTTATATTTTTTTGTTTTCTTTTGTTTTTTGTGGTACGCGGGCCTCTCATTGTTGTGGCCTCTCCCGTTGCGGGGCACAGGCTCCGGACGCGCAGGCCCAGCGGCCATGGCTCACGGGCCCAGCCGCTCCGCGGCATGTGGGATCCTCCCGGACCAGGGCACGAACCCGTGTCCCCCGCATCGGCAGGCGGACTCTCAACCACTGCGCCACCAGGGAAGCCCCTGACTTATATTTAATGCGGATTTTTAAAATTTGAACTTAAGTAGATTAGAGGAAGGAATTGTGAAGGGGTTGGGAGACTTCTGGACACGAGAGTAATGACAAGACAGTTCATAACTAATGGCCTGGTTCCGTGAGAAGTGCCAGAAATCTGGAAAAGCGGACACCTGCAGACAGTGTTTACATGTACTGTAGTCATGTGATAGCCATGACTTATCAATCAACAGGTGTAGAAGTGTATAAACTACTTCTAAAAGATCCCATCACAAATGCTTCTTTAAGCAAACTGTTTAGACCCTTAGATAAACATGTGGTGAGTCAGTAGAAGGGCTTCTCTCTTCTGTGTCTCCGCGCGGGCCCCTCATTCCCTGCCTCCAGGCGCTTCTGGAGGGACTAGCGCTGTGTCCTCGCAGCCATTCACTGAGGCAGCTTTGTCCCTGGCCCTGTGCTCTGCGCTCTCTGCGTCTTCTCTAACTAAGAAACAGATTCACCCATGGATATCCGGATAGCCGTGGCGTGGATGAGTTACACTTACAGCAAAAGGCCATGGGTAAAAAATATATATATAACTCTGTTTTGGGTTGTTTTTAGTACAATTTACAATTATAACAGTGTTAAAGTTTAAAATTAGTATCTTCCCATCAGTAGCTTACTTAGTCATTTTTACAAGTAAGTTCTAATTCACTTTGGCTTGAAAAATGATGAGTGTCACCGTGTGTAAGCTAGACTTCCAAAGTCTGAGTGCCCCAGTCCGTCCTTGAACATTTGTTTGCGTCGCCCATAAGGACCCCCATGCATCCTGCAGCTACACCTCACTGCTGGGACTGCCCCATCCAGCCTGGTTCTAGGCGAGTGCTGATTCCCATCGAGCCTGGAAACAATTTCTAGCAGTGTGTTCCCAGGAGCATCCCCAGAGGAAATATCATCTGGCTTTATGGCTTTAAGGGATCTTTTAACGTTTCCTGCAAAGGAAAGAAAACAAATCTCTGACTGAGAGTGATTCGTTGGTAAAGCAGGGGGTCCTCTGGGTGCGGATCTTTGCCGGCGTTTCATAGGTATCTGTATCCACGATTGCTCTGGACTCAGGTCTTGGCTAAAACTCAGCAAAGCAAAGGAAGAAGGTAAATGTCAGAGGAGAGTTAAGTGGCTTCTCCAGCATTTTTTAAAAGGCTCACACTCACTCCCAGCTTCTTTGTTTTGCTATTCTGTGTTTTTAAAGTAACTCACCTCCTGCCCTGCCTTTAAAGTCATCCAGGAACTTAATAAGTTTGCTCTAGCCTGCCCTCTGGGTCTTTAATGAGCAAGTCCTGTCCCTTAAGAAGGGAAGGACTCACTAACTCCAAGGCTAATATTTGTACAGGGAGACACCGTTTTCCCAGATCATTGCCGTGATGTGAGATGGACTCAGAAGTCCTGACAGATTCTGTCTATGACCGGTCGCCTTTCCGTGACAAGGGACAGTATTAGTCCAGGAGGATTCTCCCAGAAGCCGTAGTTGCTGTCCCTAAAGTAAAATAGATTTATATTTAATCATGAGTTATTCTGGTAACGAGACAAGAATAAATTGCACATTTCCAGGAATTCTCGGGACGTTCTTTGAAAGCTGCATTTAAGCGTAACACTCAGGAAGAGACAGTGACACTCTCCGCAGGCCTGGTCGCCCCCCCGGCCCCGGGGCCTCCCGCGTCACTGCCAGCCTCACGCTGGCCTCGTGGTGTGCGTTCTTGAAAATGAGACCTCACGCCGGTCTCTCTTGAACCTCGGGAGTGGGGCGCAAGCCTTCTCCTCCCGGACTCACACAACAGAGAGGGTTTCTTAGTTACCCGGATGGGTCGGGCAGGTGTGAGATGCATTTGCTGGCGCTGGGGCGCGAGACAGACCCACAGGTGAAGTAACCGGAGTCCGGTAAGGGTTCATGATGCACGTGGGTCAGGCGCTGTTCTAAGCGTTTCGCACGTGTTGATTGATTTCATGCCGATTTCATGTTCCTAGGAGACGGGTCATATCTCCTTTTACAGATGAGGCGACCGAGACACAGGGAATTTTAGTACCTTTGCCGAAGGACATTTAGCTGGTCAGGTAGAGGCCGTACCTAAACCCAGCAGGTGCCTCTCCGGACTCTGTGCTGTGCTGTCCTCGGGTTTCAGGCAGCATGAGAGACGGTCTTAACGGGCGTCGGACCCCAGAGAGGCCGAGCGCTGCTGCTGTTGTTTGAATTTGTAGCCGCATCACTGGACATTCTGGGGAACTTCACCTTCCTCGGAACCTGTGATTCGCCTTGATGAACACTATTTTCCGAACTCTTCCATTGCTCACCTATAGGTGCCCATCCGCACACCCTATCCCAGCCAGTTTTTTTTTTTTTTTTTGCGGTACGTGGACCTCTCTCTGTTGTGGCCTCTCCCGTTGCGGAGCACAGGCTCCGGACGCGCAGGCCCGGTGGCCACGGCTCACCGGCCCAGCCGCTCCGCGGCACGTGGGATCCTCCCGGACCGGGGCACGAACCCGCGTCCCCCGCATCGGCAGGCGGACTCTCAACCACTGCGCCACCAGGGAAGCCCCCAGCTAGTTTCTTAAAGTGACTTTCCTGGCTCGTTTTCCATTTTCTTTAGGACTACAGAAGGGAATTCCCCTGCGTGTCCTCCTAATGTTCTTCATGTAACGTTAGCTGAAGCAAAACAACACAGTGACTGTGAACCGGAATTTGGAAGTGAGACGGGCCTGGGCTGGAATCCTAGTTTGGCCATTTGGCTGCGCTTGGAACTTGGGCAGGTTCACCAGGTATCTGTAGACGTGTGTGTCCCAGGCACTGCTCTGGGCTCTGGAGACGCAGAGGACAGACAAAGGCTGCTCCGGTGGAACTGAATACTAGTGTAGGAGACAGACAGTGAACAAAGGAAGATACAGCAAGTCCCCTACGTACGAACCTTCAAGTTGCAAACTTTCTAGGATGCGAGTGTGCGTTCTCAGGTCCAGTCACAAAAGTTAGTTCACGTGTCTGGCGTTCACTGCCCCGTGCGTGCATCCTCTACAGGTGGTCGTGCTTTTGTGTACTTTACTGTGCGGTACTGTGTAGAGCACAGTAGCACAGTGTCTTTATTTCAAGGCCAGGATGTCCGGAAGCAAGCGTAAAGGCAGCGGTGATGTAGCTGGTCCTGTACTGTACTTTTCAAGGTTCTGTACTGTGAGATCAAAAATGTTTTCTTTATTTTTTGTGTTTGTTTTTTATGTATGATCTGTGTGAAAAGTTTTATAAACCTATTACAGTAGAGTACTATATATATAGCCGATGGTGTTAGCTGGGTACCTAGGCTATAACACTGTTGGACTGAAACAAAGCGCTCTCAGAACGGAACTCGCTCGTATGTAGGGGACTTAACTGTACAATAATCCTGTCGGCTCCACCTTTGATACATACCCAGAAATTGACCAGTTCTCCCCACCCCACTACGTCACCGAGCTCCAAACCCCTGGGACCATTGTGAGAGCCGGTTTGCTGGTCCCTGCTTCCATCCTGGCCCCTGCAGCCTCTTCTCAGCAGAGCATCGGAGGGCCCCCTCCAACTCCTGAGTCCAAGCCCTCTCTCCAGTGGCGCCGGCCTCCTTCCTCTCGTCGCAGCCACGCGGGGGCCTCCGCACTTGTCTTCCCCCTGCGTCTCTGTGACCCCTCCCTCACCTCCTTCACAGCTCTGCCGAGATGTCCCCTCTCCAGGGAGGCCCTTCTCTCTGACACGTCGTAGAACCTTGCCGGAATGTAGGAGGAGCTGACTTAGCCGTTGAACATACAAACATGCCCGCCCTAAAATTCAGACCAGATGTGTGTGCCTTCACACTTCTGGTCGTTCTGTGGCCTGGCCGTAGAATAATAAATCAGCCCATTTCAAAGGTCCTGGGAGTCGTCTTCCTCGCAGACACTGAGATTTGGATGGGTCATGACAGTTAACCCAGAGATGATGAAAGAGTGAACATTCAACCTCCTAGGAAGAGATACGGAGGAGACAAGTAAATGACCTTATTCTTGTCCAGAACAGAACTTATTCCATTTCAGGCTTGTGATTCTGGATTCCAGAGGCTGGAGGATATAACGAACTGGAAAGCACCTCGAATAGTTTGTTAACTCAAAACCATTTCGAGCTCCTCCTTCATGCGATGCACACGGCATTTGAGGACTGCCTCTAGGGGTCTAAGCCTAGCAGCTCCCTCAGGACCTAAAAAAGAGCAAGTGAGAAGTCCAGAAAGCGCATGTCTCACGACCCCATGGGACAGCTTAAAGCAAAGAGCCTCTTTTGTAACGGGTTTCGTTTATAGCGTTTTTGTGCACCTCTGTCCAGAACCCCTTAAGCAGGAAAATTAAAAATAAAACAGAATCGATTGTAGGTAAACCAATTAGGGAATCTAAGTGAAGTCACTTCTCTGAGTCTAACAAAGCAGGAAGCAAGCCGACTCCATGAGGAGAGTTGATACGGTTCTGCGCTGGGCCTTCCTAGTGGCAGCTGGACGCAGAGTCAGGAACAAAGAGCCGTTTGTTCAAGTCCACTCCCCAGCGGGACAACCCATGGACCAACATTCAGGAAAAGAACTGGGGAAACTTAGAGAGAGGAAAGGTGCGGAGGTCTCGGTCTTATGTGTAAGCACAGAGAGACAGAGCCATTGCCCAAAGTGGGGGGAGCAAGTTTGGGGCTGTCCTTAGCCTCTCGGGACCTTGGTTTCTTCATCAGGCAGATGTGATCCCGGCTCAGCATGGTCCCCATTCATGGTCCAGCTCCACTTCTTTCTAGCTGAGGGGCCAGCGAGCATTGTCTTGGGCAAATTCTTGAGCGTCGTAACATCTGGGGGCCTCGGTTTCTTCATTTGTAAAGTGAAGGCTCATGGTAGCTCCTGCCTCATAGAACTGCTGGGGAGAGTTGATGTGGGAATATTTGTAAAGCCCCTTCCAGCTGACCTGATGGACAGTGATACCAGCCAGGGGTGATTGCTCTGATCATTGCTGCACGTGGTAGGTACCTAACGAATACTCACGTCAGTACACACGGTCTGTCTTTATAACCAGAAGGCATCTTTCCAATTTCCTTATTTAACCTGCATTAAATTTAATAGAGACTCAGATTTCCTCTTTCGTTAGAAAACACAACGAGATTAAGTATAGGACAGCATTTTTTAAAAATAAGTCAAAAAGTATCTGTCTTTATAACTACTTATGCAATGTTGGGAAATCCCTTGTCCTCCAAAATGCGAGTTTCAGAAAGATTCTCGAGTGAGACCCGTAGATATGAAGATGATGTATCCTGTGTGCACAGGTGTCATTAAGTTTTTAAAATGTTTCCCAGTTATCATCAATCTCTTTACTGATAATAATGCCTGGTCCGTAATCCCGAGGGACTTAATTGGACATATTCCTTTTCTCTTTCCTCCTCTCTGCACCGACCTTGGTCATCACCGACCTTGTGACGTCATTTCCACGCCTTTGATGAGTGAGCTCATTCTGTCGTGGAAATGCCTATCCCACCAGTGGGGGCCATGCAGGTTGATAAAACCAGGAAGCAGGCATTGGTCTCTGGAGACTCATGATAAGGGAAACCAACCTCACGTCCAAGGGCGTTCCGATTTCAAGGGCTCTTCCCATCCTGAAACTGGCCGTCTGCTTTGCAGGACCAAATGGGACACCAGGGCGCTGTATCAGAAGGTCTGTGCCGGGAGGTTTAGTAGATGGCTGGCTGGGATGAAAGACTTCACCGCAAATGGTTACTTCTAAGCAGGGGGTCCTCAGGGAGGCACGTGTGGCCGTGGTACAAGGAGCCGGGAAGCTTCCAGAGAGGCTGCACTAAGGAGACTTGGACTCAACATACTCTTGCTTTCAGCTGCAAATCAGCAAGCTCTGCAGCAGCTTCAGTTGTGAACGTCTTCCAGGCCACTTAGGTTAAAAACTCCAAAGATTCCCTCTTGAACCTTAGAAGTGTGGTTTGAAAAGTACCTCTTTTTTACAGCTTAGACATGCAGATGTTAATTGGGTGCAACCCGGGAAAAACTGTTTCCCTTTGCTGTTCGAAGACAAGTAACAGGGCTTCCCTGGTGGCGCAGTGGTTGGGGGTCCGCCTTCCGATACAGGGGACGCGGGTTCGTGTCCCGGTCTGGGAAGATCCCACATGCCGCGGAGCGGCTGGGCCCGTGAGCCGTGGCCGCTGAGCCTGTGCATCCGGAGCCTGTGCTCTGCGACGGGAGAGGCCGCAACGGTGAGAGGCCCGCGTACCCAAATAAATAAATAAATAAATAAATAAATAAATAAAACAAGTAACAATAATAATAATGATGACATTTAAAAAACCACTCAACCCTATTTGTGCTTCTAGCCTTACAATCTCATCTTTCGATTCTAACATTGCCTACAGACGTAAGTTACTAAACATTCAGAGTGCATGTTATTCATGGTTTTTCTGAACAAGTGGGGTAATGGTATCCTCCAAAAACTCTGAGGTGTGTCCATCCACACGCCTCTGTCTCAGGAGCAGGACTCAACCCAGGGTGGAGGAATAAAGATCCGGCAGCATCGCTGAAGAAAGTTAATGTTTCCCTTAATTTGAGTTTGAGGGGGAAACGTGGTACGTCAGTTTCTCGATGGGATAGGAGATCTAACACAGCAAATGACTTGCTTCTCACCGGTAAGGGTTTGAAAAATTGGTTGAAGTAGGTTCTTTACTTTTCACGTGGGTCCTCGTAGCCTTCTTGTGGCAGTGGCCATGGAACGTGCTCAGGGAACTCCCAAGGCCCTGGTCCCTCCTGATGGCCCGTTAGCAGACACTGCAGGCTGTGCTGCTTCTCCGGCTGCCCTTGGGCAGGAGTGTGGCCTGGCTCTGGTGTCTGTTTACCACTCTCAGCATCCTGCTAAGTGCTTTGCACTTGTTACCTCGTTTTCAACCCGCAGGCATCCGGTAAGGTAGCTTGCGTGTGCCGTTCTTTTAGTTCTTTTACTGTCAAGAAAGCCGAGGCTCTGGTATGGGTAAATAACCTGCTTCAGGGACATGCAGCCAGTGCGCGATGGAGCCCAGGGTCAAGCCAAGTTCATGCTTACGTCCGGTCAGCATTTGTACTGTCACCGAGCAAGTGAGCGAAACTCCCTGCTTCCCACACTTGGAGTCCCTGACTCCAAGGGCACCTTCTGCCAGGGCACGTGGTTTCTAGTAGGACGAGGACTGGGGAAAGGCACGTGGCCTGAGCGCGTTGAAAGAAGAGAGCCGAACTGCTTGTGCCCGTAAATATTTTATCACTATGCCGAGTGCCCTGAACGTAACGCGCTGCCTTCCTCCTGACGTGGCTTTGGGAGATCTTCATTACGCATCCCTTTTCCTGGGTGCTTCCCTTTTGATCTTCCTGACCGAGGTCTCCTGGTCTGAATCATCCTGTTAACTGTTTAACAGGATGGTTAGACAGTTTAGTAAGAGTGCTGGGGGATGTAGGAATAAGAAAATAACCCAGTGATACTCAGTACCTAGCAGGAGAAATCCCAGGCGGGGCACCTCGGGAAGGACGCCTGGTATTTCAACAGGTAGCTTCTTTGTCTGCAGTTTATTTTTGAATCAGAACACGTGCTTACAGATGGCAGGATCCCACCCCAGAAGTAGCTGCCCCTTTGTCGTAGCCCAGGTTCAGTGGTCGAGAACTCAAAGGGGAATTACCGGCCCATATTGTTGACGTTTTTGACGTACCTACCCAAGAGCGGAGTCTTACCACTCGGAATCTACCTAGAGTCAGTCTCTATCGCAAACGTTCCAACATTTCTGCCATATGCCTCTGAATAGTATTTCACCAATACTCACACTTCTTCTGGAGCGTTTTCTCCCAGGGCCGTTCCAAGCCCAGTTGCTCTGAGCTGCTCAACAGCTGCGGTAACTTCTCTTCGACAGAACCCGAGAACCGACCCTGGCTGCTTCTTGGGAAGCCGGGGGGTGGGGGGGAGGAACCCTCCCTCTTTTCTCGGGGTGCTGTATCTTTTCCTTCCAGGTTTATACCCCCATCTGACGAAGCACATCCTCTGTAAGCCTCAGTGCCTGGGAGGTCTATTTTTGAATTCTTACATGTCTGCAAAGTGTCTTTATTCTGTCCTTGTGCTTGAAGAAGGATGACCTGGACATAAAATTTTAGGTTAGAAAGTATTTTCCCTCCCTTGTGAAGACTTTGTGCCATTGTTTTCTAGAATCTAGTGCTGCCCTTAAGAAGTCCAGGGCATTCGGGCACCTTATGTGTCCTGCTTTGTGAGATCTCTTTATCCTAATGATCTGAAATTTCACAGCGACATGAGTCTTACTGTGGACTTTTTTTGTTTGCTTCTTTATTCTTTGGACTGCTATTTCTGGCTCTGGATGCCTGGACCCTTCCATCTGACTAACTTTTCAGTGTTATTTCTTAAATAATTTCTCCCCTTCCATATTCTGTGATCTCTTTGCCTAGAGTTTTTAATTATTTGAATATTGGACCTTCTGGATGGATCCTCTCATCCTTGTCATCTTTTCTTTCCTATTTTCTAACCTCTGTTCTTTTGCTCTACTTTCTGAGAGAGTTCCTTGATTTTCCTTCAAATCCTCCTATGGAAGAAATCTTTATTTCAATTAAATATTTCATTTCCAACTCTTATTTTTGCCTCTTTTTAAAGTTTTTTTTAAGAACATCAGGTTTTTATTTTAGGGCTTCCATAGCCTCACTTATTTCTCTAGATGATATCCTTGACTTTTGGAAGTTTTCTTCAAATGTCCTTTGAATTTCTCATTTTCTTCCCAGTTTCTTGTTTGCTGACTTGAGTCTCTAGCTGCCGTGTTAGATGCTTGACTGCCCGTTAACACTTAAAAGGGAGTTGCTGAGCATCGGGTGGGGAGCTCGGCGTGTGAAGGTGAGGGTTGTTGACGGAAGGACGTCCTGGATGGGATCACACGCTGAGCCAGCTTTCTCCAAACTGGAACCCCTCAACCTCAGTGGGTGCCCCGTTCCCGCGTCCCAACACACACCCCTACCCAAGGCTGATCCGCTTTTTCAGAGAGGAAAAAGCGCTCTCCTTCCTGGAAAGCACCCCCTATCCCACCGCTGGCATTGGGAGGGTGCAGGGGAGGAGGCAAGCTTCGGGTGCCTTCATTATAACTCAGTCCTGCTGTTGCAGGAAGGGGGACCCCTTCCAGGGCCCGAGAGCGGGCTCGTGTCTAACACTCGGAAAGGAGCTGTCCGAGGAGACACACTCGCTGACAAAGCAAGAGACTTTATCGGGAAGGGGCGCCCGGGCGGAGAGCGGGAGGCTAAGGGACCCCAGGAGGACCGCTGCGCCCCGTGGCCCGCGGTCTCGGGTTTTATGGCGCTGGGGTTGGTTTCCGGGTCGTCTCTGGCCCATCGCTCTGACTCAGGGTCCTTCCCGGTGGCCTGTCCTCGGCCAGGGTGGATTCCAGCCAGGAGGATTCTGGGAGGTTGGTAGGACATGTGGGCTGGCCTCTCCTCTCTCCTTTTGGCCTTTCCCGAATTCTTCCGGTTGGCGGTAGCGTGTTAATTCCACGTTCCTTACCAGGACCTCCTGTTGTGCGGTAACTCATGCAAGTGGTTACTATGGAGCCTGGACGGGGAGGGCAGTTTCGGTCAGTGGTTCCCCTAACATTGCCTTGGGCTGGTTTCTGCCCCCCTGGGAGTCCTGTGGGCCACGCAGAGGTCACAGTGGGCTCTCGAGCCAGCCAGTACTGTGCTTAGAGTTTCATAAGCTCCATGTTTTCAGGTGGGTTTCTAACCCTCTGCTCTGGGTCTGCCCTGCTCCGAGGTCCTGTGCCTTTGTGGTGGTGGGAGTGATGCCAGAAGAATCACCCGCTTTTCCCTGGAATCTTCCGCCAGACACTTAGAGTATAACGTCCAAGACCCGTTAGATTTGTTACTAGTCTTTTTCTGCTTTGTGTCTCTTGCTCTTTTTGCCTTTTTATTATTTTATTCTCCTTTTAGCAGGGTCGGGGGAAATGAAAGGAGATAAACAAAGGCAGTCTCACTACTGTTTTGAACCAAAAGTAACGTTTGGGATGTTTTTCACTTTCTTTATGTATATTTCACTTTATTCAAATGCTAGCCATCTGTTGTGTGAGCTAATAATAGCCCCCCTGGGGTACTTCCATCTTTAGAAACCATTGTGCAGAAAAAGCTGAATCCTGTAACCGGTCAACATGATATGGTAACGATTTTATACAGTTAGTAATTAGAAATTATTTGATTATTCACATGACTTCTGCTTTATAAAGATGAATTGAGAGAGAATTTGTCAGTTGTGACAGACTTGGTTTTGTTGCTGTCCTGTTTGTAGATTCTGAGATAGAGTTTCCTCGTGTACAGACACCCTCTGGAAGACAGAATAAAAGTGGATTTCTAGGTTAATTAATAGTGTTTGCGACAGGGATTCAATTTTGTTCTATTTGGAAATGTGTTATTCTCACTCCTCACAGATGAGGAGGATTTGATAGCCGTATAGGAAAAGGGTTTTTAATTTTATTTCCTCCTTTACGTCTCTGTTAATCTGCTTTACCTTATCTCTCGTATCTATTTCAGTTTTTTATTTTGGGGAGAGGTGGGGTGCTCCCTGGTTAATTAATAAAAGTGTCAACCTAGAGAAATTGAAAATGGAAGCATTCAGCCCTAAAAAAAGAAAGAAAAAAAAAAAGACTGGGTTCCCAAGTGACATCTTCTTGGCCACAGGTCTAATAATTAGATTTAAGCTTATTCTACAGATTAGAGGACATATATATACTGGCAGAACCTTCAGAACTGCATCTCAGTCGCCGGGCACCACGATGAACTGGACTCGAGGGGTCTTTTAAGTCCCTTCTGACCTTGAAATCTGTGAAATCCTCTGCTTCCTTGAGGGCGAGGCATGGTGGACTTGTAATAGATCCATTCTTGGGTTGCTCTGTCTACCAGAAAAATTTATCCTCAAAGCCAAACAGATCTAACAGGCCAGCTTTAAATAGAGATTGGGATCCCATATTACACTGCACAAGTCACTTCTTTCCTTAGACCTTTTTATTAACTTTGCTTACACCCTTTAAATCCCAGAAAAGCGTCGTAATAGCCCATATCCTAGTGACCTGTGTCAAGGGAGGTAGAAAACAAGACGGGTGCATCCTGAACTGGCCTGGGGCGTTTCTGAGACCCACCAAAGGATAAGAAACCTGTTTGCTTATTTATTCATTTAGCATCACTAATTCTAGAACAGGTTTCCACATTTAAATAGAACTCAAATTTACAAAACAAGTTTTTAAAGTTTTTAAAACTTTGCCAATCACTTTATACACATCTCTATTAGCATGGTCATTTAAAATATAGAATTAATGAAGAAGATTTAGGAAAGGTCAAGTATATTTCTGAATCTTATTCTTCTTAGTAGACTATAGAGAAACTGAGGAATTTTGAAAGAAAAAAAAAAAAAACTTTAAAAATTCCTTTTAAGTTTGACCAACTGGTCAGTTCTGTCCCAAATCCTGTTCTTTGATGCTGACTTTAAAAATATATATAGTTGATGTGCAATATTATGTTAGTTTCAGGTGTGCTAGGTAGTGATCGGACATCTACGTACATTACAGGATGATCCTGAAGATTAAGTCTAGTAACCATCTGTCCCCATACAAAGTTACCACAATATTATTGACTATATTTCTCATGCTGTATATTACATCCCCGTGGCTTATTTGTTGTGTAACTGGAAGCTTGTACCTCTTAATCTCTTATCAAAACAAGTTGAAAGCACTTCAGTTTGGAGTAGGAAACCATTGAAATCTGGAATTGTTCTGTTTGAATGATGGAATCCTTATGTGAAAATATTTTTGAGAAACTATTTCAGGAAGCACCATAAATATATTAATTTTCTTTGGTTTCTGGTCTCATCTGCTCAAACACCTTCCCTTTGGTATCACCTGGGCAAGAGTAAGTTCATATGATAGTGCCTTTTACTGTCTTCAGTACTGTTTAAATGACATATTCCAACCCAGGCCATATTCGGAACCATAATAAGGGAAAAACACTTTTTTTCAAAGCAAAGTTTCATTTTAGAATTTTGGAGCAATTTAGGAAACTTGGTCCCGGTCTTTCTGATTTTGAGGCCAAAGTTTGAGCCTTAGGTTGTTTTCTCGTTAGTAAGAGATGACAAATGTTAAAGCCTATTTCTCCCTATAAGATGTCTTATAACCTGCCAATCATCTTCATTTCTATTGTAATTTAACCTCCTGGGGTTTTTTTTTTTTTTTTTTTGCGGTACGCGGGCCTCTCACTGTTGTGGCCTCTCCCGTTGCGGAGCACAGGCTCCGGACGCGCAGGCTCAGCGGCCACGGCTCACGGGCCCAGCCGCTCCGCGGCACGTGGGATCTTCCCGGACTGGGGCACGAACCCGCGTCCCCTGCATCGGCAGGCGGACTCTCAACCACTGCGCCACCGGGGAAGCCCCTTCTGGGTTATTTTTTGAAATCATGATTGTTCATTTATTTCGGGGGCAGATTGTGTGTTCCAACTCCCCCACTACAACCAGACTTTTTAATTTTAATTTAGACTCATAGAAAGTTACAGAGAGAGCAGAGAGGGCCCGTGGACCATCCCCCAGCTTCCCCCTCCTCGCATTATGTTTTATGTAATTATGGTGCAGTGTTGAACCCAGGAACTCGACATTGGTACAGCGTGTGTATAGTTGTGTCCTTTTATAGCACGTGTAGACTCATGGAACCATCAGCACAGTCAAGATTCTAACCGAAACACAAAGCTCTCCCTTTCCATACCCCTTTACACCCAGACACACCCGCTCCCCTCCCTAACCCCCGACAACCGTTTATCTGTTCCCCACTCAAGAATTTTGTAATTTGAGAATGTCCTATAGCTGGGATCGTGCAGTGTGGGACTTTCTGGTATTGGCTTTGTGCGCTCAGCATGAGTGCCATGAGATACACCCAACTGGCTGCAGGTGTGTTCCTTTTCCTTTCCAAGCAGCGTTCTGTGCTGGGTTGACCAGCCATTACTACCGTCCACCCATTAAGGGGCAACGTGGCCCTCTATAGTTTCTAGTTGCTGATCATTACGGATAAAGCTGCAGCGGACACGTGCGTGCAGGGTCTTGTGTGGATGTGGTTTTCGTCTTCTCTGGAATCGACGCCCAGGAGTGCAGCTGCTGGGCCGGGCCGTGTTCTATGGCGCCGTTGGCGACATCCATGGTGGACCAGTGTCTCTGCCTCTTCCCAGCGTCTAACCGGTGGGGTCCCTTTTTCATCTCAGTTCCTCCCACAAGTGTGTGGTGATAGCTCACTGTCCTCCGCGGGGCTAGTACTGGGGAGAATCTTTTCGTGTGTTTGTTTGCCCTTCGAATGCCCTCTTTGTTGAGCCCTTTTCTTAAAATCTTCATAACTTTTGTCCATTTTCCAATTGGATTATTTGGGTTTTTAAAGTTGAATTTTGAGAGTTATTTATATATTCTAGGTGTAAGTTCATTGTCAGATATGTGTTTTGCAGCTATTTTCTCCCAGTCTGTAGCTTGTCTTTTTATCCTTGTAACAGGGTCATTCACAGAACAGAAGTTTTTCTGAAAATTTTGATTAAGTCAAATTTTTTTTTCTTTCATGGATCAAGATTTTAATATCATATCTGAGAACCCTTCATCGAGCTAGCAGATCCCAAAGATCTTCTCCTGTGTTATCTCCTAAAAAATTTATAGTTTTGTGTTTTACAAGTAAATCTCTGACCCTTTCTGAGTTCGTTTTGGCATGAGGGATGAGGGTTAGGTCAAGGTTCATATGTGTGCTTGTGGAGGTCCAACCCCCCCAGCACCATTTGTTGGAAAGACTGTTCTTCCTCCATTGAATCGCTTTCGCACTTTTGTCAGAATAAGTCGACTGTGCCTCCGGGTCCATATTTGGGTTCTCTGTTCTGTCGATCTGTGTGTCTGTCTCAATATATACCACAGTCTTGATTACTATAGCTGTATAATAAGTCGAGAAACTGAGTGCTAGAGTGATTCCTCCCACTTTTTCCTTCTCTTTCAAAATCCCTTTAGCTAGTCCAGTTCCTTTGCCTGGCCTTGGAATTTTCGAATAATCGCGTGCGTGTCTGCCTGTAGCTACCGGGCAGCTCTGCTTGGTGCCCGCGTTTCTTCAACTCTCCCTTATTGTTCAGCCCACTTTGCTCCTACCTGCTTCGTTGTTGTCGACTTTGTCTGACATGATCGTCTATTTAGAAAATATCGAGGTGTCTACAAAACAAACAAAAAAACCCTAGAACTCAAAAAGTGATTTGGCAAGATCACAGGATCCAAGATCAACACGTGAAAGTCCATTGTATTTCTATCTAGTAGTGACGAGCACATGGAAAAGCCCAAGTTAAAAATACAGAACCATTTACAATGGCTCAAAAAGATGAAATATTTAGGTGTAAACCTAACAAAACCCATATAGGACTCATGTGCTGCAAACTCTAGAACTCTGATGAAAGAAATCAGAGAAGGTCTAAATCCATGGGGAGACATACCATGTTAAAGAACTGGGAGACTCAATCCAGTAAAGATGTCACTTCCTCCCCCATCGCTAAACGGATTTAGTGCAACGCCTCTCAAAATCCCAGGAAGATCTTTTGTAGATACAGATTCTGTTTTGATGCATTTCTTGTTTTCAAGAACATCTGGGACGTCTGTGTGACTTGAAAACAATACATGGACCAGGGAAATGGTTTTCCAGTGATACCTATAGGTACTTTCAGTGCTTTCGATTACGTTGACCGTAAAACTTCAGTGCCTGCCTTCTGTGAGCCGGGCCCCATGCTGAGTGCCTTCCGCTCTCTGTGTCCCCTCATCTCACAGCCACCCTGTGGGGAAGGTGCTGTTAGGATCCTCACTTTACAGACAGGAAAAGGGAAGTACCTAGAGGGAACTGACTTGCCCCGGGCCACAGAGCTAGAGGATACAGAAGCAAGATTCAAACGTAGACCCACTTGGGTCCAAAAATCCGCTCTGCACTCCGTGTTGCTGCGCCTGTAGGGGTCTCGGCCAGGTGCCCTCTCGGATAACGCTGCTTTCTGAGAACCTCTGTAGTCCTTCCATCACTTTACTGCCTAGTTCCCTGCCCAGCTCCGTCGTGAGTATCCCGTCTACACTCCGGTTCCAGCTAGAGAGCTGCACCCAAGGACTGTTCCAAATTACCCAGCTAGAAGGGAACATTTGATACTTTTCAGAATAACTTTTTTTCTTGAAATTTTTCTTTAAAAGAGACTTTCCCATCTGGCAGAGAAGGACGACTATAGAAGTATTGTTGCTTGCCTTGCAAGTGAGAGAAATGGATTTTGGAATGACACATCACTTTTCTTAGGTGTCAGGGCAAGTAGGTCACTTTAGAGTGTTTATCATAATATTTGAAAAAAGCTGGAATTGAAAAATGAGAAGTTGAATATTGAATAGTTCTCCGAGCAAAGACTAGAAACGGACTGCTGAAATATTTTCTGAGATAGACCATAGCTTTTTTATATAGTTTCGTTTTTCCAGTGTCTCCCTAAGATAAGTTTTTTGTTTTTTTATTTGTTTTTTTTTTTGCGGTACGCGGGCCTCTCACTGTTGTGGCCTCTCCCGTTGTGGAGCACAGGCTCCGGACGCGCAGGCTCAGCAGCCATGGCTCACGGGCTTAGTTGCTCCGCGGCACGTGGGATCCTCCCGGACCGGGGCACGAACCCGTGTCTCCTGCATCGGCAGGCGGATTCTCAACCACTGCGCCACCAGGGAAGCCCTGATAAGTTTTATTTTAATGGTCACTTGTAGCTTGATAAAAGGAGCAGTTTAGTCTTTATAGTGTATATATTGGCTTCATTTATTGCAGTGTCTTTCTAGATATAAACACAGGAAAGCTCTAACCTCCTTGAGTTCTAGAAACAGCGAATGGAGTGATCTAGAGGTCCTTAGTAAGTAAAATAGATGAACATGAACGTTTAAAAGCCTCCATCTACCTTTAAGGCTGTTAAACAAAAGAGAAAAGTCCAATCCCCTCTCTGTAGAAATCAATAAAGAATAAATAATGTCGCAGAAGCGTCGGATCCCCTCTAAGCTAACGGAGGAGAAATTACACAAATCCAGCCGTTCGACTGGAGACTTCGGCACCGCATCCGAAGTGGTTTCTGGCAACGTCTCCCAGTTCGGAGCCCGTGGCTTCCTTTTGCACACATACCAGGCCCTGACTGCAGAATTTCGTAAGTCGGTTACTAAACTGCAGTCGCCAGCTAAATGTCTTCTGAAGAACTTGGGGTGACGTGATCGCAAACACAGGCTGACACGTTACACGCCAGTATAACTGCCGTTAGCACGCACGTCTACTACAGGGACCATCCAGCCCTTGGTAACAGGAGGGGCTGCCTCTGACCTCCAGGTACCAGTGCCCCCTTCCTCAGCCCTGGTCATCACCCCTCAGCCCCGGTCATCACCCCTCAGCCCCGTAAATGGTTCCTGACAGCGATTCCCTCCATCAGGCTGTAAACTCATGGGCAGTTTCAGAGTCTGTGCGCTGCTGAAAGAACTCTGCACGTTCTATAGACAGCGACAGCCTGCGTAAGAAGTAGGAGAATTTCAAGGCCATAAAGGATATAAGAGATCATCCGTGTTGCAGATCCGGGTCGGCTAGAACAGAGCGGAAGGGAGGGTCCTCCACGTTCCGAGCACAGTTGGGTCCTGCTGTCTCTTCAGCCACCCCACCTCTCGCTCATACCTTCCTCTTCTTTACTCTCTGTTTCTTGGGAGAATTATCCACTTCACGTTCTTAATATATTCCATTTAATTCTTCGTTCAGTGATCAGTACCTTACATACAGTTTATCTTCAAGCTTTCCTTCTGTCTGCGTGTTTTCTCTGTCCTCGTGTCCCTGTCTTCTTGCTTGGAACACAGTAGATTAAATATCGGCAGTGAGAAAAAGTTTCAAAGAATCACAGGACTTACCATTCATCTGCCACCCCCTCATCCACTGCAGGAATCCCCTCTGAAGTTTCTTGGGCTGATGGTAAGGCTTCGTCTGCACAGGCCCATTCTGGGGTGAAAAGCTCACTCTTTACAAAGGAGTTAATAGCAGTTTGGGACCGTTTTAATTGTTTAAAAATCCTTCCTTAAATCCATCTGCAAATTGCCTCTACAGTCTGTGGCATTCTGATGGCATCGTCTCTAGCTCATTACAAAGGACAGTGGCTAACGTGTTACCCCCAACACACCGGGAAGGGCTCCTGCTCTCATCCCCGTGGTGCAGGCGAGGGACCCGAGGGTTAGAGAGACCCGAGGTCACACGGGAGTAAAAGAGTCGAGCTGGGAGCGCGGAGCTCCTATTCTGACCCCAGACCCTGGAGGATGGGCCCCGCCAGCCCCTTCTCTGCCAGGACGCTGTCCTCCAGGGTCACACCTGCGCTCTGGGCCCCTTTCTCCTTGCTGTTTTCTTACCCCGCTCGGTCCTCTGTCTTCTGTTTCCCAGACGCCTCTCCCCGTCTCACCACCGCAATGGTTATGGGTTACTGCCCTCTTGTTTCCACTCGGGTGCTCCCCTGCCCTTGTCCCCTGGAGTCTCCCCGCCCTGACACCGCGTTGTGCGGGCCACAGCTGGCACAGCGTGAATGTCCTGACGGCCACACTGCTTCTGTCTTAGGCACATCAGCCTTTCCTGGCCCACGGCACGCGCTGAGCGGTCTTTGTTGAAGGACTGCATTCCCTTCCTTGGCTGTTACATACTCTGCGACTCCTTAGTTGTTTTTCCCTGCGGCCTCTGACTCCCCGTGGTTAAACCTTAAATTTACAAAAGCAGTACGTTCTTCCTCTCTCTGCTGGGAGACAGAATTAGAATTCCTCCGACGATCTGCTTTTGGCAGGAGGAGAAACAAATGGGGAGTTGCTGCTTCCCAGCACTGTTAAGTGTTGCTGCCGTGACAGCTCAGCATCTGCACTAGAAGGTAACTGCTGACTCACTGGGTCTGTATCCCCGCGGCAGCAGCAGCACTGCCCTTCTTCTCGTCCGTCGGCCCCGGCAGCTGCTCTGTGCCCCGAGCCCAGCTCAGGCTCCGGGGAGGGTCCGAACAGGTACTGCCCTCACCCCCAGGAGTGCTGGCCCCTGGCGCTGCTGTAGCGCCGTCATCACCTCCAGAGGTCTCCTCCGATGTCCCGGGCCAGCTATGAAAAGTCCCGCAGAGCCTCCTGACGCCTGTAAGCCAGAACTTACCCCTGTGCTAAGGTTTCTGTTTCTCATTTGTATTTTTCCCTGGTCTCAGTGCCTCCGTATGAAATCTCTCTCCTGCATCCTGTGCGTTGGTTTTTCTCTTTCTGCGGTACCGCTCCTGTCAACATACAAATGTGCTGTCGCTGCTACCGTCTTAAAGAAAAACTCCCTCTCTTGATCCTGCTGACACCTCCAGCCCTCACCTCCTCTCGAAGCTCCTGGGACACACCAGCAGCCCTTGTCCCCCACTACTGAAATGGGCAGTAGTTTCCACCCTGAGGAATCCTGGTTCTCCCCTTCTTTTTAGCACCTGGACTTATCACGCTGCATATTGCATTTATTTATGCCCTATCTGTGAGCCCCATAGAGCGTCCATTGCTTTCACCGCCTGACACGAGTAGATGCTCGGTAAACATACCTAACTGGTGCTTTGTGCGTTCTAGATCTTCCGTCTGTATAAACATGCCCCCTTGGGGGTCTGTCCCTCGAGGGTGGGGGGGATCACAGGAAGTGGTCTTTGTTGTATTGGGTGGGTCTCTGTGGCCTGGAGGATGCAGGCCCAATCCCCCAGGCCGGTGCAGGGAGGTCTGATTTTTATCAAATCAGGTGATGACTAGATTGTTATTTTTCTGTTGTTCAGAAGACATTCTAATTTCCTTAGCAAGATATTAGAATAACTTATTTCCTCCCACCGAGGGAGCAGTGAAATTTTGAGAGCTCCTTAGAGAATCTTACCAAAGGGCTTTTATTGTCACTGCCACAAATTGGATTTAGTGGGCCTATTCTTTGTATTTTAGGAATGCCGTCTCCCCGTAGAGCTTCCAGAGCATCTTCCTGCCTCTTAACTCCCCCTCACTGCTTCCTCCTCTGGCACAGCAAGTACTGCGAACTCCGGCTCCTCTGGTAGTGGGCACGCAGCTCCTGCCGCCACAGCAGGAAAGAGGCTTCGTTCGGGAAGCAGCCGAAGGCCTGGCATCCTCCAGGCTACGGGTGGGGACGAGGGTGGCAGCTACTGTGCTTTCCTCCCTTCCTTCCAGGCTCACATCCAAATCCAGCCCCTCTTCACCCCTGGCAGCCTGGGACGTTTCCATGCCCGTTGAGGGCCGCACCTGGGACGTTTCCATGCCCGTTGAGGGCCGCACCTGGGACGTTTCCATGCCCGTTGAGGGCCGCACCTGGGACGTTCCCATGCCCGTTGAGGGCCGTTCCTGGGACGTTTCCATGCCCGTTGAGGGCCGTTCCTGGGACGTTTCCATGCCTGTTGAGGGCTGTACCAGGGCACAGGTTTAGAAAACAGAAGGACCTGGGGTTGCTCCTTCAACTGACCAGCTTCGGGCAACCCACTTAAACCTTCCGAGCCTCAGTTTCCCCATCTGCTAAGTGGGACAGACGATACTTGCGGATTCTAAGGTGCCCATCGCATCTGGCCGGGGGTTTCGCAGAAGGAAGAGTCCCCATAAACGGTTGCCACTGCGTGTCTCTCCTGAGCCGTTAAGTGACGCGCCCAGAGTCAAAAGCTTCAGATACCAGGAAGCTGTAAACATCAACAACTACCTTTCGCCCCAAGCAAAATAATCCTCTTTCTTGTTAAAAAAATAATAGACAATTTCATTTCTCACTAAACAAATTTAAACAATGATAGAGACTGAGGAAAAAAAAAACCTATTTCTAAAATCCAACTCCCTTTTTTCACTTTGGATGAGCCTTTTTTTTTTTTTTTTTTTAGTAAACAGGAATGAGAAACAGTGAATCAAGATAGAGGCAGATCGTTTCACTTTAAAAGAAAAGCATGAAGGAATAGGGTAAAAGAGCGTCTTGTGTTGGAATGAGTGTGGAAGGCAGCTTTCAGATCTCATGAAAGATTTGCTCTGTCCATCCAGCAGTGTCTGTAGCTTTTAAAGTATTTATCAAGATTACTTTTAATATAGGTTTTTAAATTATCATCATCCTTAGAGAGACTCTTCAGTGAGCTGGCTTTGTTTTGTTTGTTTGTTTTGGCAGCCGGAGCAGGAAGGTGGGGAAGTAAGCAAAGCCTTTGTGGTAGTTTTAGCTTTTTATTCTTTTGCATTGGGGCAAACACACATCCTGTGCTGGACACATGTCAGACAGGGGTCCCTACAAGAGATTCTGAGCTCTGCTGTCCCGCAGGGTCCGGTGCTACGCTGGGCTGACCAGGTGTCCGTGGCTGGGGGAAGAAGGGCAGTGCCCGGGAGGAGGGAAAGGATGCAGGACGAGAGGTCAGGAAAGACTCTGCAGTGCGTTTGGGGACACTTGCAAGGCTCTGGTCCAGGCCAGGCAAAGGAGGGCTGGGGGATGCCGGGGGGGGGGGGCAGAATAAGGGGGTGCCGGCAGCAGAGAGCGCTCCCGGGAGGAGGGGCCCTGGGGGCAGGTGTGGGTGGACGGGCAGGGAGGGCCTGTGGCCGCAGAGCATAGCGGTCTGGCCGCCTGCCTGCTGCTCTCACTCCGGCCAGCTTGGAGCAGAGCTGGAACGGGCCCAGGCAAGGTGCGGTGACCGTATCAGCCACTGCCAAGCTCCTTGTCGCTTGGACCCCAGAATGACATTTCCAGCGTAGACTGTGGTGAAGCCTTACCTCATGCCGTTCTAGGCTCGAAAATGGTTTACGTGAGATGTGTTACGTGCTAAAGATGAAAATACGTGCTGCAAAAATAGGTATCTACAGACTTGCCTGTCTTACTTTAAATCGTCCCAGAATTCAGTCTGAATTCTTTTTTTTTTTTAAATTTTTTATTTATTTTTGGCCTCATTGGATCTTCGTTGCTGCACATGGGCTTTCTCTAGTTGCTGTGAACGGGGGCTACTCTTCGTTGCGGTGCGCGGGCTTCTCATTGCGGTGGCTTCTCTTGGTGTGGAGCACGGGCACCAGGCACGTGGGCTTCAGTAGTTGCGGCACGCAGGCTCAGTAGTTGTGGCCTACAGGCTCTAGAGCGCAGGCTCAGTAGTTGTGACGCACAGGCTTAATTGCTCCGTGGCATGTGGGATCTTCCTGGACCAGGGATCGAACCCCTGTGTCCCCTGCATTGGCAGGTGGATTCTCAACCACTGCGCCACCAGGGAAGCCCCAGTCTGAATTCTTAAGAGTGAGAAAATACTGTTTATCTTTTCTGAGTACACTTGAGGCAAGGAACTAGTTGTTTTAACAACTGCTGAACTTTTCCAGCACTAAGATTGATTCCAGAGATGGAAAATAATTCTAGGTCTTGTTTGGCAAATAACATCAACAGTATTCATTCGTTTTTTTTAAAAAAAAAGCAGAACCTACTGGTTCTGCTTTAAAATTCTACCTTGTAGGGCTTCCCTGGTGGCGCAGTGGTTGGGAGTCCGCCTGCCGATGCAGGGGACGCGGGTTCGTGCCCCGGTCCGGGAGGATCCCGCGTGCCGCGGGGCGGCTGGGCCCGTGGGCCATGGCCGCTGAGCCTGCGCGTCCGGAGCCTGTGCTCTGCACCGGGAGAGGCCACAGCAGTGAGAGGGCCGCGTGCTGCAAAAAAAAAAAAAAAAAAAATCATCTAAAATTCTACCTTGTATTGATTTCCCTTTGGACCGTATTTGTGTTCTAAGCACAGTTCAGGGCTGATGTGTTCGTTAAGCTGTGAAGAAAGTTTCTGTGCGTTTGTGGGCCGGTGCCCCAAGCTCTCCAATCAAAAGGAGGCACTTGGAGTGTTGTTTCAAATGTCTGAATGGTGCATCCTGAGGTTCGGTTCCTGGGTTTTTTATCTGAGGGCATCATTGAGCTTTTATAATATAAAATAACGTGCTAGGTAGTCTACTGAGGGTTTTGCATTTTAGTTCAGCTGGGTGCCCGTTTTAGTGAGGGCCTACTTGGTACACGGCTGGGGGCTTTAGTAGAAATGGCAGTAAAAAGTGAGTTCTGCCTACTCTGCAGATGCTCCGCGCTGTAGACAGAATGAAACACAGTCTCTGTTGCTTGTTGTTCTTTTTAATCTCATGATTTTCATCAGAGTTCAGCTAACTTTGGTGGATCTGCAGTCACTGGTGTCAAGAAAGAAAGTTAAATGAATGGAACTCAGCTGATAAACATTTCACCTTCTCTGCTTGTGCACTGAAGCTGTAAGCAAGTAACATGATTAGCTGACGAAAGAAGAAGTTGAAGCGATGTCTTGTCCTCCTCTTCCGGCTGGGGGAAGCCAGTACTCAGCAGCGAATGGTCAAGAGCGTAGATCTTAGAGCTTAGGGACTAAACTACAATTAGTGTGGCTTCCGAATGTAAATGCACTTAGGTTATTTAAATGTGAACCATTTAGAACTACACCACACCCATCTTTTTAAGAGCTGGAATGAGGGTGTGACATGGAGAGGTGGACCGAGGGGTAGGTGTGCAGGTCAGGATGTGGAGCCCTCAGCCACCTGGTAGCTGAGTGTCTTAGACAACCTCTCTGGACATGACTTTCCTCATCTGTGAAGTGGGGAGAATAACACTTGCTTTAGAGATGTTGGTGGGATTGAATCGTAAAACCTTTAAGCTGCATCAGTACAGTTCTCTGTGCACTTAGTACATCATATGTGCTTAACGGGAAATGGTCATTATGAACAGGTTAATTTTTAAACATAATTTAAATACCAGTTTTCCTAATACACTCCCAGTGAACTTGGTCCACTCCCCCAAAATTGCTGCTTTATTTTTCCTTCTTGCAAGTCGATATGTGTCACCGTTTTAACACATATTTATTTCAGAGTATTTACACACGTATGTGTTTACACACGTATTCACACACATATTTAATACATACTTATTTCACTAGAAATTGAAAATATTTTCACAAATAAAGCTTCTGTCTATATTGCCACCCTGCTACAGCTGCCGTAGAGTACGTACAAGTTCACACGCCAAAGAAAAATGCAAATTACGGGTGCCTACGACCCATGTCAGTGGGACAGCCAGACGCCGCGTCCACAGCCCTGGATTCGGGTCGGGGTACCACTCGCAAGTACTTACCCTCTTGCTGGTACAGGGGGATCAGGCCCCTCGTAGGCGAGTAATTGTGAGGATGGATGATGGATGATGGATGCACGGCGTCTCCAGGAGCTGCTCCTAAAGTTCACAGTCCTCGGGTTCGCTGAGATGTCACTGCTGCTGCTGGAAGGTGCGCTCCTGGTCACCTAGGTGGGGAGCCAGCTTTCTCTTAGCCTCACGTCACCTAGCGTTCTCCCGAAGCCTGGGACCTGAAGGGGCTAGTAGCCTGCGCGAGGGGCCGGGGCTCTCGTTCAGAGTTTGGCTGTGCCTCGCACGTTCTCACAGCCGAACACAGAGCCCGGTGAAGCGCCCTCCGGGAGAGGACAAAGAGGCCGAGAATGGGATCACTTTCTGTTTGTCTGGACAAGGCAAGCAGTCCTGTTGGAATTCGGTCGTTAGGAATTCTAGTCACCGTGCTTTTAATTACTTGTCATTATTTCCATCAAGGAAGCCATCGTGTTTCCAAACAATTTTGGGTGCTGGCTTCTGAGATCTCGAGTGCAGGGCAGGGCTCCCCGACACCGACACAAGCTGGTGGCCCTGTTATGGCAAAACTTTCTCTGCCTTTGGCCACGGAAGACTGTTGAACCAGAAATGTGATTTTTTTTTTTTTTCTTTTCTGATTCTCGATTTCATTTTACCTGTAATTGTCTTAAATAAGAGAAGGGCATTTTGAAAGAAACCCATGACATTTCTTTTGAGAATGGACTTATTTACAAATGAAAATGAAGCCTGTGAACGAGTTTCCTAAATGACCTTGGAAAATGACATCCAAGTCAAGACTCCATCCCAGACTGAGATTTGACCGGCTCTTTTTCTCCTATCAGCCTTAGGTTTGATTTCATTTTTAATAATGGCTTTATTATTTTCTCTAGGCTGTTTCACTCGCACAACTGTTTGCTTTGAAAATTGAAACCACATATTTTTGTTGTAGCTCAAATAAAAATGGGGTCACGCGAGTGACCTTGTAGATAGAAACTGCCTGGTCAACCCACTTTGACAGAAATAGCACACACGCTCTCACCTGAGACCAGTGGAATCATTTTAAGACAAAAGATCATTCAGTGACCGTGAAGCGTGAAACCTGATGAGGGGGGACGAAAGGCAATAACAGCTCGCATCGCCTGAACAGACGCGGTGCTGCACGCCGGCCCTTCAGCGCGCGGCCTCGCGGGACTCTCACGGCAGCCCCAGCACACGTGGGCGTCGTTGCGGTCAGCGCACCATCAGGAGGAAACCGAGGCACACCGAGCTCGGGCAACGCGCCCAGGGTCGCGGAGCTGTGAGTGGCCGGGCTCCGGAGTAAACGCGGTTGACCTTGAACCCTGGGCCTGGCTCTGGACTGAGGGGCGGGCTCCGCATCAGCAGGCCGACAGACAGAAACCCCGAAGGACGCCGCCTGGACCGGTTCCACTGTCTGGCCTGGATTCATCAGGGGACGAACAGGAAGCGAGTGTCCTCTTTTCTCAGGCCCTAAGAACGCACCCTGAATTCTCCTCTCGACGCGACCCGTAGCCTCTTCGGTTTGTCTTAAATAATTCAGAGTCCTCAGGTCAGTTTCAGGCATGAACGACTGAAAACCTCCAGCCTCTCACCCTGGTTCAGCTGGGCCCCCCGCTCCCAGCTCAGGCCTGTCCTGGCTTCGAAACCTCGGTGGAGGAGGAGCTGAATAAACCTTGAGGGTTTTCCCAGCTCCTTTCGGGCTCCGTATTCGGCGTCACTTCTAACCTGGCTGCAGGTCCATGGGGGTCTGCGGACGTGCGGGGGGACGAGTTCAGGGGTCCTCTTCTCGGCTCTGACACCCGGCATCCCCTGGGCATGGGGGAGTCCCGAGCTCGTTTTCTTTGGAGCTTGGGGTTCCCTGGGGGCAGCCACACATCTCCCACCACTGGGGGTGCTCCCGGCCTTCCCCTCAGTGCAGGGCTCTTGGCTCTCTCAGGGTGGGTGACTCTTTGGGTTCAGTTCCTTTTAAGATAACCCTAGACCACCTTTCCCCAAGTTCACGTGTGGCCTAGGAAACCCCTGGACTCGTGGAAACGCAGCTTCCTCTGGCCCGTGTCCTGGGTGGAGGGTCCAGCACAGACTCTTTCTTTGGACCTCTCAGACTCCAGCTACAGCCAGTCTCCATCAGCTCCAGGAGACGTGGGTCAGGCTCTCTGGAGGTGGGCAGGGGTCCTGAATCCAGCCTCAGTCTGTCTGGGGTGAGGGTAGGCGCACGCCAAGGTCCAAACCACAGCTCTGAGCAAAGAGCCGAGTCAGCCCCGATGCCGGCTCCTTGGGTGACATTGTCTCCCACTCCTTCTTTGCTCCCTGACATCACAGGGAGGTGCTGTGGGAAACAAGTTGTACCCCCTCCGTGCTTCCCTGCAGATTTGCTCAGTTCACAGTGCCACCTGGAGGCTGCTGCCGTAATTCAGTACACGAGTGTCAGTCATTTCCACGCGTTTATCAAGACGCCTGTGCAAGTGTGTCCGGCTCACCCGTGTGTCCAGCACGCCCTAGGAGAGCCCTGGGAGGGCATTACTCCTTGGTCCATATCCACGAAGGCCTAGAAGGTAAAGTCGGCCTCTTGGCATCCCTTCACTATTCGAACGTGCATTTCTCCCCTCTGGCTGCAGAGAATGGATGTGTCAAAAGAAACAAGGCTTAAAGGACCTGCTGAAAAGTGGACAGATGGTTTACCCAACAGGTGGAAAATGAAAACAAAATCATGAAAACCCAGGGCAAGGATTTTCTTATTATGTAACACGTGAAGACCTACTCCAGCCAACTGGAAGAGTAAGCTGAAAAATGACTAGGACACCGGAATCAAAAGTCTACATGTTGTGAGGACAAGTCCATGGTTTCCAAGAATATACAAAGCGAGGGCGTTGTTGGCAGGAAGATTATTTCCTTTACAGATCGGAGCTGACCGCTGATGGCAACACTGAGGCCAGAAAAGAGCCGATCCCGGCCATCAGGATTCTAGGCGCTGAGGGATTTCACCAGGCAGTACGCAAGGAGGCACGGCATTCAGTAAATGAAAAAAACAACAGGTCCTGAAAGGGCGGTGGTTTTGACTTAATGCTTCCAGGTGTTTGGGCCTCTCATTTCTTAGTTTCCGTTCAATTTATCGTGTGCAAATTTCGTCTTTTTTGGATACATGCCTTTGTTACTCCCCCGTTTACCTTTTCACTTTGCACTCTTTACAAGTTATTTTCACAGCATAAAAGGAGTTAATAAAGTGAATGGCGTTAGGAAGGGAAGGAAAAGGGAAAATGGTGAAAAACATGGCATATTAATTTAAATGGATAAGTTAATATATTCCAAATGCAGTGCCATTACTTTCTTTTTTTTTTTTTTTTTTTTTTGCGGTACGCGGGCCTCTCACTGTTGCGGCCTCTCCCGCTGCAGAGCACAGGCTCCGGACGCGCAGGCTCAGCAGCCACGGCTCACGGGCCCGGCCGCTCCGCGGCACGTGGGACCCTCCCGGACCGGGTCACGAACCCGCGTCCCCCGCATCGGCAGGCGGACTCTCAACCACAGCGCCACCAGGGAAGCCCCATTACTTCCTTTAACCTACAGAACTAAGCATTTAATTTAGGGAAACATCTTGCTTCTAAATATAATTTTCACGATGGCCACAACATTGTTAACTATTTGCGATGCGTATTAGGGAGACGACAACTTTCCTTCCGAAGCCCTGCTGGTTACAATCGCCTCAGGCAGAGGGAGGACAGATGTGCGAACGTGCACAGCTGGCTTGGAGGGGCTGCCGCCGTTCTGTTTGGCTCAAGCCCGGGGTGCAGAGGAGGAAGCGAGGGAAGATTAGACTAGAGCGTGTGCTTCTTGCCCACACACCACGTGTCAGCAGTCAAGCAGGAAGCCCGGAATCTTCCTCAGCAGCTCCCTCACCCTCCACAACCAGACCGACACCAAGTTCGGCCCGGTGCAGGTCTTAGGCATCTCTTGGAATTGTCCACACTTCTCTCTGTCCCCAAAGACCCCCTCCTCATTAGGGTGACGTGAATGAGAAGTGCCTCTGTGCCCTCATTTAACCTTCTCAAGTGCCCCACATAGGTAGGTGGTATCATTACCCCCATTTTTAGAGATGGGAAACCCGAGGCCCCGGGATAGAGAAGTGACCTACCCAAGGCTACTCAGCCCTTATGGGGCCGTGCCCAGGGGGCCACCGCCCAGGCTCACTGCCTCTCCCTCCCCTGGGCAGCGCTGCCCAGCCTCTCTGCAGCTGCTCTTGCTTCCCCTCTCGTCCTGGTCCCTCCCCACAGCCAGGGGAGTTCTTAGAACCACAGACCTGACCCTGTCACTGATGCAGGATCCCCCTCTAGGGCTCCCCCATCGCTCTGCGTGAAATCCAAAGTCTGGCGGCCCCAGCCTCACCCCAGCAGGCCTGTCCCCGTCCCCCCGCCACCGGCACTCTGCACCGGCTGTCGGCTGTGTTTCAGGTTTCTTGAATGAACCACGAACTCAGTGGGGAGCTCCCCTGAGGATGGGCGCCCTACGTCCTGCCTTTACTCCCTTTCTTCCCTCCTGCTCTGTCATCTGACTCCCGAGAAGTGGTTGGTGGGGAAGTGCATTGGTGACAGTCCTGCCACACTGATCAACACTGTTTAATTAATACTCACTGTATGTATTTCGAATACTTTTTTCTAAATTGCCATGACTTTCCTGTTTCTTTACATGTTACACATAATGGCTCAGTCACTAGGTACTACTAATTGATTGATTCAACCCAGCCGACAACTCAGTAAGCTGAATTAGACTCAGCACTCTTAGATTTTGAGTGCTTTTCTCTTACATTTGTAAAGAATTCAAAGTTAACGGTGTAATCTGAGCCTGCATTCTTACTTCAGTTATAAGGAGGTTTCTCTGCTCTTAAATGGGAAAAACCAAGAATACAGTTATGAAGGTGGACCCAGTCAAGTTGGAATCTTATGGCTAAAGTCAATAAGCACAGATGCTGTTCCCCAAAAAATCAGAAAGCAACATGGGACAAGTTTACCCAGATTGTAAATGTTTTGTGATCCGTAACTAGAAGAATCAATCCTTCCAGAGCTCTTATTAACCTCAAAGGTAAATTGCTTCTTTTGCTCTTTGCCTCCAAGAGTGTTTGAGCGGGGGCTTCCCTGGTGCTGCAGTGGTTAAGAATCCGCCTGCCAAAGCAGGGGACACGGGTTTGAGCCCTGGTCTGGGAAGATCTCACATACCGCAGACAACTAAGCCCATGCGCCACAACTACTGAGCCTGCGCTCTAGAGCCCGCGAGCCACAACTACTGAGCCTGTGAGCCACAACTCCTGAAGCCCACGAGCCACAGCTACTGAAGCCCACGCGCCTAGAGCCCATGCTCCGCAACAAGAGAAGCCAGCGCAATGAGAGCCACAACGAAGAGTAGCCCCCGCTTGCCGCAACTAGAGAAAACCCGTGTGCAGCAACGAAGACCCAGCGCAGCCAAAAAAAAAAGAATGTTTGAGCGGAAAGCATTTTCAAGCTCACCGAATTCAACACATTCATTTTCATAGAAGAGATCCAGACACCGAGATGTCAGGTGACTCAGAGTGGAATTAGACTCCCTCTTTAAAGCAGTATTCCACCTTTCTCCTGCCATAACACATGAGAAATGACCAGTTTTCACATATTTGAGAAACTTCCACAGGTGAATCTGGGATTCTGTTCATTCCCAGGGTGCTTGCTGTAACCGCAGGACTCTCTTCCTGCCTGGAATGTAAAGATCAATTGGGCCTTAATTGTCTCTCTTTACCGGAAGCACATGGCCCACGGTGTTTTCTCTGATTGAATCTTAAAATCAAGAGACACCACACAGAAATCTGGGTTTGCTGTGTCAACTGCGAAAGCCATTCCCCGCGGCAGCCCCGTAGCTGGAGGCCCCTTCACACAGGCCACAGTCACTGTGATCCGACTGACCTCGGAGGCACCGAGGCTCACGTTGCCTGGGTTACAGGAAATTGGCTTTACGCCGCTTTCACGCAAACTGTGTGTAGGGCGGCTCACTTTCTATCCCTCACCCTGCCCCCAGGGTTGTAAATGCTCCGAAGCCGGCGCGCTGCGTCTCCCCGGCGGTACCCGTCAGCCCGGGTCCTGCTCTCTACCTAACGGCCCCCACGGGCAGCTGGCAGATTTGAAGTTAGACGGATCCAGGCCACTATGGTTTTGGAAGTTTCACTTCTCCGGGATTGCGGTTTCCACGTCCCCAAAGCCCCAGACTTTTACTCATGTAAGAGACAAGAAAGCCCGGCTCACGTTCTCCGTGCCAGCCTCTAGCACCGACTCCCATGCTCGCTGGTACAGCAGTGAGATTCCTTCCATTTCCTCTTGCCACTCAAAGGCTGGACCGGCTTCCCGGGCATCACCTGGCATCTGGTGAGAAGTGCAGAGTCTGGGGTGTCCAGCAGATCCCCGGATGCACAGGCTCATTCAAGTTTGAGAGGCGTCCCTAGAGCCAGCAGGAGTCACCGTGTCTTTGCCCCTGTGTCCTCTGCCCCTGGCTGGCTCTGTGCCCCATCAGCCCTCCCCATGCAGACAACATGACCCCTCTGGCCCTGCTCCTCCACCGGGAAGCAGCTGCTGGGGGAACTCTGCCCACGACGACCCCCGCCCGGGCTGCTGTTGAGCTCACGTTGCCCTGACTCCACGGGCCGCTCTCTCCCTCGGTCCTGCCACGTTTTTTTCTCCAATCCATTTTATGCTTTCACGAAATTTTTTAATGGATATTCAGTGGGGTAAAATGTAGGCAAAATGGTCTGTGAATGGAAGCTTCCGTCAGGCTTGTGTTCTCTCTCCTTAGCCCTCCATGAGGGACCAGGCAGGGCCGGAGAATGACTTTTGCTGATGAAACCTCACGTGGCTGAGGTCGAATTTTCCTGAAACAAGATGAAGAGGCATAGAGGCCCCCTCAGGCCTGCTCCCACCGGTGCCCGGGCCTGGGCGAGGCCGCCATCATTAGAGGACCACGTGCCTGGTACTCCCTGAACACAGGCCGTGGTTATCATGTTTGTGGCATCACGAGGTAGCTCCAGGTCTCCAGGTGTCTTGAATGTACCTGGTCTGCGTCACACCAAAGTCTACACTCCAAAACTCTGGGTGGGTCTGTACAGCTCCATCCCTGCCAACACTGTTTGAATACCAAAAAGTAAAAGGGCAGGGCTTCCCTGGTGGCGCAGTGGTTGAGGGTCCGCCTGCCGATGCGGGGGACGCGGGTTCGTGCCCCGGTCCGGGAAGATCCCACGTGCCGCGGAGCGGCTGGGCCCGTGAGCCATGGCGCTCACGAAGAGCCATGTGCCTGCGCGTCCGGAGCCTGTGCTCTGCAACGGAGGGGCCACAACAGTGAGAGGCCCGCGTACCGCAAAAAAAAAAAAAAGTAAAAGGGCAGGGCTTCCCTGGTGGCGCAGTGGTTGAGAGTCCGCCTGCGGATGCGGGGGACGCGGGTTCGTGCCCCGGTCCGGGAGGATCCCACGTGCCGCGGAGCGGCTGGGCCCGTGAGCCGTGGCCGCTGCGCCTGCGCTTCCGGAGCCTGTGCTCCGCAACGGGAGGGGCCACAACAGTGAGAGGCCCGCGTACCGCAAAAAAAAAAAAAAAAAAGTAAAAGGGCAGAAGTTAAGGATTCTATCACAATTAACAGAAGGAGCAGCCTTTGCCACCTTCGTTATTTCTGAAGTAGTGCGCTGGCGAAAACAGGTAGAAAACCTCAACTGTACCGTATTATCATCCTGTAGCACCCAGCCAGTTCCTACAGCTTTTTCCGTGGCTTTCAAGCCTCCTACTAAGACGCTTTCCTCCCCACCTCCAGGAGTTTAGATTAGAGCGTTTCAGCCGTGACCACGGTCATTTCTAAACATCACCCGGGTGTTGACAGTTATTAGGGAAGTTGAGAACGACAAAGGAAAGACAGACGCAAGAGGGGTAGCAACAGAAAGGAAACGGAGTGTAAATCAGTTACAAATAATTACTGTTTTTCTAACATAAACTCTCACGCTGGTTTTGTGTCTAGTAACTGCTTCCTCAGGTGGATGGCGTGCAAAATGGGGGTGCCTGGAGGGGCCGTCCTCTGGCTCCTCTGGGCAACGCTCTTCACCCATTCTCAGGCCTCCTTTTCCGTGAAGACAGAAAGCAGGGCGGAAGGTAGACGAGCTTCCTGGGAAATGCTCCCTAGAAAAGAAGCCTGGGAGTCCTCGGTCCTGAGAGGGCAGAGAGATGACTTTACTGAGTCCTGAGCAGCACCGAAGTCCCCCTGGACAGACAGCTCGGCACGCTGGGAAGTCGGTCAGCAGCGGTGGCCGTGTGGGGCTTCCGGTCCGAATAGGATGGAATTAGAGAAGAACACGGTGGTGCGGGCCAGCGGGAGCTTTACCGCCCGTGACCATCACGTGGTAACCACAGCTCATCACGCGAAGGGCCTTCTCCTAAGGGCGGTGAATGCCGGAAGCGCAGACGAGCTCACCGGCCGGTATTCCCATGGGCCTCTTTTGCAACTGGAAATAACCCGCTGGTCCTTAGGCACAAAGGTCACAGGCACAGATTTCCGTGGTGTCCTTCCCTCCGCCTGTGAACCTTCCGGCGCTGTCCCCTCCGTGGGCACGTTTTGGAAGCTGCAGAGGTAACCAGTGAGGATGTTATATGCGCTCGGGAGAAACAAGGCCTATCCTGGGGGCTCTCGGGTGCCCCGGGGCTGAGCCAGCGGGGCTGCCTCAGAGCCCGGGCTCCGCTGCCTGCTCTGGCTCCAGCCCCCTCCTGGAGGACCAGGCTTGTCCTCCGGGTGACATGTATGTACCCAGGGTGGATGAGCAGACCCGAGGATCTGCAGAGAAATCCTCACTCCTCCTGTGGTATTTCATTCAGAATATGTTCAAAGAAACAATCTTACTTCATCTTCATGAGAGGAGGTGATTTTTTGTTGTTGTTGTTGTTTTTGCGGTACGCGGGCCTCTCACTGTCGTGGCCTCTCCCGTCGCGGAGCACAGGCTCCGGACGCGCAGGCGCAGCGGCCACGGCTCACGGGCCCAGCCGCTCCGCGGCACGTGGGATCCTCCCGGACCGGGGCACGAACCCGCGTCCCCTGCGTCGGCAGGCGGACTCTCAACCCCTGCGCCACCAGGGAAGCCCAGGAGGTGATTATTTAAACTAAATTGAAGTGGAGGTGATTTTTTAAACTAAATTGAAGTATCATAATAGAGCCGCACAATGAAAGGAAACCATTACGGAGGAATGGCCTTGGGTCTTCTTACATCTTGCATAGGAAAATATTTTCATTAGAACGAATCCTTTTGCAGATTACCAAAATGGTCTCTAACAAAACATGACGGTGGGTGTACTTCACAGATTAAGAGTTTTAAAAGATATTAAGGAAAAAATATCAGCCCCTCACCCCAAGCTTATTTGAAGACACTTCATTTTCTTCCCGTGAGAGCAGATCATTTTATAGTAATACCGATTTATTTTGTAAATTAGTTATTTGAGAGGTTAGTTGACTACATGATTCTCTGAGTTCTCCTAATTACAACCAAAGATGCCGAAGAGGTCTTTCACCAGCGCTTTGGAAGGCTGATGCGTCTGTCACTGCTCCCTGCCAGCAGTGATCAATGTTTCACGGTTACACTCTACGTAGAAAGCTTCCCTCAGGATTTATATTGGGAGTATTGATGAGTGTTTCCTTATAGTGGGCTTGGGGGGGGGGGGTGTGTGAGGGAGTCAAGTTGCTCAGAAAGCCACAAATAAGCCCCATGGATGCTTACCTGTTCTGCAAGTTTTTTCCATAAAGTAACATATTTAGGTGTGATTGACACCTTAAAATTGTGTTCTTAGTTCTCTCGGGGATCTGGGAAGGTACATACCACAAAGAAACTTGACTCTGTTCACTGTGTGAAAACTCCGTGGAGCATTTATAATCAGCGTGTCTATTTATATGGTTAATCTAGAAGTACTTCTAGGTTTTTTGTCTGGTTTTTGTTTGTTTTAGTTAAAAAATAAGCTTGTGTTTAATGGGTTGAACTTCATACACATTCCATGCGCAGGAGAATGTGTTTTCAAATATCTTGGTTGGCAAAAATAAGATAAACATGTTGACGCTTAAAAAAATCTTTTCGTGTTTACTGCCGTTTCTTGCCCATCTTTTCAGTTTTTGAAGAGTTGGGTGCTTGTTGGAGTGTTAGGAGAGATTGATAGAAGTCTGAAGGTTTGCTTCCTTGCAAAAGAGATACATTAGACGCCACCGATGCTGTAGCCTGAAGCAGCAAAGGGATTCTCAGGAACCCAGCGGCATTTCATGAACTGGGAACGACCCGCATTTCTGCACTCGCCTAGCGTTTCCGGGCTTTGGGTATAAGTGATGCGAGCCGGGCGTGATCGGGAGGCGGGCCTCCCCGCTGGGAAGGCGGCGGGAGGAGCTGGCGCGTGGGAAACCTCTGCCGCCCTTTCTCGGAGCGCGGGGCGCGGGCCTCGTGCGGCCGCCGGGATCGCCTCCCTCCCGGGCGGGCGGCGGGGTGCCCCGGGGCGGGGGCGCGCGGCTCCGCTGTTACTGCAGCCGTGATGTCACTGGCCCATCCTAACCCGCGGTTGGTTGTTGTGTGTTTCAGCTCTGCCTGCAGTCGAACACAAAGACCTGGAGGAGACTCCCACATCCTCCGGGGAGGAGAAAGGAGGCGGCGAAGCAGCTGAAAGGCGCTTGGGGCTTGGGGCCTTTCCGCACCGGGCGGCCGGCGCGGCGGCGAGGGAACTAGAGCCGCGGGCCGGTGGAACGAGCCGGGAGATGAGGCGCTGCCGCCGCCGCCGCCGCTGACACCCGCTTCCGGACCGCCCGCCGCCCTCTGTGCCGCCCGCACATGTGTCTGCCCGGCGCATCCGGAGGCGCGCAGACGAGCATCCACCACGGCCGCCGGGGAGAGAGCGCCCGCCATGCCCACGGAGAGCCTACAGACAGGTAGCATGGTGAAGCCGGTCAGCCCCGCCGGCACGTTCACGTCGGCCGTGCCCCTGCGCATCCTCAACAAGGGGCCCGACTACTTTCGCCGGCAGGCGGAGCCCAACCCCAAGCGACTCAGCGCCGTGGAGCGGCTGGAGGCCGACAAGGCCAAGTACGTCAAGAGCCAGGAGGTCATCAACGCCAAGCAGGAGCCCGTGAAGCCGGCCGTGCTGGCCAAGCCCCCCGTGTGCCCGGGCGCCAAGCGCGCGCTCGGCAGCCCCACGCTCAAGGGCTTCGGCGGCGGCGCCAAGAGCGAGGGCGGCGCGCCGCGCGAGACCCTGAAGCTCGAGATCCTCAAGAACATCCTCAACAGCTCGGAGGGCTCGAGCGCGGGCTCGGGCCACAAGCACGGCGCGCGGAACTGGCCGGCGCCGCGCGCCGACGCGGCCGAGCTGCACCGGCACTCGTTCGCCGAGTCGCTGCGCGTGCGCCCCACGCCCGGCCGCGGCAGCCCGCAGGAGGGCGGCTCGCACGTGGGCCGGCGGCCGCTCGAGCCCGCCCCCGACTCCTTCCTGCACGTGTCGCACAGCTCCTCGGACATCCGCAAGGTGACGGGCGCCAAGCCCCTGAAGGCCATCCCGTGCAGCAGCTCCGCCCCGCCGCTGCCCCCCAAGCCCAAGGTCGCCGCCCCGGCCGCCGTCAGGTCCCCCGAGGCCGAGGCGGCCGAGCCGGCCTGCGGGGTGGGCCGGAGACCCTCGCTCCAGCGGTCCAAGTCGGACCTGAGCGACAGGTACTTCCGGGTGGACGCCGACGTGGAGCGCTTCTTCAACTACTGCGGACTGGACCCCGAGGAGCTGGAAACCCTGGGCATGGAGAACTTCGCCCGCGCCAACTCCGACATCATCTCCCTCAACTTCCGCAGCGCCAGCATGATCAGCTCGGACTGTGAACAGTCTCAGGACAGTAACAGTGACCTTAGAAACGATGACAGTGCCAATGACCGGGTGCCCTATGGCATCTCCGCGATCGAGAGAAACGCTCGCATCATCAAGTGGTTGTATAGCATCAAACAAGCCAGAGAGTCGCAGAAGGTGTCCCACGTGTAAGAGGAGGAAGCGCGCGCAGCGGAGGGAGGGGGGGGTCTCTGTCCGTGCCTCGGCAGTTACGGAGCTTGTGAGGTCTCCTGGCAGTGTTGTGAGCTTCTCCACTCTCTTTGTGTTGCTTGTTGTGCAATGTCTTTCGAGTTGCATGCCCGCCAACGTGGGGACTGACCTGGCGTCCTCCTCGGCCACCATCGCTGCAGAACCTGGCCGATCGCTCGTCATCCGCCAAAAGTTCCAGGCCAGATTCACACTAGGGCTTCGATCTTCAGCAAAACTGTTTACAAGGAAAACGGTATACAACTTCTTCAATATTTATGTGGTTCCTGTGTTTTTATATCCCGCGCTATGGTGTCTTAATTAAAAGTTTTATCCACTGGCTTTTAAGTTGGGAGTAGCATCTTTTTGAAATTAAAAAAAAAAAAAAAGCCAATCTGCCTACACTGGAGACCGAAACAGTGGGAAAATAAATGGGGTCTGCTTACCAAACAGATAGTGACTGACCCAAGAGAGAACCGGGCTGGGCTTTCTGAGGAAGAAAGTGGGGACCCCGGTGTTAATCCTGTGGGTATTGACATCCGCTCGCCACGTACTCAAGTAAGGGTTGGGGCGACGGCGCTACGTACGTTTTGTGTCAGATTCGGTGTGTAAAATGTTGGTGGTTCTGTGTAATGCTGACCCCAAGGAAAGACAGTCAGATACAATGAAGGTGATTAAATCCGGAGGTTGGGTGTTGGCGGAGTTTGCTAATATTGTTCTGATTTAGGTTGATTCAGAAATTTCCACTGTTAATCTGTTGCCAGAATGGCCACCCTAGAGCTGATACTGAATGTCTTTTTTTTTTTTTTTTTTTAAGTTGGTTTTTTGGTCAAGAACTAATCCCATGCGGATTCTCTTCCATCCCTTGTTGTTGTTGATAAAGGGAGAGGGGAGTGGGGTTGGGCAGGTGGGAGCTATCTGAAGACACGAACACAAACGGAAATGCCAGCCATATCGGTATAGAGCCTCCCATTCACAAGTCAATACCTTTGGTAGCTGAACCAGATCTGGGCACAGCATGACTGCGCCCTCGCGCATGTGTTAACCTGTCGGGCTGTGGACCTCTGTTACGCTCTAGGAAACTAGAAACACTACTCCAGGTAGCTTTAACAGCCTGCGGTCCCTAGCGCTGCATATCAGCTTGTTCCTTTGCCCCCATAACCTGTCCTCCAGGTGGTCTGGTTAGGTGTCCATCAGCTGCTGCAGCAGAGAAGTCCACCTGCGATGGCCAGCTTCCTTGCTCTTGTATACACGCTCCGGAGCCCCCAGCAGCACTGCCTTAGGCTTCGTCAGCTCATAGGACACTTTTATGGTGTAAATGCTGTAAGACTTTGTACATACTTCAATTGTTATGAAATCTTTAAGAAGAAAAAAAGGAAAAGTGACTCTAATAAATAGCTCTGGTGCAGGCACTCATGGTGGTGGTTTCTTTGTCCTTTCCTTTGCTCCCTCCATGGAACTTTCACCTTGGACCGTGAGCCAGAAGTAGATTTTTGATGGTCTTGAAGGAGCAGCGTTTCATTCAGTTCTTTTCGCCATGACACAATTACTCTGAACAGCCGTGTTCTTCATTGTAGTTAGAGCAACGTGCTTTTTGCTAAAATAGTTTCATCGAGGTTCCTAAAATATGCTGCTGCTGCTTTACTTAGTTCACACTTTCGGCATTTTTATCTTTTCTTAAATATCAGAATTTTTCACGTCTTCCACCAAACTCTTCAGTTGTAAATATTTGTGAGTTCTGACGGTAGAGACATACTTTTGAAATGTATAGCGTTGTTCTTATTTGTACAAGTCCAATGTCATTAACATTACATGTGTTCCGACACTGGTCCACTCGTTCATTCATTCATCCATTCCTCTTTCAAAAGGGCGTTCGCTGAGTGATTCCCTTTTCAGGCCTCACCGTTGACCCGGCACTGCTGTGGCCAACAACACAGTGTTTGCCTCAAGGAACTTAGATTTTCACTTTTACTTTTAAGAGGAGAATCACTCCTCTCAATGGACATGTCTTACCTCCTGTTATTAGGACATTGAGTATTCAACAGGTGTTTAATGAATCAAGTTATTTGAAGATTAACATTTCTCTTAAAGTGCCATATAACATGTAAAAGTAAAAGAAAGGATTATTTTTAGTTTCAGAAACAGAAACGATGGTTCCCAACTCTTAACCGTTCACAAACGTTTTCCTTTTGAAAATCAAATTTGGTTCCTTGACTCTCCACTGGTTTTGAATTTTTCTGGTTCTCTGCTTAACTTCTAGTTCAACTAGAGCTCTACTTTCCATAAGAAAGACTTTGAAATACTGCTATGAGTGGTGATAGTACAATGCATTCAAGATAATAGGATGGAAGTTTTATATTTTTATATACACACACACGTTTTCTTCCCTCACCATTTGGATAGAAATGTGGCCATTTAAAAGATTCATGGCTCAGCATTTATATATCCATCTCTTTGTGGGGCTATTGAAATACTAAAGATAGATGTTATTTTCCTAAGGTAACTGGCTTCGGGGGCAGATGAGTACTTGGCGAATTTAATATCCCTGCCTATACTGATTTGGTTTGAATCTCCCAACACTCCGAAACCACCTTTAATCTGTGTTCCAACAGAGCTGGAAATCACCCCACTATAGTTCAGTCTAATCTTCTGGGGCCTCTATACCATGGAAAAATGTGAGGCTTTGGGTTCCTATGGAAGATGGGAGTTCATTATTTTCTTTTTGTTCTTGACATTAGAGTTTCTATAAAGACAATTTCAAATGCTTAATATTAAATCCTGAGAGTAAGACATTTCCTAATCGTGAAGTCCTCTTTGCAAAATGCTCACTTTTGTAGCTCATGGGATTAAGTATCTTGAGTGTGTGTGTGTGTGTGTGTGTGTGTGTGTGATGATACTCTTGGTGTGAATATACGGCTGTCATATAGTTCAGCCCACTTTTATTACCCCACACAATGCAGAGTGACACAGGATTGCACTAGATGGCTCTGGAGACTGGTCATTTCTTTTTTCAAACCACCATGTCTTAAGACAGTCCTTCCGTATCCACCGCCTCTGCCATTGCCATAGTTCAGGCTCTCATCTTCTCTTAACTGCACTGTTGTTCCTCGAACTCTCTAACTGGAATTCCCCCTCCCCACAACCAGCCTCTTCCCATCCCATTTCATGCCAGGGATATCATATTCAGCTCTGGTGATGTCACTCCTCTATGCAAAAACATCCTCCAGCTTGAATAAGTTGCCGATAGGATAAATCCTAACTTTCTGACAGAGAAAGTCAGGCATTTCCCTCTCAGACCTCATCTTCTGTGTCCCCTTCAGCCACCCAGCCTAGGCCTCTAGGCTCCAACCAAAGAGAAGTTTCCTCTGGGGACTTTTTACCACTGCATCAGTGATCTATGGCTGTGTAACAAATTTCCCCAGTACTCAGCAACTTAAGGCAATAAATATTTATTATCTTGGTTTCTGTGGATCAAGAATCCTGGAGTGGCTTAGCCAGTTGGTTCTGGCTGTGTACTGACCAGAAGATGCACTGGGGAAGGAATAAATGGGTGAAGGGTGCTCCAGAGGAATGGAAGAGATTCTTCACTGAGAAAGGATGACTCCCCTCACCACGATTTTTTTTTAATATAAATTTATTTATTTATTTATGTCTGTGTTTGGGTCTTCGTTGCTGCGTGCGGGCTTTCTCTAGTTGTGGCGAATGGGGGCTACTCTTTGTTGCGGTTCACGGGCTTCTCACTGTGGTGGCTTCTCGTTGTGGAGCACAGGCTCTAGGCACGCGGGCTTCAGTAGTTGTGGCTCGCGGGCTTCAGTAGTTGTGGCTCGCGGGCTCAGCAGTTGTGGTGCACGGGCTTAGTTGCTCCACCCCATGTGGGATCTTCCCGGACCAGGGCTCGAACCCGTGTCCCCTGCATTGGCAAGCGGGTTCTTAACCACTGCGCCACCAGGGAAGCCCTCACCGTGATTTGTGAAATGTCCACCCTCCTTGTCCACTTAGTCCTAGAAGATGACAGAGAGTCCTGCCGGCTTCCACTCTGCTGTCCATGAGCTGCCCCGCCAGGGGCCAGAGGCTCGGCAGCTGCGCATTTGGCTCTGGACAAGTCAGGTGCACAGAGGGTTTCTCGGGTGTTCAGCTCCTGCCCTTGCTTTGGCAGAAACCCAGCGGAAGGAAAGTCCAGAGGGAGAGGGACCTCCACAGCCCTTTGGAACCCCCTTCCTTCAATAACTGAGACCCGCCTGCCTAAAAGTCTGCCTCCACCCCCCCCCACCTCGTGTGAAATTCGAGGAAACCAGCTGATGTGTGTGTCCTCTTCGGGGCTCTGTGACAGCACCGAGGGCTCTTTGGGGAGCATCAGGATGAGGTGTGAGGAGCGAAAATCCAGAGAAGACGAGGCTGCTCTTGTCCTGGCGAGCAGGACAGCAGGCAAGGCCTGATGGGGGCCAAACACGTCACTGACGGGCATTTCACGCACCAGCTGCCCGAGCGAGTTTTACTTGGGGAAAGCAATGAAGTCTATAAAAGGATTCTTCTCTGAATGGAAGGAATCTCCTTAAAACCTTCAGGTTGTCAGAAGCTGGCCGAATTCAGTGTGGCCAGGTACATGCCATGTACAAAGCTCCAAGGATGATGATAATGATGATACAGTCTTTCACTAGCTGGGCATTTCATTCACTTCACATTCGTGAAACAGCTACCGGGATGACTTCGACGCAACGCTAAGCCCGTTGTCTCATCATCTTATGTTACTCTCACAAGAACTTTGGAAACAAATTAGAATCCATTCTGCTGATGAGAGATCTGAGGCTTAACCAACTTCTCGAAGGCACACATCCAGTAAGTGGAAGAAGTGAAATGAAAACCCAGGTTAATAAAGCACGTCCTAAGACTCATTCCACAATGAATTTTTAGCATTTAGGGTGGCAGGAGCCATTTTTACTCCTTCGCAGTAAGTCACCTTGCAGAATGTTTCTCAGAAGCTTAAAATACCATTGCATATCCTGGTTTGTGATTTTCCGTGTACAGGGAGTGACGCAAAACTCTTCATCATATTCGATCACATCAGGACTGAAGCTTCTGGGTTCTTCTGAGAGACGTTAGTGACCCACTGTCTCCCTCCAACTCAGTTTGCAGAGGAAGAAACAGATGCAGAGAAATAAGGCGGTGGGTCTCGGGCAGGGCTGAAGAGCGGTCAGGTGGCAGATGGGGGTAGAGCAGAGGAGCCTGGTGCCCTGGCACCTCCACTAAGTACCAGGCTCAAGAAGCAGCAGGACTGGGCACCACTAACAATTCCATCATGCGACGTGATTACCATAAACTCTGTTGTTCCTACGCTGTGTTCCTTGTCTCAAAAACTATCAGATATTTAAAGGAATTTCAATTAGGAGGCTTTCTGTTAACATACAGTAACTATTTATTAATTAATCCTAGCAGATGTAAAATACTATTAAAAGGTGAAGAAATTTCTCTAGGGACGTTATGGGCAATTTTGGAAATAATTACCACTATTTTAATATTAGTGTAGTGCCTCACCCTCCATTGATGCCCTGTGTTCCTCAAGAGCTTAGGAACCATCGGACTTGCCTGGTGGCGCAGTGGTTAAGACTCCGCCTGCCAATGCAGGGGACACAGGTTCGAACCCTGGTCCAGGAAGATCCCACATGCCACGGAGCAAGTAAGCCCATGCGCCGCAACTACTGAGCCTGCGCTCTAGAACCTGCAAGCCACAACTACTGAGCCCGCATGCCACAACTACTGAAGCCCGCGTGCCTAGAGCCCGTGCTCCGCAACAAGAGAAGCCACCGCAACGAGAAGCCCGCGCACCGCAACGAACTGTAGCCCCCGCTCACTGCAGCTAGAGAAAGCCGGCGTGCAGCAACGAAGACCCAACACAGCCAAAAATAAATAAATTAATTAATTTTTTAAAAAAGAGCTTAAGAACCATCTTCCCAGGCCTGATGCCCCTGCCTCCTGTATCCCTTGGGGCAGACGTTGCCACCGTTTCCAGTATCCATACGCCTCTCCTCTGGGCTCACAGGAAGGTTGCGTTGTCACACCCCACGGCGTTAGGCATGGCCAATGAGCCATGAATGGAAGTGACACTTGTTATAGCTGGAGAGCCAGTCCCGGCTTTGCCATCTTCTCTTCCCCCAAACACGGCAGCCAACAAAATTCCTGAGAGCAGAGCTGCCATCAGGACCCTGAGTGACGACGAGCTCTGCCCGCGACGCAGGGGATGAACTTTGACCTTGTAAGCCACTGAGAGCTTGACGATTGTTTTTTTGTTTTTCTTTTGTTTTTTTGTTTTTTGTTTTCTGCAGCACAACCTAGCCCATCCTGACTCTTGCCTCAGGGGAAAACCAATACAGACGTGGTGGCAAATACATAAAAGACCACCATGGTATTCCAGCAGGGGGCAGAATCAAATGGCCAGGCTTAACACGTTATTTCTCAAAGTGTGCCCCCAAAACACATTTGAATTCCTTGAGGTTCTCAGTAAAAAGCAAATTCCTGAGCTCCACACCAGGTCTGGGAATCTGCTTTTTTTTTTTTTTACAAGTACCCTCCAAAAGATTCTTAGGCGTTAAAATTCCAGAGTCTCTACTTTCACCAATAATCAACTTTCAGTATTACTAACTAGAAAACTGGTGAAAATGCTACAGTTGCCAGATATTTGAAAATACCTTTGTTACAGTTTAGAATCATAGTTACAGCGCTAGCCTTTTGGAGTCTAATTTTCAGAAATGAAAAACACATTCAAGACTACCTGCCATAAACAGGACTAATTACTATAGTTCAAAACTCTACTGATTGGGATGGACAGGGGAAGGGGAACAAAAATCTAAGTCTGCAGCCATGATTTGCAACTTGACTCCCTCATTTGTCCCAAAGTTCGAGGAGTAGCATACATACCTTTTCTTTGCCAAAAAACAAAAGCTTACTTACCCCTTACGTGAAAATACCTAGTCAACACGGCGCTGCTGGGTAGTAACCATTGAAGGCCTCCCGGCCGACTGTCTCCAAGGCATAGCAACGCCTCCCACTTTTCACTGTGTGTGTGCTGACCTCTCGGCCGTGCGTTCACCATCCTGTTCTCTGACGGTCCTGTTCACTGGGGTAGAGAAAAAAAAAGGTAAAGCCACGCATGAGTGTAACTGCTCCCTCCACGGAGTCCAACTGCGGGGGCTCGTAACTGAGAACATACGGAATTTCAGCTGGGGAAGGAAAGTCCGACCGTGCCTGGCTTCACAGGTTTCACCTTCATAAGTGTAAATAAGTTTGAAGCTTCCGAGGATGTCTAGGCATCCCTAATCTTTTCCAGTGTTTTCTTCTCTTTGGATTTTTGTACTTTCTGCGCTTAAGTGAGTGTGTGTTCAGGTGCGTATATGCACACGTTGGATTTTCTTAAAGAATTTATTCCAGACAAGTGTGTGTGGAGGGTCACATCACATCACAGTTATTTCTTTAAATTAGAATCCTAGTGATTTGGGGAGGTCTGTTCAGAGGGATTTGAAATTCTATGCAGCCCAGCAGATAGTAAGGCTGATTTCAAGGTGAAAAGAAACTATTAAGCATCTTCTCTTCTTTAGCCCTGATTTGCTCTTAACCCTTTTTCCCAGTGATTGAGCTGCTTTTTCACACACTCAGTTGTAGGGGAAAAGAAAAACATGGAGAGCAAACGTCTTGCTTACTGAGAGGGCAAACCTACAGCTAATGCGGTGGCTGTAGTCCTGCTGGATGTTCCTCTTTCTGTCCCTGCACACGTGCCCGCCGGTAGGTTACCCCCCCGTGGGCAGGCACTTTTTCCCCCACTACTGGGTCACCGCTGTCGGCTGTGTATTGGGTGTAGGTGCTGGATGCCTGCTGGAGGAATGTGTGGTAGGGAGAAGCCAGGACCACTTTGGGAGTGTGATCTGAGAGGAGAGACCAGAAAGGCTCAGCAGGTGGCTCCATCAGCTGTGCCCGGTCTCTTCACTGGGCTCCCCAAACAGACATGCCGTCTGTCCTTCCCTGCGGCCGCCTCCGTCTCATTCCCCTGCCGGGAGTCGCTGGTCTGCTCTAGGCTCAAGGCCTGGCGCTACAGCAGCGAGCCCCCCAGAGAGAACGGCCACCCGCAAAGAGTTCTGGTCCCCTTGGAAAGTCAGTTACATAGAATGTTAGACAATGACGCATGTTTAGGAGAAAGGAATAAAACAGGGATGAGTGACAGGAAGTGGCCTTACTCAGGGTGACAGCTGAGCAAAGACTGAAGGAGTGAGGCAGGAGCCTTGCAGAGATCTGGGGAAAGCAACCCAGGCTGCAGACGCAGCAAACACTCAGGGGGAGGCTGGCCCACGGGGCTGAAGGGGAATGAAGGGGGATCAGGTAGGGCCCGTTAGCTGTTTAGTGAAGTGTCTAAGAAAGAAAAATGTTCTAGAAATCAAATGCCACTTAGGGAAAAGTCCAGGTTAAGCAAACTTAAGCTGGTTCTCTGGGACTTTTATCGAGCCATTAATCTCCAAAAGGCAGTTTTAGTGCAAACTGTTTCCTAAGTGAATGTGAGTCCAGAACCACTTTTGGGGAAACTCAGTTCTGTAGAGATCACAGAAGCAAGCTGAGGGACAGGAGGGTGGACGGGTGGCTGTGCAGGCTGATTTGAGGGCCCCCAGCTGTGTCCCCAGCGTTCCCTAACCAGCCTGAGACATTCAACCATCAGAGAAAGAGGGGGAGGGCTAGAGGGAGCTGCTGCGTCAGGCAACAGAGAGAGCGTCATAAAAATATGACATTTTCCTTACACATAGGAATGGAACTAAGTCCCACTATCCCTTACTACCAATTGGCACGTTGGTCAGTCCTATTTTTTTTTAATAAATTTATTTATTTATCTTTTTATTTTTGGCTGCATTGGGTCTCCATTGCTGCGCACGGGCTTCATTAGTTGTGGCATGTGGGCTTCAGTAGTTGTGGTGCGTGGGCTCAGTAGTTATGGCTCACGGGCTCTAGAGCACAGGCTCAGTAGTTGTGGCGCACGGGCTTAGTTGCTCCACAGCATGTGGGATCTTCCCGGACCAGGGCTCGAACCCGTGTGCCCTGCATCGGCAGGCGGATTCTTAACCACTGCACCACCAGGGAAGTCCCTGGCCAGTCCTATTTTTATTTTCTCTATTAATAGCATTTGTGTAACAGAAAAGTAAATAATACAGAATAATATAATTTCAAATAGACACCTGTATTCATATCTTTAATAATAAAGCAATAACACATATGTGTATAATTGTATATATACATATATAGTGAGCATACACTATATATACATATATAACATGCATTTCCTTAAATATACGCGAGTATATATATATATACTACTATATATACTATATATATACTATATATACTACTACTATACCTATATATGTATGTAACGTACATACATATACTATACGTAAACGTATTATACATAACATATATAACCTATGCTAAATGTACAATATGTATAATATACACACGTACTAGAAATATATTTATAAATATATGTATATGTAGTATATACATGTATATGTGTGTACATGCGTGTGTGTGTGCATGTGTGTATGTGTGTACGTACGTGTGTGTGTACATGTGCCTATACGTGCATGTGTGTTTGTATATGTATATGTACAAGCCGGTCCCCCTGCTTGAGCTCAGAGCTCAGCGGTGAGCTGGAGGAGGCATTAGCCACCAGCCCAGCCTGGAGAAGAAAGACCACAGGAACCATCAAAACCATGGAGACCAGCGATCCACAGGGTGAAATCTCCTAGAGCCAGAAAGGCAGTGACCTAGGCTGAGCCGACCACAGGGGCTGGGGCACTTCCGAGAGCTCAAGCCTCCCAGCCCCTGCCCACGGAGACATCTCCAGCCTCCGACCTGCTACTGGGCAGGGCCAAGACCCTCCCCGACTCCCAGAGCCTTCCCTTCCTGCCGTGAGCCTTCACCAACGCACTCACATTGGCTGAGCCTCAGTCTCCTCACCCGTGAAGGGGATACGCTGTTGCCTCCTTCCCAGGAAGTGCGAGGGTTAAATTTGTAAGCACAGGGGGCGGTGCCTCCCCGCCTCCTTCCTGCTGCGCTCTTTCCTTCCAGGAAGGACAGACCAAATGTAGTGTCACCACAAAGGGGGTGAACTTTAGGACAGGATTAGCCACGAGAAAATGGCTTTCATTCACTTACATAAGAATTACCACTGCAGGCCTGAGTCTGGAACCCGGAAGGGAGTCAAACAGGTGAGCAGAGGAGAGGGCGGGGCATCGCGTATGGAGCTCCGCCCACCCCTCTGCCACACTTGCTTTCCCAGCAGGAAGCAGCCTTGCTTCTGCTTATGACAGTTATTCATTGCACAGAACATTTGGCAGTAAATCATGGGTGGCCTTGTGGCATGTCTTCTGTAGTGTTTCAATTTGTTGTTAGAGATTGTTGTTTAAATCTTACCTTAGTCTATTTAACTTTTCCCAGCGGGAAGGCGATGGGAAAACCCACCCATGGAAATTTTCACACTGAGGCTTCATCTGGGAAAACCCACTTTGCATACGCGCTGCCCTGGCATTAACTCAAATGCAAATTGACTTCCTAAGACTTTCCAGTGTGGGTTTATCTATAAAAGTAACTGTAGTTCAAAAAATAATTGTGGTTCCAATGCGGGGGGGGGGGGGGGGGGGGTGGTAGAGGCATAGACACGTGCAGTTAATTAAAGACCTAGAGAGACCATCCAGGCTCTGAATTGAACGCTGCCATTCCTTTCATTATGCATCATCGTGAATGCCTGCAGTCCAATATCATTTAATTGCTTTAAATTGTTTTCCATTGCGCTGCATTGGTGCAGTAATAGGAACTTCAGTTGGGGGGGTAGGGAGGGAGGGAAACCAAGGACACAGAGAGAGAAGCTTCCCTGAGCGCTGAAGACACTTGTGTGCTGGACTTGCTGCAATAAAGCTTTCTGTAGAACTCATCTGGTATGAAAACTCAGCAGCGCGCCGTACCTTACCTAGCAGACAAGCATTTATACCTACTCACCGTGGCTCGGGGCTCAGCTGTGCAGCATGGTGTTACGGCCCTGAACGTGAAGTAGAAGGAGGCAGCTGGCTGCAAAACAGACCAAGAGTGGCAATTGAGTGAAAAACACATTTACAGAGCTCACCTGAGATCCTTCTCCTACCGCGGCCCAGGAGGGCTGAGGGGCTGCAAGACCACCAAACGAGACTGAGTGATGTTCTAGATACTGTTGGAAATTGAACACTGGAAGGCTTAGAAGTGTTACATCCAAAGGATTTTGTGTGAATGCTTTTCTGGGGGGGGAGGGGGGGTGTGTGTTCATACTTTCATCAGAGAAGTTGTGCTCTGTAATTTAGGGATGGAAAGTGTGACCAGAGGGTGCCAGCCTCTGCACTGTGGGCGTTGTTTACTGCTTCTTGCTCTATCTGAGCTGCTATTTTAGGCACGCTGATCTCATTTCCACCCTGAGACCTTGCAGATAAGATGGATGTCCCTGCAGATAAGACAAGGCTGCCTGGGGAGCTGCAGACACCCTCCCCGGGACGGTTCCCTACACACTGGCCAGTCAGAGACCAGCAAAAACAACGGCCTTTTCTCTCCAAAGGGCCCACGGTGTCCAGCAGAGCCCCTTAAGCCCCCAGCATCACTGACCTCTGCGTGAGGCAGCATCTCTTACGTGACGGCAGTCTGTGAATTCGGTAGAGGCGGGTCCTTCACAACGGGGTGCAGTGCTCCCTGCAGGACAGAGGGGAGAGTCTGTCCCAAGGTCGGGGATAGAAGGAGCGAGCAGAGACCCCACACCCACCCAGGAAATTTAGAGACAGAAGAAGGGAAGGGCAGCAAGCCAAGGCCGCTTCCAGGACTGAAGGTCCAGGCAGGTCAGGTAATGATCGTGGCCTTGATCTTGTTGCTGTTGTTCTGATTGGTTAAGTGCTCAGAGCAGGTTAACCTCTAACAACTGTTCTTCTCTCTCGAAATTAATACCTAGGTATTTTGGCCAGCAGAGGTGTTGTTGATTATGTCTGATGCTCCAGCAGGACAGCACCGAGTGCGTCTCCACAGAGCAGGGGCGGCTGGCCTGCGGGGGCCACACGGCTCCCCGGTACCCGCCTCGGAGCACGGCCACGGATCCAGGACACACACGGGGGCCCGGTGTCCTGCGCTCAGCTCCACTCGCTCAGAGGGAACTAGGCACGGTCCGCGCGCGCCACGCTCCCGGCCCGCGTGCCCCACGAGCCGCGCCTGCTTTCGCGGGAGGGGTACACGCACCCCTCACCTCCGCCAGACGCCGAGGCTACTACCCCCCGCGCCTCCCACCCCATCCGCTCTCAGCAGGGCGTTCGAATGTGACTCGGTCCCAACTCCTGGGCCGCCTGACCCAGCCCGAGGTCCCCCAGTGAGAAGTGGGGGGAGGAAGCCCTGGGGGGCCCGGAGCTGCCGGGCCATCCCCTAGGGGGAGGTTTCTGCCCCGCCGTGGGCAAAAAATAAAGAAAATCGCCCCTGCCTTTTTGCATCAGTTTGAGCGGGGTTTTCTGTGGCTTTCCAAGAGGTTCTGACTACCGGCCTCTGTAGGGTGTCTGTTGGGAGAGTGTGTTAGTTTAAGGACAGTGAATGCTTGCTCAGAGCGGGAGGAAGTTTCTTCGACTCCTGCTCTCCTTGGACTCTGTCCACATGACGACTCCTTAGAGCATCAGAGCAGAACTGTCCAGAGGCAAGGGATCAGCGGGTGTTAGGATGGTCTGGGCCGAAGGGCGCCACTCGGCCCCCCCCCCGAGTCAGGGGGCCCCCTCCCCAGGAGGTGATCTGCCCTCTGACATGATGGGCCCTTTCAAACGTAAACTTGTTTGTTCTGATCACACAAGTGATACCTAGTTATAGAAAAACTGGAAAACAACGGTAAGATAAAAAGAAAAAGTAACATTGCTCCCTAATTCTCACTGTACGAGTAGGTCAAGAGGTTGCTCGTTCTGGTCTCTCCCTGCAATGCCCTTTAAACACCCAGAAGGGGCTGTGTCTTTTTCGCTCTTGTAATTCCAAGATCTAGCCCTGTGGCTGCCTCATAGCAAGTACAGCGATCAATTACACTAGTGAGTGAGTAAGGAATGCAGCGGTAAAAGGCACAAGGCAGTACTTCCAGACCGTCCAAGCCCCCACAAAACATCATATATGCAAGGCACCCGGGGTTCACGGGGGCTACCTGCTGCTGGACACAGAAAGCCAGGCCTCCTTGGATGCCCGAGCCCTGCTTGGCCATCTGTCTCAGGTACATCTCAGGATACAGCTGGGGGAAGCTCGGGTGTGGTTCTGCACCGCACTTGGCTTTGGAGTCAGACTTGCATTCAGTCTTGGCTCAGAGACTCGCTAGGCTTTTGAGCGTCAATAAATGTCCGATGCAGTGATCTCATCCACTGGGCTCTGTCCTCCCAAGATGCCCAAGATGCGGTCTTCTTTCCACCCAAAGGATCGAAGCTCAGCTGCACGGTGGCTTTCCTTGGCCCTCATTCCGAGACAGGGAGTGTCGCCCTTGGTGTATGAGCTTGAACCTGGACCCACAAATCTGAAGTTGGACACATTTCCTTTTGGATGGATTATCCTCATGTTTATAAATTGGATTCATTTTGGGAAACAACAACGGGAAGATAATAGGAGTGATCAAACTTTTAGAATAAGATATAATTGTAGAATAAATGATACATGGATCAGTCTTAGGAGGTTTTTCAAAATGTAGCTTAGAATCATTCCCATCACAGAGCTCCAGAGTATTTTTAGAAATGACACGTCTGTGAGAATGCATAGAGCATCTCCCACAGTGACTGCTCTGAAGTTAAGCCTCACTTAGATGCATGAGTTCCAGCCAGTTTACTGAAAAGCAGCTGTGTCACTGCAACACGACACAGCTGCAGTCACCCCACAAACACCCAGTCACCTTAGTTCGGGAACATGTTCATCTGGGGTTGAGTCTCCTTCTCACCGTCACAGAGATTTACCGTCTAAGAGCCTTGGGGGCACGAACCCAATCAACAGGGGGTTTGTCTTGCCCCGACCCAAAAAGAGCCTGGTGACCCCGTTCAGCTCCAGGTGTGGAACGATGTTTAGGCTTTTATGAAAAGCCCAACTAGAATCATTAGTGAGGAGGGGCAAGGTTATTCTTCAGTTTTTATAGTCATCAGGGTTTTTTTAAACATCCTTATTGGAGTAAAATCGCTTTACAATGGTGTGTTAGCTTCTGCTGTATAACAAAGTGAATCAGCTGTACGTATACATATGTTCCCATATCTCCTCCCTCTTGCGTCTCCCTCCCACCCTCCCTATCCCACCCGTCTCGGTGGTCACAAAGCACCCAACTGATCTCCCTGTGCTATGCGGCTGCTTCCCACTAGCTCTCTATTTTATATTTTATTGTATTTATTTATTTTTACATTTGGTAGTGTCTGTATGACCATGCCACTCTCTCACTTCGTCCCAGCTTACCCTTCCCCCTCCCCGTGTCCTCAAGTCCATTCTCTATGTCTGCGTCTTTATTCCTGTCCTGCATCTAGGTTCATCAGAACCATTTTTGTTTTTTTAGATTCCATATATATGTGTTAGCATACGGTATTTGTTTTTCTCTTTCTGACTTACTTCACTCCGTATGACAGACTCTAGGTCCATCCATCTCACTACAAATAACTCAATTTCGTTTCTTTTTATGGCTGCGTAGTATTCCATTGTATATATGTGCCATATCTTCTTTATCCATTCATCTGTCATATTCATCAGTTTTTTATGCTAAGTTCAAGCTCAGCTCTTAAAATTCTTTTTTGGAAATTAAACAGAGTTCAACAACCATGGTAGTTTTCTTTCTACATGATGTAAAATTATATCAAATAGCTATTTTAATGAATACTACATTGAAATAAAGTATATTATGTGATGCTCTAGTATATATTCATGGCATTCGGTATTAGGCCATTCTATATTATATTAATTGTTGGCACGTTATGCCATATTAATAACAATCATCAAAATATACCCTGTCTCTAAGGATTAAAAAAACACAAAATAAAAGCGGGAACCGGCCTCTAGTACATTCATCTTATTAGTTAGGTGTAGGCACTGAATTCTCGAAGAAACATTAAGAGAAAAGAGTATGATTCCCCCTCTGCCCGGCTGGGGAAACTGAGACAGGCCACTGGGCAGGATTTAGATTTTGCATGTCCAATCTAGAGTGTTATCTCGGGGCCTTAATTCCCGGAGTAAAATCCATGGGATGTTGAGGTCTAACCCAATACTTGAAGGGAGGTGTGTTGGGTTTTTTTCTCCCTCTAAGACACAAGCACACCTCTCTGACGGGGCCTGTCGGGGACGGGAGGCGGAAGCTCGAGCACTGTTTCCCTCCACAGAGGCCAGGCTAACCAAAGGGTCCCCTCATGGTGACAGGAATTCAGGCACAGTGTCCTTTGGTCCCATGTGAGCCCCGCTGGAGGTGGGTGGCTGGGACAGTGTTGGAGGGAAAGCATCCCAGGGTAAGAAGGGCTCCCTCAGAGCTGCCTGTCTCGGTCTCTGCCCATGAGGGCCCCTTGGCCTCGAAATGTGCTCTTCGTCTCCCCAACCCTCACTAGCAAATGCCTGCCCCCTCTTCACGCCTCAGGTTAAACACCACTTAGGCGATTACACAGCCTTCCCTGACACCCCTCAGGACCCCACAGCACTTTTTGCAGATTTGTCTACTTGCAATCCTTTGCGCATGTATTGATCATCTTATCTTTGGCATTACACAGTAAGCTCCATGGGGAGGGGGCGGTGATGCCTTATTGTCTGTTGTACCCCCAGTGCTTAACCGCAGTTCCCAGGACGTAGCTAAGAGTTAATAACAAACATTTATTGAAAGAATAAACAAACTATGTAAATTCCTTGAAGCAAAGTCTTTGTCTTATTCACTGTTATACTATCAGAGTTCAATTCAGGCAATGAATGAATGCAGAAGCAATGATGGATTAGGATTTTACCATTTTACCACCAACACAGCAATAATTGATTCAGGCAAGAGTCATCAGTGGATGCTAAAACTGATGGATGCGTGCTTGGTGAGGAACAAGGATATTTACATGGCCTCCAAGAATCTCCCCACAAATTCCTAGCTCGTTATAAAGGGACAAATAGTAACCTTCTAGTGGAGAGCCTAGTGGATGCCACCTTAACCAGCGGGTCCAGGTTGACGTCACTAATATAGGGACAAACCATCCGCACCTGGTACCTGATAAGATGCTCCGAAAGGACAGAGCATCGTCTATGTCGAGCCTGCGTGGGACAGGAATTGAAATACGGAAGGAGCGGAAAGGTTTTTAGTTGCTTCTCATGACAAGCCCAGTGACACGGGAACCTTGTGATTATAGGAAAGGCTCATTCCTGTGGTATAAACGACGAAGTAGATTCAGTGCAATTTGATGACTTGGCAACAACAAGGCTAGAAAGTATCAGAGTCGGACCTCTCAGCAGGACGTCCAGCTCCAGCCTAAGTCTCCCCTCCACTTCCGGCTGCCTCTCTCAGGCCTCAGACATACAAGAAGGGTTAACGGGCGGCTCCAACAAGGGGAAGGAGGCCTAGTGGTGAGTGCACGGAGAGGGGTGCTGCGGACTCAAGCTCCTTTCTGTCCTGCCTGGGCCACCGGCCATTGGTGGGAATACACAGGAGGGACCCTCTGCACCCCTAGTTCCCTTTCTGGAAAAGACAGTTCCTGCTTCATCTATGATTCTAAGAAGTAGATCCTTCTGTACAAACTTTCGTTTCATAGACTTTGCAACCACTCATTTTCAGTGTGATTTGGAAACTTGCTACGCACATTGTAAGAGAAGCAATTTCCTTCAGAGTCAGATGTTTTGACAAAATGACTACATTATCTTAGATTTGAGACAGGAGAAAAGAAAGGAACCTACTTCCTTTCTTTTGCCCACTAGGCAAACCCTTGCAAGTAGGATAAAAAATCAAGCAAATCTCCCAGTGTCCCCCGACAACAGGTCAAAATCATTCATTCATTTGTTGAATCATTTACTAGTTGAACCATACTTTCCAAAGCCACATCTCTAACAAAAAAATCTTCATTATATAAAAATCTTCTAGCGCTTAGAAACCTAAGTCTTGATTTGCTGAACTAAACAACAAAATGACTCGCCCCCACCCTGAAGAGGAAAGAGTTCCTGCTTAAATGTCTTCATCGTGGGACATTTAATGCACATCTGTTGTGTGCAAGGCATTCTGCTCCAGGATATCAAGGAAGGTTTAACGTAGGACATGAATGGGTGGGGGGATAAAGGACTGGTAGACTTTGTGCATGTGGATTTGGAAGGTAGGGGCCCTACAAGCACATACCAGGGGTGGGAAGGATGGGGCTTACACGAAGGACCACCGGTCGTTGGGTTCAGTTACCTGCGCCGGTGTATGAATATCAGAGTGGGAAAGGTAGATAAGGGTTAAGGAAGTTGAACTCTGCTTTGTAGCCATTTAGGATTCCTTAAGAATGATCATTTTTTTTCACAGAAGCTCCATGCTTCAGGAGTTGTTTTGTTTGTTTGCTTAAATGATGCTGGAATGTCTGGAATGTCCCCTGTAGCTTACAGGCCACGGGAGGGAGCTGGAGCCCAGACCCGGCAGCAGAAATGAAACCTCTGATTGAAATAGGTGCTTGAAGCACAGTGAGTTGGAAGGGTCTCAGGGTTTCTTCTCCATTTAAATTTTTTATTCTCTTTTAAAATACTATACAGCGAAAAATGAACAAGGCTTCTCAGCCACCAGACAAGGCTGGTTTCCCTCTTGGGGGACCTTGTCACCGCCCTCCGAACACACCCCTGCTTCTTCTCCAAAACCCTCCCTGCGCCCCCATCCACTTATACCCTTGCTATCCCTGTCTTCCTCATGATGAGGCCCCAGAAAGGGGGCACAGGATGGGAAGATGTCTGCTTCTGGCTTCTCAAGTAGCTCCTGCACAACCTGAGCGGATCGTCTCAGCTGTGACTTTAGCCTCAGCTCTTTCTAACCCACCCAGGCAGGAGTGGGGCGCTCCAGGCCTGGAACAGGTGTCCAAGACCCAGCAGAGAGTTGCATGAAACCTCCAGTGCAGCCTGCCTGCCTCACCGCACCATGGCCCTCACGGCTTCTGCCCGGCTCTGGAGCTGCTCTTATCTACCAGGGAGGGGGCAGCAGCGCGGCTTGGGTCCCCCCAGCCTCCAGCGGCTAGTGGAGGGGTGCGTAACAGGGTCACCTCCCTCTCTCTCCTCCCCCCTCCCCCCAGGGGGAGGGGAGCCTCTCTCGTTCCCCATCAGACTGGATATGCCTTTGTCCTCTAAGGCCCCAAAACAGCCCGTAAATACCTGATGCCCAGGCAGAAGCTCTTGCCGGGGTCTGGGTCTCAGCGACTTCCAGCCACAGTCCTGGGAGCCTCTGAGGAAGCACTCGCGCGCTCCCGGCTCAGGCCAGGCTCTTCTTCCTGGGGCTCAGGGTCCCTTGCTGGAAATGTGTCCAGGCTTGAAGCATTCTCAGAAGCTCCCCCGCTGCACGTCGGAGATGTCTCTGGAGTTGGCCCAACGCTGGACTCACGTACCTGAACATGAACCAGCTTCTGTCGTGTGTCTAGAGGAAGGCCAGGCTATGGAGAAGAGCAAGGACAAATTATCTGAGAGAAAACCACTGACGAGATAAATGAAGGTTTTGCCCCTTGGCTCTAAGTACCTGCACGGCTCTCAGAGGGTGTGTCTGCTGATCTGCATGCGTTACCTGGCAAGGACATGGCGAGGACACCCACAAAACGTCCAGCGGGCCCATTCAGAGGGGGACGGGGAGCGGTCTGGGCACCGGTGCCGGCCTACGGGACGCTTGTTACTAGTTCACGAAGAGATACGTTCGCAAATAATGAGTCCACGTTCAGAAACGTTTCTGGCGACTTGGCGTGGCCGCACTATCCAAGCATCTGATCCGGAGCCCCCGTGTCACTGGGCAGAGAACACACTGGTCTGCGACAGATTGGAAAGAAAAGCAACAGCAATGGACACAGAGCCAAAGAGACCCTTGGCTGCGGCTCGTGCCGCCGGCGGTGCCGTGGAGGGCACAGCGGGGAGGGGGCTGCATGTCAGCGGGTCGTCATCAACTGGCTTTGAGTGCCAGCTGTGTGGCCGCAGCCGGGGAAGGGGGGCTCAGTACCGTCCTTGAGGAGCTCTCAGTGCGGTCGGGAGAGTAGACGGCTCAACGGACGCCCGGAACCCGACCGGACAGACGCCAGGATAGAGCTTTTTACTCTGAGGGTTGACCGCCCAGCACCTCCGAAGCAAGGGGGCTCTTCTTGGCCGTTTGGGATGCCTGGTGCCCACGACGACAGTGTCCACTTGTTGAGCACGGACACGGTGGCAGACTCTAAATTTAAAACTCTACATGCATTATTATTACTATTATTATTCTTTGCCACGCCGCGAGGCTTGCGGGATCTCAGTTCCCCAATCAGGGGTTGAACCTGGGCCCTGGGCACTGAAAGCGAGGACTCCCAACTACTGGGCCGCCAGGGAATTCCCTATATGCATTATTTATTTAACCCCCCCAAGAACCCTCTGTGACCTTACTGTCACTTTCAATTTATAGGTGTGGAAATTGGGGCTCAGAGAGGATAATAAATCTTGTTCAAGATCATAGATTTAATAAATGGAGCAACCAGAGTTCACAGATTGCCCGACTTCAGAGCTCACATTCTTAACCCCAACTCCACTGCCTTGGATTGATCCCGTTGTCTTCGCCTGTGTGGCGGGTGGGCGGGGGAGAAAGACCCTGAACTTGTGGAAGGCACTGCTTCTTTAGCAGCTTACAACGGTTGGCACGGAGGAGACCACTGTTGCGCAGATATGTATCCCCTCCCTCCTCAACCAGACTCCGAGGAAGACGTGTACCTCTGATAGGGAACGTGGTCCTGCGACTAGCTTGGCTGAGAGAATGTGCCGGCGGGCCCGCTCTGAGCACAAGAGCAGCACGTGTTGCGTCCTGACCCTCTTGTGCCTCTGTCAGTCTTGGATATCCAGTGATCTGAGGAAGATGGAAAGTAAATGGCGCGCGCCCAGATCCATTTCACAGCACAGCCAGCCTGCGCCAGCCTACACCCACCTAACAGGCAGATGAGTGAATAAGGAATGAAAGCTTCTTGCTGTCCGTCATGAGGCTTTATAATGGTGACGGGTCGTTTTGCAGCACTACCTGGTGATCGGCATGTTCAAGAAATAGTTGTTGGACAGTGAAGCCTTGGGGTGCCTTGGGGGCACAGAGAAAGGTACTGACTCAGTGGGAGGGGAGAGACAGGAATCCTCCCAGGGGAGCGCTTCTTTGAGCTGGTCATTTATGCAAAGCTTATCCAAGAATGGATCAGTCCGGTCAGCACCACCGAGTCGGGGATTAACATCAATTAGATGAGTGAAATCCAAAAAACGTAGATTCAGGGCTTCCCCGGTGGCGCAGTGGTTGAGAGTCCGCCTGCCGATGCGGGGGACGCGGGTTCGTGCCCCGGTCCGGGAAGATCCCACGTGCCGCGGAGCGGCTGGGCCCGTGCGCCGTGGCCGCTGCGCCTGCGCGTCCGGAGCCTGTGCTCCTCAGCGGGGAGAGGCCAGGACAGTGAGAGGCCCGCGTACTGTAAAAAAAACAAACAAAAAAAAAACAAAACAAAAACGTAGATTCATATAAAGTGATGTAGATGAGCTAGAAAAGACCTTTTAATCTAAAGGATTAAAGTTAATACTACTAAAATTTGCAGCTTCAAAGCATAGTGTCCTTAAGTTTTATCACAGTTCAGTGTCTCAAATCTGAGATGGTCACAGCTGTCCCTTCGTCCTGTACAGCCATTGATGTCACATGAAGCCAATGGTGAAAGTACAGTCCTTCCTTTCTCTCTCAAAATAGGGATGTTGACTCAGTCCCTGCATCTCTCCTTCGCAGCCAGGGCTCAAAGGAGAAGTGATGAAATGCCACGAGGTAGATAACGTACCTACGATTGTCAGTGTGAAAGAAAGCCCGCAGTGCTGGCAAACTTCCCCCCAAAAAAGGCTGCTCTCAAAAACTCCTGGCTGGAGTTTTTGCAGATGCAAGAGGCTTAAATAAACATCCAAACTTTCTCATGCTTATCAAGATCGAACCTCTGAACCTGCCACACACAAAAAGATCTAAAGCAAGAGACTAAGAAAGACTCAGAGAGCTCATGAATAAAAATTATATTTAACTGAAAATGCCCCCTTCCCCCTGGTGTTCCCACAGAAGGACAATAGACAGTATTTTGAACAGATCCGTCAAAACCGACAGCATACGTAGGTTACATCTAAAACAAAGGAAGTAGCATGTGGTGTCCCCTTAACAGACACAAACCTGATGACAAAAATGCAGACTTGCCTGGTGTAGCCCGTCTAGAAGTGTCAGTGATGTTTTTCTAAAGAATGTATTTGATTTCCATGAATATTTGATGTATCCATATTGCCACGTTTTCATTTGTCTCCTGCATAAGCAGATGGCTAATAGTGTAATACCTTGGAACTTATTAAAACATCTGAATCCCAGGCCATCTGGTTTATTTTTAATACCAAATTGAGTATTTGAATGTTTTAAAGTGCATAATTCTTTCCACCTTGATCAGATGTTTAAATTCTGTACCTAGATGAACTCATGAAATCACAATCATGGAAAAGTTAAGAAATAAGGCCTGATAGGTCCTTTTCAAGAAAAAAATTATTTATTTCTTAGGATCGAGGACGTAGAAAAATCTTATGCCAACCCCCGCTTCCCTGTTGGCTGTACCTCCATTTTTCAGTGACATCCTCTTCCCTTCTACCTCCGAAGCAATCCATTTCCTCCGAGTGGCTTCCCAAAGTAGTTGAGAAAGATATTGGCAATTAGTTCCTCTGGTGACTTTTCGGCTGGGGCTGAAAGGCCGAGTCCACATCTCTGCGGACGTGGGAAGTGAAGCAGGCAGGCCAAGCACGTGCTGTGCTGCCTCGGCTCCCTCCCAGCTGGCCCCGAAGCTTCTCCCATTGCCTGAGGACGTGGTTCCCGCCCCCCCCCCCCCCCCCGCCGGGGCCCATGTCCCTGCAGCTTCAGGCCCTCCCTTCTGTGTGGCCCCACCTCTCGGCCCTTCCTCCTGCTGTGGAACCCCTGAAGTTAAAAATAGCACCACACGAGAATGATCCAGAGCCTCCCAGACACCCTGTCTCTCGTTCTCCGTCTACCCAGAGCCAGACTTTCTCAGATGTGCCCACGTTCCCTGCTTCTGCTCTCTCCTGTCCCTTTCACGCCTGTATCCACCTTCAGGTCACTGAATCTGGCCCGTCAGCGTCGCGCATGGCCCCCAAGTTGCGGGGTGAAAGGGGCATTTCTCAGCCCGCCCTCCTCTTTCTCAGCTTGCGGCGGCAATTGGCACATTCCTGCTGTTCCTCCTCCTCCGACGCCTTCCGCCTACTTGCACTTCAAGGCATCGCACTTTCCTGCTTTTCGTCCTGCTCTGTCGGCCACTCTTTCTCAGTTTCCTTTGCCAAAACTTTAAAAATGGTGGGGCGCCTCAGAGCTGACTTTGGAGCCCATTTCTCTCCTCTGCTGTATCTGCTGTATCTCCTCATTCGGTCTCGTCGATGTGCTGGTGGTTTACAGGTTTATGTCCTCAGTTCTAGCATCTCACCTGAGTGACAAGCTGATGACACTCACTCTCTGCTTGTTATTTCTACCTACATAAGCTAAAACCCAAAACGGGTTACGCAACAGCAGCTGAAGCACTGAAGTACTGATCTAACTTCCCCATCCGGGAGACCCCGGCCCCCAGTCTTCCCCACCAGAGTACCTGGCACTGCTTATCCCCGTGCAGCGCAGGTCATTTCACTAGCCCCACCTCAGGTCGCTGAGTCAGTCCGACTGGCGCTATCGTCAAGATGTCGCCCCAGTCTGTTTACTTCTTTCCACCCCCAAGGCTACCATCCTTGTCTAAGACATTGTTGTCTATCACCACGAATACTGCAGCAGACCGGTGCTCCTCAAAGTGTGGTTCCTGGACCAGCGGCATCTGGGAAATTGCTAGAAATGCAAATTCTGAAATATTGAATCAAAATCTCTGGGGCGGGTCCCAGAACAGGCCCTCCTGGTGATCGAGACTAATGTGTCTTTCTGCTTAATGTTCATCTGAGATTATATACTCTTGCAATGAAACTTCCAGTGGCCACACTTGTACTTTTTATTTACTTATTTAACCGTAGTCCGTAACGTCCTACCTGGTCCCTTTCTGTATCTCTGCTCATGTCTCATAGAGCCTCCTGCCCGCCCCCCACGCCCCGCTCTCCGTTCCGTGCTTGCATCAAACTCGTGTCCACCTCTGTGCCTCAGGCCGCCTGTTCATCGTTCCTGCAATTCTCTTCCCCAGCGCCTCCCAACCTGCCTCTGCCTTGTCATTCAGCTTTCAGCGGAAATGTAGACTCTACAAGGAATCTTCTCTAACCTTCATATCTGCACCCCAACCACCTTCTAGTGCATCAAACGCTGATCTTGTTCCTACTTACAATCATTTATTGGTTGGCCTGATTATCGTTTTCCTCTCCAATCGAATTTAAGCTCCAGGAAGACGCTGACCTCACTCATTTCTCTATCACCAAGGCCTAGAACAGTGCCTGACACATAGTGTCTGTTGAATGAATGAAGATCTGTGTTCTAGTGCTAACCCCACCTCGAACGTGCTGTGTGACTTTGAGTTAGTCACTTTTCTGGCTCTGAATATCTTCCCCTGTATAAATAAGGCAGCTGGAGTACTTGATTTTCTGAATTTCTATCCTTCTCTACAATTTATTGACATCTTTAAATGTAAACCCTCTTTCTGCCTCATGTTTCAACAAACAAAGATGTTTCCAAAAATAATTTTATATGCTGTAAAGGAATGTCAGAAAAGATGCTTTAAGAAGAAGAAAAGGAAGACGAGAGAAACAGGACCAAGGAAGCAAGAGAGACAAAGAGAAGGAAAAAACGAGGAGTAGGAAGAAGAGAAAGAAGAACCACCTGTGGTCCCACAAACCAGATATAATCACTGTTAGAATTTTGGGGTTTTCCAGCCAGTCTTTCTACTAGGGGCATTTCCCTTCCCCATCCTTAAAAATGGAATTACATTGTACCTTTTTATAAATTCCCAGTTTCATTTAATGTTTTATAGCCATCTTTCCATATGTATTAGTTAGGGGTCTTATTTGCAAACAACAAAAGTTGCTTGACTCTAGCTAAAATTAGCTAGAATTAGAAAAAGAATGCTGAAAAGGATATTGAGTAGGTTACAGACTCACCCAAAGGGCTGGAGAATCAGGCCTGGAGTTCGTTGGCCAAAAGTAGCACCGAAAATGATTACCACAGAATTGCAAAGTATGGGTGTAGCTATGGCCACTCACGCAGTCTACCGCCAGAATGCATTTTTTTTGCACCACCAACTTGCAATTCAATACGTGATGGCAAAGGCCTACTATGCACACATCCCTTCACTACAAGACAGCCAAGAAAACGAGTATCTGGCATTTTCAGCTTCTAGAGTTGAAGCCAAACTGAGTTCCATAAGACAAGAAATTCCCCCAATATAATTCCTCACAGATGCTATGTGGCTTAAAATAAAAGACAAATTTTCACTACAGCTCACTTTTAAGACACACACATGCACACACACACACACACACACACACAAAATGCAACTATAATGCAATTAACCCCCTGAAAATATGCTCACCACTTACCCAAAAGTGATCAATCCAAATTCTCATTAATTACTGCAGTCATCATGATTCAGAATGTCAAAATTATGTTCATTCTTCCTTTAGTTCTGTCATAATCCTGTCTTTTTATTCTGTAGCCTATGGACTAAATGGCCCACCCAGGGTGCGTCAGTCTATCGGGACCCACAGTGGTCCATGTCCCTGCAGTTCAGCAGCCAGTCGACCGCAGTACGTGTCTGATACACGGCGGCTGGTAATTACAAGTTCACATTTCCGTGTCTGATGTGTGACAAGCTCACACTTTTATTTTCTCGACCTTCTGCACTTCTTGAGCATGTATTATTTTAGTTGCATTTCAGAATTCTGTTCCATTCGCCACGTCTCCCAGTGATTCTGATTAGAATTCTATTATATTTATAGATTAATTGGGGAGTTAGTGAGGACTGCAGAGGAAACGGTGTGTCCTCAGACATGCAGAGTAGTGAAGGCATTCTCGAAATGATTTCCCACTGCTTACCTGGTCCCTGGCACACGTGACTGCAAGCATTTTTAAATGGACCAACCGTCTTCAAATATTTCCTGGAAGAAAAAAAAATCAAGTTTTCCCAAATGGCTGTGGAGATTTGTCCATAGGAACAATTCAAGAAGAATATGTAGTAATAGTCCACAGTTTCATAGAAAGCATCAATTAGATGTTTTGCTGTGTCAGTTTCCCTCCAAGCCTGAGAACTATAATCAGACATGAGGTCTCTGGAGCTTCATGCGACCTATGTAAGGATTCATTTCAAAATGCTTCCTAGAAAACCATTTCTGATATTTTAAGTGAGTAGCTTTTCTGATGTGCCAGCTGTACTGATACAGGCTAGAATTCCATTTCTGACAAAAGAATTAATATGCCCCCTTTTTTTTTTTTGGCAAAAGAAATAAGATGTCAAAAAAATTTACTGCCATTTATTTTATGAGAGTGGAAGACAACTGTGTATGTAGCGGACGAAAAATGTTTTAAAAAACACAGGGCTCTTAAAAATCATAAATTAGGTAGTTATCATTCAGTGATTGTTTTCTTATTCTCTTGAGGCAGCTTACATCATAAACTATTGGGTTATAAATCTTGTTATAAATATATATAGTATTATATAGTATATATATTTATAAATCTATTTTAACCCTATTGGGTCATAAATCTTGTTAATTGTATTAGCACCTAGCATAATTAATATGAAGGTGCATTTCTGCGGCACGTTAGTCCTCTATGATGAGGGCGCCGCGCTGATGGAACATGGTAAACAGGAAGGGCCACGTTCTCTGGGTGCCCTAGTAAGCAACAGGGTGCCAAAGAGTAGGAGATAAAACTTATAACTACAGAGTGGCTGGCAGCGTTGTAAAGTTTTAAGGGGCGTAATGCTCTGGGCAAACCGGATCATCTCCCTTACGGTAAAGGACGAGATGTTGCATCTTGCACCCGTATCACTTGGTTCTGCAGGCAACATACCCCTTACGTGGGACTGCTGCCTCCACCCTTTATCAGATGATTTGAAGGGGGACCCAGCAGAGCTGGAGGAGCCTGTGTGTGGTAGCACCCAGTAAACTGTTGCAGCCTAGAGCCCGAGAGTTCTGAAGCGAGGCCCGCCTTCTGCAGCAGGAACCGTTTGACTGGCTACTCCCACGTGCCGCTGGGCTGGACGATGGGCTATCAAGTGACAGAGTGACCAGCCCGCCCATCATAGGCTGAGATTTGTGACAAGGTAGATCCCTGAAGCGAGACATTGTGCCACGGAAATGCTGCAATAGGGGATCATGCCGGAGTAGGGAGGGGGCCCAAGAAAGATGAGGGAGAGCGCCACCCCCCCTCAGCTCATACCTGCGGCTTCAAAGGATGCCGATGAAGGAGGGAGAAGCTGGCGCTTCTCCGGGGTTGGCTCCCTACACCTTTGTGTGAGCTGAAAAGGGGTTCCTGCAGCCCTGGGGCCAACCGTGACCAATGACCTCACCTGTATCAAGACAGCTCATCTACTTTCAAGGAGTGACCTTGTATGCAGACTTTCTCAAAGATAAGGGTATAGACTAATCTCTCCAACATTCTATGCTTCATAGGAAAATGACATCATTCTGTAATTATAGTACTAATCTTAAGTTAACCCTGCCTTTCCTTGTTATAGCCAGATTATTTCGCTAGAATTAATGAACAAAATTTGCAATTTAGCTAGTAAACAATTACAAGACTTCTCAGGCCGATGTTAAATGAACTGTCAAAATACTTTTCATGCACATACAGGTATATATAAACAATAGACAGATACATAATTTTTAAAAATTCTTTGTAGTTTACTGTATATCTCGGGATAATATTTTATGTTCATAGTATTATACAGTAACCCATCATATCTATCTAAATCAACTTGTTTTTTGATGCCCTTTAGCTCTGCTAAATAATAACTTCTGTATATTCTATTCGTGTTTGTCATAAATTAGAGGCGTCCTGACTTCAGATGCTCATGAAGTTTCATTTCCGGTCCACTGCTTAGAAGGAACAGAATAGAGTTGCCAATGGAGTCTTTGGTTCTAGCAGCTGTTCTAAACGTAGCTAATTTGAATTTTCCATTTACACAGCTGGTTTTATTTGCTCTGAGGTATTCCTGCAGAAAGGACCAGAGCAGCATATGTGTTACACTAAGCTTAAGGCTCATGTAAACATTTTATCTTCCAAATCCTGAACTACAATTGGCCCTTTCAAATTCAGATTTATACTTACTACTAAAATTATTAAAATTTCTGTTTTTAGAAAAGAAGCTACAGAAAAAAAAAATATTGGGAATAAAATCTATCTCTCAAAGCCTACTAAATAATTATAAATGGAACTAAAATTATTAATATTTCTTAAGTAACTCTAAAAGATACGAGTGAAGTACACAAGTACAGCAATTCTACATTTGCTAGTATTCTATTTGTTTAAAATATTATTGATATTTGTTCCTACTTCTTTATTATCTAGACTCCTGATTCCAAAACTTCAGGCACGAAAGCCCTCTTGAATTTGTCCCATATTCTAATATGAGGAGCCTTATCTATGAATATTAACTTTATGTTTTGGCGATGACTTTCTTTATGGTATCTATTATAAAGTGATGGAACCATAAAAAATACATAAAACACATCATGTGGAGTATTTTATATTAAGCTTAAGACTAAAAGCTACTGCGAAGGAGGATTTTCTGAGATAATAAATCATTGTTTTGAAAATCACATTTTTTTAATCTAGTTTCATTTTAGAAAGATGAAATGCAGTGTTTGTATCAATAGAAACACTGGGTTTCCACCCACTCCCCAAAGGCACAGTTAGATTACCTATGGAAACAGAAAACGCGTCTTCAGCAAAGCTTAGAGGTGAACACTGTGATCTGCATCAACATTAAGTGCAGGCCACAATAATCACTCCCTTAATTTAGTGACTCATAACACCCTTGGGAGATGGGGTGGGGAAAGTGAAGGAGGAAGATGATTGGCAGGACCGAGAATATAAGACAGAAGAGCCGTGGGAGTCATTCAGGGAAGGGCATGCACTTCTGTAGGCAGGACCCTTGCACAGGAGCCCAGAGGGTCAGACATTATGGGCACAGGATCAGCCAAGCCATGGAGGCTCCTGGATGCAGAGAAAGAAGGACTTTTCTTCTTAGGCAATAGAGGGGGCTATTGAAAGAATATTTTTAAATTAAGTCTTAGGCACAAACAGTGACTTGCCTAGAGAGATTACTCTAACGCATGGTTACTCATTCATTTATTCAACAAATGTTGTTGAGTTCCTACAATGTACCGGGTATGCCCCAAATACTGGCAACACAGCAACTTTCATCTGGTCCTTCCCTTCCAGCTTTGTTAGTCTAGTGAGACTGCATAGGATGAATTGGAGAAGCAAGATGAGGAGGGCACTTAGGAAACACTTCTGGCAGTTCGGGAGAGAAAACCTAAGCTGAGTTAGTAGCGGTAGGAACAGAGATCGAGCCATTGGTCCGGGTTTGATATGTAAATCTATGGAAAGCTGATAGAAGTTGATCAATCACTATGTGTTGAAAAGAAGGGAAAATTTTTAAGAAGGACCTCAGTAATTTGACTGGCAAATTAGAGATACCATCAACACAAACAGCATCCTGCAAATGTAGGATTTTGGAGAACAATTTGGGTGAAGATTAAGGGAAACTGAGTTTGAGGTCTTTTGAGACATATAAGAGGGTCAGGGGTCAGCACAAGGAACCATGGCTGGGTTAGGGAAAGAGTGACCAGGTAGATAACTTACCATCCAAACCAGGACCCCGCTGAGAGTGTGCTGGACAGGATTAATACTTACCCCAGGATAATAAACATACATTGGAGCTAATTCAGGCAAACCACGATGGAGGGTGACTCTGAGTTATAATCATCCACACCATCTGCATAGTTACCCAATGAAACATTTCATAAAATTGTGGTTCCAGAGACACCGTGTTAGGTTACATCCTGGGAAGTCTCCCAAAGATGCTTAAGAGGCTTTGGCAAACCTAGAGTTAAATGCTCCATTTAATAATTAGAAATTTGTTTTATATTTGCCCTCTTGTCACCAAAAAGGATAGGTAAGTTACAGCGGCTCGCGAAGTCTCTGTTTCGAACATGACGTCCCGGGTTGGAAGGGGAGGCACCCCTGGTCTGGACAGCTAGGGCAGCGTCGGGGGCGTGGTACGGATGGGGCGGGGCGAATGGAAACAGTACAGGGACTGGACACGCTTGTCACATGGCAGCTACAAGCTGCAGGGGAGGCCGGTGGTACCGAAATACCAAGGACCGAGCATCGAGCGTTTGTTTATGGGCATCATGTCCTTCCTCCCCGGATCCCATTCCCTGACGAAGTGTGTTAAAGGTGCCATAAGAACAGTGAAGGGGTTGCTGAGGGAAACAGAGTGTCTAGAAAGTACTAATCTAGACACAGCAATGGACACTAACCGAAGACCCTTTACATTTTCATCCTTTAAAAATGAAACCTTATTTTCATAAGAAAAATATTACTTGGCTCTGAAAGTCATGATACGCTGGAGGCAGCTAGCTCACTCTAGGGCACAAGAACCGACCGTTCCATTTTTAGGAAATTTTCAAACTGGTTGTTAGACATAGCCATCATTCGAAGTCACGTAATTTGTATTGTTACATAATACTACATGGTTATATTCTATAAAAAGGGACAAACACTTAAAACTCAACGTCTTCTAATTATTTAATGTCATTTTACTCTGCTCTATCCTCTTGAGGTTCTTTACTTTTACTTGCATCTAGATGGTAGAAATACTATTTCATGGTGGCCACTGTACATCTTTCTCTCCCCAGCTCCACCATCTGTGAGGTCACGTCGGTAGCTTGAAATCAGCCATGGTGGGTTTATTTACACCAAGAACATAGCGAAACACTGCAAATCACTCCAAGCCTCCAACCGTCAACCACAAGAAGTGCTTGTTAAATATTCATATATTGTATCCCATCATCTGTAGATTTTGTGATAAGAATTAATTAAGGGGATTGCACTTATGTTTATCATTTATCAGAGGAATTGTTAATTGCGAATTATAGTCAATAGGTTGTTAAACGTTTCTATGGGACTCTTTCTCAGACGTAAACTCTCTGGAGGGGGAGCATCATATTAGCACTTGCTGCACAAAGAAACTGTTTCAGGAGCTGCCTGACCATTTAGTCAGCTGAAAGCATTTTATAAACCAATATTTCTCTGGGAAAAAAATTCACTCTAGTAATCATACGTTCAGACCAAAAAAAGCCCCACACAGAACCTTAGCTTGGACACTAGTCTGTATTAGAAAATATAGATTTTATTCTATATTCCTGGATTATAGGCAATCAATCTCAATTTTCTGGTAGCTGGCTTGTTCCTAAGCTCATGGTACACTCACAGACTGACTTGGCTCTTTTGCCTTCCGTGTATTATTTTCACACTTGTGTTTACTGCCTTATCACTTTCGTGATTCTTTTTCTTGATAAAAACATAACAGAGAAAGCTTACTTTTAAAACCCAAATTAATTTGTTTCTAACCACAGTAGTTTTGCTGTAACATATTTATGTGCCAGAGCAAATGAACTTATTATTTAATTTTTCTCACCAATGGATGTAGACCAGATTTAAACATCAGGGGCACCAATATTGTCCTCAGGAGAACAAAGCCAAGGCTATCTGTGTGTTCCCTGTCCCAGAATCTCAAGGAGTTGCTAGTCAGCTGATGTGGGTTATAACTTTACAGTAGCTATTTTTGTTTGTTGCTTTTTTGTGCTGGTGTAGATTTCACGGAGACCTCTTTATCAGACTGGATAACGTAACAACAACTGGAAAGTTTGATTTCATTTTCTTTTCCTTCTTGTTGTGAGAGGCTTCTAGGAGCCTTGCATGCATAAGAGGCGCATTTTAATTAATAAACCATATAATAGGTTTTACTGTATCAAATTCAGAAGATCAAGAAGAGAAGCGATTTATACATGGCATCTATGATGTAGTATTATTTAAGACATAGATGCAATTTAATACAATATGTAAGTTTAGCCATTATCTGTAGGCTCCATCCTCCCCCAGATTTATGGAACCAAATAGGAAGACATGATTTTAATGACTCTTCCAAAACATTATGTTAACTGTGTGGGTGCTTTCAAGGAGCTACGCCTAGGAATCGTATGAGATTCTAGAAGATCTTACTATGTACCACTTAATTTAAGCCCTCACCACAGCTAATGGCTGCAGCACCCACAGTGCACAGAACAAAGTCTGGAGTTCCTCTTTTCGTTTACAAGGCTTCCGGAAAGGACGAAAAGTGGGAGGATAAAGCAAGGGTCTTAGGCAGAAACAGTAAAAACAGGAGAACAATTTGGACACAGGGAACAGTTGAATCTTCATCTTTTCTTCCACACATTTTTTCAGCATTAGAGCCAAAGAGCATCTGGCTATACCTTAAGCAACGAAGTCATTACCTAACTAATCTCATAGTTACAAATATGTAACTTAAATATAAGAAGTGCAAGCCCTGAGGACAGAAGTTTTTTTTCTAGGTAATGTATTCTCTAAGGATATTTCAGTAATAAATCTTATGGGTGTATACGTTCTTTAATAGATAATAGATAGATAGATAGATAGATAACAGAGACAGACGATCAGATACATTTATATGAATATACATAACTGGCCCCATTTCTCTCCCTTCACCCTTTGCCCATTCCCTATGGGATCCAGGAGCACGGGATCTGTCAACCTCTTCTTTCTGTGCCCACATGAATAAATGTCCGATGTGCAATAAAGTATCTAAGCTACCATTGCTCCCGTCCATATTTAAATTTCAGCCCCGTACTCATCACAAACCATAGAACCACTTACCCAGGATGAAGAAAGTTTTCAGGTGAAGAATTCATAGATGTCCTAACAGGAGCGCAGGCCAGCTTGGGAACCAATTTATGGTTCTGTCTTTATCCAGTAACTCCCTCAGGAGTGTCACTGCTTTACTCATTGTTTTGATAAAAGCCTCCTAGAAGGAGCATCTTAAGTACAGGTGCATATGGAGGTACTTGGCAATGCCCCCCACAGAGAGAGCTGTCACCAGTAAATCAGGCTCCTTCTCTTGTAAAGTCCATTTTATGTTGCTAAGGAAGAAACAGCACTGAAACATTCGTCATGTAGAATATGTTTTTCAACTTGGAAAGCAACAGAATGTATCTCTGAGGAAAACTAATCTGAGGTTAGCTCTGCAAATTAAATGGGAGGTTTCTGAGTCTGGAAATTTGATTTAAGGAATCATTTTTACACAAGTAGATTTATATTTGCATTTTCAGGTAAATATTAGCAGTATATCACTTATTTCACATGTAACCTTACAGCTGAAAATGGTGGAGGGGGGGGTCGATTGGATGAGGACAGTTAGGGGAAAATTATAAACAGATAACTCTTGAAATAAAATAATATGATAAAAGTTGTAGCCTGGCATTTTTTTTTTCTTTCTGATTTAGACAATGAGGAAAGAAAATTATAAATACTTTCAGTAACGAACTTGAGTTCCATGCAACTGACAGCAGAAGTGAGATTGGCATATATTTTGATTGACATTAGCAGTCTATTCCTGTTTATTTAACTCTGAGTTACCGTTATTTTGATATGAAGTTAATAGAGAGAGAAAAAAGACTTACTATCAACTTGTCAAGCTATGTGGAGAAATAGATCTGACTTCCTACTGGGAAATGATAAACACATCTTCTTTCCTGTTGGGATAAAATCAGAACTGTAGTTCATTTTCTATTGGCCTTATACTGGCTCCCTCTGTATCACTGTTAATGTAGACGTGGTGAGATGGTGTGTGTATCAGAATAATGACGGTGAAAAAATATCTGTGCAGGAGAAGAATGCAAAGGGGGTCCTAGGGTGTAGGAATATGAGATAATCAAATGCATATGCTTGGTTTTTTTTAAACATCTTTATTGGAGAATAATTGCTTTACGATGATATGTTAGTTAGATATGTTGGTTTTTTAACTGTATTTTTAAAGTAAAATCTTGAATGTGCATAATTGGTATATGCTTTTCTTCAGATGACTGGTTTTTTTCTCATCTGAATATATCATTTTTTCTTTGTTATAGCTCAATAAATATTTATTAAAAGGTTCATATTATTGAAACTGTCGGTTGACTTTTGTTTGTTATGCAATTCTATGTTTATCGGAAGCAGAAGATGAAAACGATTTGGAATGTCTGGTCTATACAGGGCAAAGGATGACCACGGAGGCCTCTTATGAAGGGAACTCTATCTCGGTGAGTTAGGACGTGATGGGAGTTAGAAGTTCCATGGAGCTTTTCACTCCCGCAATGGACGTTTGAGAGAAAATATGCATTCTTGCAAAAGGAACACAATGTCAGCACGTGTCATCCCCACTAGACCTGGGATAAGTCATGAAATTACATCTCTCCTGTGGTGGCCACACATCCTGAATGACCACATTCTCCCCACTGTGTTATGTGGTACAGGTCAGTTTACCTAACCTTCAACAATAGTTCTTTCCTCTTTCCTAACATAAGCCCTGGTCAAGTCCTCTGGTACCTACAAACATAATCAGGAAAAGGATCTCTACCTCATCACAGGAGGCTCAATGGGGAAACCAAACTAAAAGTAAAATGTAGAGATTTAATGGCCCTTTAATAGAACATCATTAAGTCATTATTAAAACTGCATTTCAGTGTTTCACAGAGTGAAGTCATTTCTTTCCTTGTTGATCTTTAAGTTTTCAGAAGTTCGTTCCTCTCCTTTTGATGATTACAAGGACATGAAATTAGATATAAAAAATTGTATTTCTTCATTCGGAAAAGTGGTTGCTATAAGCCTACTATGTGTCAAGCACTATTCTAGGCCCAGGATACCGTGCTGATTAGACAAAGCTACTAACCTCAGAGCGTTTATGTTCTAGGGGAGAATCCAGACAATAACAAATAAATGTGTAATGCCATGGCCACAGTGATTAAAAGCTCTGAAGACAAACAAAGCAGAGTTGGGGGAGTGGAGGGTGGTCTGAGAGAAGAGAGACAGGTGGTCAGGGAGGATGTCTCTGAGGAGGTGACACTTGACACAGAATGTACGCTGGTGATGCTAAGGTGACAAGCTACATAGAGAAGCTTCCTGGAGGGGTTTGCCAAGCCAAGGGAAGAGCATGCATTTCGCAAGCACTTGAATACTGATGGTATGTAAATCCATGGGACGGGGCGAGACTCTCCAGGAAATGAGCTTGGATGAAGAAGACATATGAGGGCTGAGCACTGAACTCTGAGATGTTCCGCAGTCTAGCAGCGGAGGAGGGGAGGAGCTGGCAGTGAAGATGAGGAGGCATGGGGAGGTGAGATGAACACCAGGAGGTCACAGTGCCCTGAAAGCGAGAAGAAGAAAGACTTTCAGGGGGACAAGAGGCATCCCTACATCACATGCTCCCCAGAGGTTGAGTACAATGACCTTGGGACCTTGACAATTATGTTTTCAGTCTGGAGGCATGGGTGGAGCTGGAGTGGAAGGAACCGAAGAGAGAACTGAAGATGAGGAGGTGGAGGCTCTGTAGAGACAATGCTTTCTAGATGGATGGTTACAAGGCTACAGGGGATTAGGGCTGAGTCTGAAGGTGATGAGGATCCTCAGGAGAACATTTTGATTTTTACGGGGAATTAGTATGTATGTTTGTTGATAGTTATGATCTAGGACAGAAAAATAAATGGGTGAACTAGGAAAGAGAGGGAATAATTACAGGATGGATATCATTGTGTAGGTGAGATCCAACACATACACTGAGCGGTTGGCCTCAGACAGGAGTACACAGAGTTCAAGCACTGTAAGAGGTGGGTACACAGACAACGGGCAGAGATGTCAGTGGGCTGGTAGATTTGATGGAGGACAGACAGGCTAGTTCTTCTCCCAATAGTTATTACTTTTTAAGTAAACTAAGAAGTAACATTATCATTTAAGAATAAGAAGAGAAAAGGGGTAATTGGAGTTTTGAGGAAAGAGAAGATGTGAAATAGTAATCTCCGGGTGGAAGAATTAGCTGACTAGGCAGTTAAAGCTGGTTTTCTGGGCAGTGTTGAAGGCTTACTTGAAAATGTTGGCCATAAATGTCAACTGAGCTCATTTGGCTTCGGCATGGCTTTCTGTTCAGTCCATTCTGCTGTTCACAGGCGGGTAAGGGGCGGATGAGAAGTGGAGTCCTTCCAAGTCAATGTGGTGGAGAGAGGGTCTTGGTCATAGATTAGAAAACTCTTCCTGTAAATGGTCAGACAGTAAATATAGATATTTTAGGCTTGCTCTGTGGCCATACAGTGTCTGTCACAACTACTCAGCTCACCACTTTAGTGCAAAAGCAGCCAGGGGCAATACCTAACTTAAAGTGGGGGGCTGCATTCCAATTCCACTGGTTGGTCTGGCCTGAGGGCTCAGTTTACTGACCCACCGTCTAGGGCATTGAGAGCATATCCAGGAGATCCATTATAGTGATGAACCATGGACTTGAAGCTGGTGATGGATGAAGTGGACGTACGAGGGTGTGATGGATTGTAAATGGCTTGCAGGGCCCATGGGGTCAATGAACTACTGCAATGGTGTGCTGATGGAAATGAACTGGCAAGAGAGAACTCAGTGCTTAGAGTGTTCGCTACTTGACATCTAGTCATTAGAGGTGATGCCCTCTTAGGTAAGAGCCCTACAAGGACAGGAACCCAGGATCCTTGGAGCTCTGGGGGCATCCTTTAAATGTTCCAGGGCTGAGCCTTGGTGAGGGGAAGGAACACTGTACCAAGAGCGAGAAATCCGCTCTCAAATCGGGGCACCTAGAGTTTTTGTAGGTTTCCCTTATAGATTGCCATGAGCAGCAAGATGGGTCTGACATTCCAGGACTCAGATCTCCCCCAAACCCTGAGAGGGATGGCACGACCAAATAGAAGTCACTTTGCAAGAGTCTGTGTGCCCTAAATTCTCACTTTAATTCATTTGTTGATTACTTCCAGCACATCTGATACCACATCTATTCCAGATCATCATTTGTTAATATTCTATGGGGGTGGGGGGGTGGGACAGGGTTATTATTATTCTTGCAATATCACCTGAGTTGATAACTTTCACCCAGCAACACTCTTGCTATATGTTTCTCAAATAATGCAGTATTTTTGTTGCAAGTCTTCTCATTAGGAAAATTTGACAGTCATTACAGATATAAAATATTATTATTGATAGATTCCCAAATTAACTCATCTGTTTATTCATTCACCTTTTCTTTTTTTTTTTTTTTTTTACTTATTATTTTACTTTTGGCTGTGTTGGGGTCTTCGTTTCTGTGCGAGGGCTTTCTCTAGTTGTGGCGAGCGGGGGCCACTCTTCATCGCGGTACGCGGGCCTCTCACTATCGCGGCCTCTCTTGTTGCGGAGCACGGGCTCCAGACGCGCAGGCTCGGTAGTTGTGGCTCACAGGCCTAGTCGCTCTGCGGCATGTGGGATTTTCCCAGACCAGGGCTCGAACCTGTGTCCCCTGCGTTAGCAGGCAGATTCTCAACCACTGCGCCACCAGCGAAGCCCCTATTCATTCATCTTATATGTTAGTCAGATAAAATATTTAAGGCATAGTCTCTGCCCTCAAGATACTGAGACTGGAATTGGAGTGCATAATGTAAATAAATAATTGCAAGACACTGAATTAATTGCTACTGCAGAGCAAGAAGAGTAATCATCTGTAATGCATCACACGTTTCTTTTTTACTGCTTTCTACATGCCAGGCAGGTAAAAATAAATAAGATATTTTCTTTTCTGTTAGGGTGCTTAGAGGCTAGGTGTGGATATGTAGACAGGTAACTGCAAGACAGCACTGACTGCTACAATAAAAGGTATGACCAGGCTACAGTGGTAACACAAAGGAGGGAAAGATCGCTTTGGATGGAAGGTGAAGAAAGCTTTCACAAAAGAGAAAGCGCCTGAACTGGGTCTTGTAAGATGATTAGGATATCGTCAAGAGCAAAGGAGCATTCTAGGGCAACTGGTAAACGTGTAGAGTTTGAGTTTGGCTGGAGAACTGGGACAAGAAAGGTGAGTAACAGGCCATGAGGTTGGAAAGTTAGGAGAGCCAGAGAAGAGGATGCCAGAAGGAGGAATTCAGACCTTATCAGGCAGGCTTTGGGAGACCCAGAAGAGTTTAATCAGGAAGATAAACATCAAATTTGCATCTCAGAGAGATGGCAGAGAATGGATTAAAGGAAGGTGAGAAGGGAGGCAAAATTTTTCTAGTTTATTTGTCTTTACTTGAAAAAAAGTTTTGTCTTGGTTATGACCAAATAAATTGATATCATAACCACTAATGGGCCGAGTTATGAATCACACAACTCAGAGTTGGATGCTTCGCCAGATGCTTCATCATTTTCACCTGTGCTGGTTAAGGTCCCCCCACCCCCATCTCTGCATTCAGCGCTCGGAGCCATCACTGACTGCACAGACCAGGTCACACGGCAGATATCCACAGATGGGTCTTTCTCTGATACCGAACTGGGAATTCCTTGAGGAACAAGACTTGTTTAGCTTAGAGCACATCTGCCTAAGGTCTCATTGTACAAGCTCAACAATGATTACTGAACTGAGCAAAACACTTATTGTTTTATAATCAATAGATGTTGCCTAATTGGAGTTGGTGGGCAGGGGGGCGCGGGGGGGCGGGTTGTCTACTAGCAATCTTCTTGGTGACCTGAGGCCTTACCAAACAATGGAAACAGGGCAACATGCTCAAACTTCTAAAACATAGCTTAGCTAATATTGCTAACTTAAATAATCTAAAAGAAAAAAGAAAGGGACATCTACTGGGTTTAATGTGATTCTAACTTCTTCAAAGTAGATTTTTTTTTAACCTGCTTATAATTTACTTCCTAAGATGGTTCCTCGTCGTACAATACATGAACGTGACATAAAAGCAATTTTGGAGGCAATATTAGAAAGCCCTGAAGTTAGGTTCTAACTCAAAAGGATTGTCAAAAGCAAAGGTAGAAGATGATCTTGTACACAGGTAATCAGCTTTTTATGACTCTATTGGTCTCTGCTGCTTCAGGCATTGTTATCTCTGTAGTTTTATCACATCACCTGCTCCACTGTACCAAGAGAATAGCTGTTTTAGTAGACTTTATTTTCTCATTTTTCCCCTAAACATTGCCTAAGACAACTTGATAGTCATGACACTATTTCAGTAGTGTACTAGCCACTGGATAAGACATAACTTCAAAAATGAATTCCACGTTGTATTCTTTCTAGTATGATTTAAAATATACTGAAGCCCTTCAGCACTATGGAATAGATGAAACACAGCTCTGCCTAGAAGTCCTAAGATGCAGGTGGGATCTTAAAAGTTGTGTTATTTTAAAAGAATGCTGACAAATTATTTACAGGTCGCAAAAGAAAATGATCCTTGGGTTCCCTGCAGGAATGCTAGGGGCAATATGCCTAAACATGACTGGTTTGAGATCTCTGGTTATGGGATCCAGAAGGAGTGTGTCTTTTCCAGGCTTAGAATACACGACATTTACAACCTGATGCTAGAACTCTTGCATTTATAGCATTTATATACCAAGGTGCATTCTCGGAGAAGATTCGTTTTTCTTCCTCTGGGCAAGAAAGACCCCAACTATATAACTCTTTTCTTTTCACGGTGACAAGAGTAACACTTAGTACTTATATAATAGACCCACATGCTTTAAAAGATATCACATTTCTATGAACTGTGTCTTGTGGAATTATTTAATATCTATAGCTTATATATCACTGACGATGAACAGGTTGTTCTGACTTTCCAAGGGGAAGTGCGGAGAGAGCCAAACGAGGCATTCTTTAGTGAGGAATCTCACCATGTGTTCATGTTAGTTGGTAGTCTCTTTATTATTGAATTTCTTCATGTAAAAGTTAATAAGTAATCTGGAATTTCCAACCCTACAGAACGTACTGAATCAGTCTGAAATGATCACTTAGCCACTGGTCGAAATATGACACTGGTTAACTGCCAGAAAGCCTAGAGGGCCTTTCATCAAGGAATTCTGCAGATGCCACAACCACTTTACTCTGCCCCAGGCACCACCGGAAGTCTCATTTTCATTCTTCACGTCAGGACCTTCGCACTCCATGACACATCCATGCATGTGAAATTTCATCAGACTTAGGTAAAGAAAAGCAAGAATGATTTGGGCCAAATAAGAAGTGAATTGAAATGAGTCACCAAGGGAGACTGTCAAATCACTTTCTTTCTGTGGTATCTGAGCTGTTTTGGATGTGATCCTAGAAAGTACATGTGATGCTTATTTTGTGGGTTAACGTGGAGGGTGTTTGGGGTGAGATTATTTAAATCAGTGAACTTTGAGTAAGCAGACTGTGACCTATAATGTGAATGAATCTTATCCAATCTACTGAAGGCCTGAATAGAACAAAAAGACCAGCCTGCCCACGTAAGGGGGAATTCCCCAGTAGACTGCCTTCAGATCTCATCAGCACCATCGACTCTCCTTTGGTCTCCAGGGGACCCTTAGACTGGAACTTCATCAGTTATCCTGAGTCTCAAGCCTGAAGGCCCACGCTGCAGATTCTGACTCGCCAGTCTCCATAACCGTGTGATCCAACACCTTATAACTAATCTCTTTTTATATATACACATCCTATTGGTTCTGTTTCTCTTGAGAACCCTAAAAAGTACGACATTCATCAACAGACCAATCGTTTATCAGTAGACTTATGGAACTCGGACCACACTAAAGATGACTGCTCTGGTAGGTACGCTTTGTCATCACTCTTTGGCTTATTTGCCACTCTTTGAATTTCTCCACAACCCAGTGAAGGGCAGGTCTAGGTACCCAACTTCATGGCTACAGTTTCCTGGACCAGATAACTGACTAGGGAGGTTGGAGGGTGGCTAATCCATAGGTTAGCCTGAGCCAAATAGGCACTTAGGGATTTGAACTCAGAGACATTGAGACAGTCAGGGTACACATTGCTGATTAACACAAGTACTTATAAGAGGGTCTCCTGCCAACTTCTAAACCCACGGGAGGCTAGCCGAAGAAGGCATGGGGAGTGGAGAGGAAGGAGAGCAGAGCCCCTACGGTGAGCTAAAGTGGGAAGGGCCTTCATTGGGAGGAGGAGGATCACACATTCACGTGCTAATAACTAGGGAGGCTAAGAAATCCACAGGGCACTGAGGACCCAGAGAGAATCCCACCTCCACCAGTGCCCTGTGGATTTAGCTTCCGGCTCCAGCTACACCAATATCTGACCCTGGAAAAGTCACTTAACCTTCTCTAGGCTTTACTTTTCTCATCTATAAAATAAAAGGCTGAGCTTTAATGTGTGGAGTTCTAGAGAATCCAGTGGTTTTCAAGTCTGTCCTACGAAATAGGGACTGTTTAATGGTGGTTTCTCCCTTAATGTTATTAGGTTCTGAGTCTTACCAGTTTCCGATGCAACTGTGGGGTTGTGTTCCGTAGAGAAATCATTTTCAATTTTTTTCTTTTGCCAGGAAGAGCTCCGTTAAAAAGATGTCTTCCAGGGAGTTCTAAGCAACTGAAATAGATAAAAGTTGAGCTGATCTGATCAGAGTGACTGAGCCTTGAATCTTCACCCGCGTGGCCTTTCCTACCCTCCCCCGTCCCCACATACTCTATATCCCAAGCTCTGCAGACTCCAGTTTGAAAGCCTTTGCCCTTGAGAAAGAACCAAAGATGAATTAGGAAGAGGGAGAATGAAATAAAGTTATGAACTGCAGGAGCAGCTGGAGACCAGCAGGATTTCAGAGATACACAATCTGGAAGTATTTCCTGCCTTGGCTTGGTGAATTCCAGCAAACAGCACAGGCAGGAACTTGAAGGGCAGGGGCTGGGGAGAGACAGCTGCAAAACCAGGGACAGAGGTAAATGGGTACCATGGGGAAAATAACAGGAGGGAGCAAAAGTGTGCGACGTGGGGTTACTATGTCCCTGGCTTCAGACGACGAAGGAAAAAATATACGAGAAAAGGAAGGGGAACACCTCCCAAATATGGTTAAGAGATTTAAAAGAAGGATATTTTTTAATTTACCTAAAAAGAGGAAACAAGAAAGACTAAGAAGGAGCTTTTCTTATACATTTTCTAGAAAAGACCAGATTTATTATTTCAATAATAAATTATTATGTTATTTCAAATTATTGTGTTATTTCAATCACAGTCAGAGAATATGAGGACACCAACAGAAATGGCAGAGTAAAGATCTCCAAAACTTCTCTCCTCCATAAAAGCAATGAGAACGCCAGCAAAACTTGTCAGACTCAACTTTTTCTGAACTCTGGAAATTAACCAAAGCTTGCAGCAATCTGAGGAGCATTTATTCACGTAAAAGAGCTAAATCTCGGTGAGAATAGTGAGCTTTGTGGCGTTCTCACTTGCCCTGTCCTCCTTTTCCCCTCTATAGTTCTGTGGGAGCCTTGAAAAGGAACAGCCAGGAGTCACGGTGGAAACCAGCAACGTGGCAGCCTCTGGAGGCAGTGTGGGGCTGGTGGAGCTCCTTTAAGACCTATTCGCAGAGAATCACCATTGTTTAACCTATGTGGTATTTCCCTGTGCTATTCCACTTGCAAGGTTACCTTTATTTGACCTGACTTAGAGCTCAACCTGTACGTGAGCCATTCCCCCCCATGGACATTTGTTGAAAACAATCAATCAGAAGCAACTGAACATCATGGCTGCTTGAAGCAGTAAATAACAGTTGAGGGAAACAAAATCCTGAACAAAATGATTAACAAGAAAAGCTGGATCATACGACGTCCATTGGGAGCTTCGAAAGGCTGAAACATATTCCTGGGAATCTAGAAGGCCGCACACATCTTTAGGACCAAATGCATGCACAGAGCTGTGTGCATGCTCGTAAAAGACCAGAGAAAACCCTAAGCTCTCACCTTGGTTAACCCTGAGCTTTTGCAAAAGCAAGATGTGAAAGCCAGGGCAGAGTTGCAAAGTGCCTGGATGACTGTTGAAGGCATGACACAACACAAACAGAACCTCTCAGAAAAGACTGGAAGAATTACTGACTCCAGGTTCTAAAGGAAATTCCTGTTTAATCATTAGCTGACTGATATGCTAGCAAAGCAGAGATGTCAGTGGACAGCCAAAGAATATAGACTTTACAGAATTAGTTCAGAATTCACTAAACAAACAAACAACAAACAACCAAAACAACAAATTTTGGGAAAGTGGGGAGAATCTAATTTCCAGAGTCGCCACGTTGTATTATTTAAAATGTCCAGTTTAAACAAAAAATATGAGAGTGGCAAAGAAATAGGAAAGTTTGGCCCACGCACAGGAAGAAAAATCAATCAATAGAAACTGCCCATGAGGAAGCCCAGACATTGGACATAAACAAAATCTTTAAATCAACTATTTAAAATACGTTCAAAGAACTAAAGGAAACAATGCCTAAAGAAATAAAGGAAAATATGAGAACAAAGTTTCAGTAAATAGAGAATATTGATAAAGAGACAGAAATGATAAAAAAGAATCAGCTAGAAGTTCTATAGTTGAAAAGTACAACTGAAATGAGAAATTCACTAGAAGATTTCAATAGCAGATTGCAGCAGGCTGAAGAAAGAATCATCAAACTTGAAGATATGTCAATTTAGATTATCCAGTCTGAGGAATAGAAAGGAAAAAGATTGAAGAAAAATAAACAGAGCCTCACAGACCTATGAGAAACCACCAAGCACCCCAACATATGCCTAATGTCAGTTCCAGAAGAAAAGGGTAAAAAGAAACGGGCAGAAAGAATACTTGAAGAAAGAATGGCAAAAAACTTCCTAAATGTGATGAAAAACATAAATATACACATCCAACAAGCTCAAAAACCTTCAAGAATGATAAGTGCAGAGATTCCCATGAAGACACATTATAATCAAATATAGACTCAACATCCCACTTTCAATAATGGATAGAACAATCACACAGAAGATCAATAAGGAAACAGAAGACCTGAACTATACATCAGCTAGAACTTACAGACATCTATAGAACAGTCCACCCAACAGCAGAATACACATTCTCCTCTAGTGCACATGAAACATTCTCCAGGACAGCACATATAATAAGCTACGAACAAGTCTCAGTAAGTTTTATTTTATTTTTTTACTTCTTTATTGGAGTATAATTGCTTTACAATGTTGGGTTAGTTTCTGTTGTATAACAAGGTGAATCCACTATATGCATACATATATCACCATATCTCCTCCCTCTTGTGTCTCCTTCCCACCCTCGCTATCCCACCACTCTAGGTGGTCACAAAGCACTGAACTGATCTCCCTGTGTTATGTAGCTGCTTCCCATTTGGTATCTAGTTTACATTTGGTAGTGTATATACGTCAATGCTACTCTCTCACTTCGTCCTAGCTTACCCTTCCCCATTCCCGTGTCCTCAAGTCCATTCTCTACATCTGCATCTTTATTCCTGTCCTGTCCCTAGGTTCATCAGAACCTTTTTTTAAAAAATTTATTTATTTTTGGCTGTGTTGAGTCTTCGTTTCTATGTGAGGGCTTTCTCTAGTTGCAGCAAGCAGGGGCCACTCTTCATCGCGGTGCGTGGGCCTCTCACTATCGCGGCCTCTCTTGTTGTGCAGCACAGGCTCCAGACGCGCAGGCTCAGTAGTTGTGGCTCATGGGCCTAGTTGCTCTGCGGCATGTGGGATCTTCCCAGACCAGGGCTCGAACCCGAACCCATGTCCCCTGCGTTGGCAGGTAGATTCTCAACCACTGTGCCACCAGGGAAACCCTCTTTTTTTTTTTTTGAGATTCCATATATATGTGTTAGCATACAGTATTTGTTTTTATCTTTCTGACTTACTTCACTCTGTATGACAGACTCTAGGTCGATCCACCTCACTACAAATAACTCAATTTCCTTTCTTTTTATGGCTGAGTAATATTCCATTGTTATATGTGCCACATCTTCTTTATCCATTCATCTGTCAATGGACACCCAGGTTGCTTCCATGTCCTGGCTATTGTAAATAGTGCTGCAATGAACATTGTGGTACGTGACTCTTTTTGAGTTATGGTTTTCTCAGGGTATATGCCCAGTAGCAGGATTGCTAGGTCGTATGGTACTTCTATTTTTAGTTTTTTAAGGAACCTCCATACTGTTCTCCATAGTGGCTGTATCAATTTACATTACCACCAACAGTACAAGAGGGTTCCCTATTCTCCACACAATCTCCAGCATTTATTGACTAGACTTTTTTGATGATGGCCATTCTGACTGGTGTGAGGTGATACCTCATTGTAGTTTTGATTTGCATTTCTCTAATGATTAGTGATGTTGAATATCCTTTTATGTGTTTGTTGGCAATCTGTATATCTTCTTTGGAGAAATGTCTATTTAGATCTTCTGTCCAGTTTTGGACTGGGTTGTTTGTTTTTTTGATATTGGGCTGCATGAGCTGCCTGTATATTTTGGATATTAATCCTTTGTCAGTTGCTTCATTTGCAAATATTTTCTCCCATTCGGAGGGTTGTCTTTTGGTCTTGTTTATGGTTTCCTTTGCTGTGCAAAAGCTTTTAAGTTTCATTAGGTATCATTTATTTATTTTTGTTTTTATTTCCATTTCTCTAGGAGGTGGGTCAAAAAGGATCTTGCTGTGATTTACGTCACAGAGTGTTCTGCCTATGTTTTCCTCTAAGAGTTTGATAGTGTCTGGCCTTACATTTAGGTCTTTAACCCATTTTGAGTTTATTTTTGTGTGTGGTGTTAGGGAGTGTTCTAATTTCATACTTTTACACGTAGCTGTCCAGTTTTCCCAGCACCACTTATTGAAGAGGCTGTGTTTTCTCCACTGTATATCCTTCCCTCCTTTATCAAAGATAAGGTGACCATATGTGTGTGGGTTTATCTCTGGGCTTTCTATCCTGTTCCATTGATCTATATTTCTGTTTTTGTGCCAGTACCATACTGTCTTGATTACTGTAGCCTTGTAGTAGAGTCTGAAGTCAGGTAGCCTGGTTCCTCCAGCTCTGTTTTCTTTCTCAAGATTACTTTGGCTATTTGGGGTCTTTTGTGTTTCCATACAAATTGTAAACTTTTTTGTTCTAGTTCTGTGAAAAATGCTATTGGTAGTTTGATAGGAATTGCATCGAATCTGTAGATCGCTTTGGGTAGTTTCTTGGTTGTCAACCTCCTCCTATAAAAGTGTTGTAAATTGTTGCATGGGTTGTATGCCCCAGTAAATTTCAGTGATGAATTTTGCTTTGTCGCTTGACTACACACACGCACGCACGCACGCGCGCGCATGCACGCCAGGTAAAGACAGAAGCCACTTTGAAGGACTCAAGTACTTGGAAACAGCTCCCTTAGTGAGAGGCACGTTTTCTCAGGTGGAACTCAAAGGCATCCTGCTACATTGCAGGACAAGAAAGCTACTCTAATGGTATTTGGTATCCTTCAGATTCTTTGAGAAGGAAAACAGATAGCAGTGCTCCTTAAACACAAATGAAGAGTAAAGATTGTGAAAAATAATGTGCTGCATATAGGAACATATTGTGTCTCTGTCGTCCCCCTGGGAAGTAATTAAGGGGAAACCAAAGGATCAATGCAAACTCCAAGTTGGTCCTTCTGTACCAGTGCAACGATTCTCTCAACCTCCTCAGTGATCACAGGGGAATATAGGGAAGAGGGGAGTTATACCCAGTAGAGTATCTGCAATGAAGAGGTTTAATTCATTGATTTATTACATACCCTTTTTCCTACTTAGAAAATAGTTGATTACTACGCGTGGACTTAGAAAGTCACCCAGCAGTTTGGTCCTTTGTACCAGACCATGCTGGTAAGTCTCTGGTCTGGACTGGGTTGCAATGAGACAGATTCAGTTACCTCATCCACATTACTTGTTAGTAAAGAGCAAATAATCCATTACGGAACCTGGGGGATTCATTATTATTAGAAGTCTTGGATTCATCCTCTGTGGTTGTATTTGGAACAAGATTAAATTATCTGACCAACAATAATAAACAACATGCAAAAATATGCATTATGAGAATAAAGAAACTCAAATGCCTCACGCAATAAAAGCAATGACAGAAGAGAGGTACACAACTGGCCTGGAATCTGGAGAGTGATGCTTTTTTGCCGTGCCTTATGCTGGGCATGCGTTTTTCTCTAAGAATCAGGTTAAAGACGCTTCTGAAGATAGAATGTCCAACTCAGAAATAAGCGAGCCTGTCTCACTGACTTTTATTGCCTGTCTCCCCAGTGGTATCAGCAAGGGTTCAGGATTATGGTGTTTTGAACGGAGCAGGGTGTCTGATCTGAAAAACTTGCTGAGGTTTTTGAAGATGCCTTAAAATGGTGCTTCGGATTCAGTCTTAAGGAGTAAAAACTCAGCTGACCACAATAAAACACCTTCAGGAAGAGGGCTGAAAAGCGCAGAAGTCCCCTGATTATCATGAAATTAATTTTTTTTTTTTTTTTTTTTTTTTTGTGGTATGCGGGCCTCTCACTGTTGTGGCCTCTCCCGTTGCGGGGCACAGGCTCCGGATGCGCAGGCTCAGCGGCCATGGCTCACGGGCCCAGCCGCTCCGCGGCATGTGGGATCTTCCCGGACCGGGGCACGAACCCGTATCCCCTGCACCGGCAGGCAGATTCTCAACCACTGCGCCACCAGGGAAGCCCATGAAATTAATTTTAATCATGCATCTTGTTTAACCTAATATATCCAAAATCTTATCATGTCAACATTAATAAATGTCAATTCATAAAATTATTGAGATACTACATATAGATTTTTCATGCTAAGTCTTTGAATCCAGTGTGTACAGCACATTTGAACTTGGACCAGCCACGTTTCCCAGTTCAAGGGCTCAGCCGCCACTGGTGGCTACTGGTCACATAGCTTCCACATCAGACAGCACAGGTTTAGCAGAAAAGTCCTGTTTTTGGAATCAGATCAATTTTTATTCAGAACATGACTGTATACTTATTAGCTATGTGGTCTTAGGCCAGAGATTTAACTTTTCTCTCTCTCTCTCTTTTTTTTTTCTATAAAACGGGGAGAGTAACATCTAACTCCCGGAGTTTTGTGACAATTAAAATAAATGCTGCATGTCAAACTGTCCACAGTGCCTGTCCTGTGGTCATTCCAATAAATGGCTGCTAATATTTGGAACGCAGCAAAATAGATTACTGTAGTACAGCTATTGTTTTTAAGTCAGTTAGAAACTATTATCCTGATGCTGGAGCATCTGCTATATTCCAGATAAAGTGAAGGCATTCCCAGACCTATGCCAGGCTGTGCCGTCCAGCCCTGTGGCAATTTGAAGCATATCACTTCTGTGTAGGTTTCGGAACGTGTATATATTTTTGAGATCGGACTTTTCTGAAACTTATATTGGGAACTGTCAGTGGGAAACCTTTTGGCGTTCAAGGATGTGATCTCCATAATAAGAAAGAGCAACTGAGCCTCTCCAAGACCAACTCTTTACGTTATTGTTAAGTCCCTGAGGACCTAAGGCCAGTGCTCAGCCAAGGGAGATGAATGAATTCCCAGAGGACCTGATATCATTTAGTCGATTACACCATCTACAGAATACTCTCATTTAATGTTTTGCAAGAAGTCACTGCCCTTGCTTGATTCCCAAAGAATGGTTAATGGTAACTAGCATCTCAGAGAGTACTCGTACTAGTGGCGCCAAGACTAGCACTTAATAGCTTGATCATGATGTCAGTGATAAAGATGCTTATTGAATCCTCTGGTATCCACTGAACTATTACTGACCCAGCCATCTCTGACCCTAAGGAATTTACCATCTGCATCCCAAAAGTGAATAAATAGTTAGGTGTTTTTTGTTTATTTACACTGTGAAATCATGTTTATCAAGATCTCTGCACCCTGACTAATCAGTAATTTTTGATCAACTTTTTTATCAAAAAGAGACAACCAAAGAAAGTCACAGCAGCTCATCTTCACGGCTGAGCTAGCTATCTGTGCAAGAGAATGGTGGTCTTAAAGTGGTCAGTGAAAGATTTATAAACACCCTCGCTGAAAGCTTATAATAAATCACATAGGGCAAAATCTTTCCTCAAAATATGTGCTTCTGTGGTGGAGGGGAGCACGGGGCCAGACCCCATGATGATGAAAGCCATCATTTTTATCTTCCCGGAACTCAAATCTCCACAGTAATCTGAATAGACTTATAATGACTAGAGGATCCTCTTTGATTTTCACTACTCAGCAGCAATAGCAACACATTCTGAGTATGTAAAGTAGCTCAGCTGAGTTGAACAGCTGAGTCAATGATTTTCATAAGAAAGCCACTCACAGCCCACGAACCTCCATACTGTTCTCCATAGTGGCTGCATCAATTTACATTCCATAGAACTACCATACGACCCAGCAATCCCACTACTGGGCATATACCCTAAGAAAACCATAATTCAAAAAGAGTCATGTACCAAAATGTTCATTGCAGCTCTATTTACAATAGCCAGGACATGGAAGCAACCTAAGTGTCCATCGACAGATGAATGGATAAAGATGTGGCACATATATACAATGGAATATTACTCAGCCATAAAAAGAAACGAAATTGAGTTATTTGTAGTGAGGTGGATGGACCTGGAGTCTGTCATACAGAGTGAAGTAAGTCAGAAAGAGAAAAACAAATACCGTATGCTAACACATATATATGGAATCTTAAAAAAAAAAAACCAAAAAGGTTCTCAAGAACGTAGGGGTAGGACAGGAATAAGATGCAGACGTAGAGAATGGACTTGAGGACACGGGGAGGGGGAAGGGTAAGCTGGGACGAAGTGAGAGAGTGGCATGGACATATATACACTACCAACTGTAAAATAGCTACCTAGTGGGAAGCAGCCACATAGCACAGGGAGATCAGCTCGGTGCTCTGTGACCACCTAGAGGGGTGGGATAGGGAGGGTGGGAGGGAGACGCAAGAGGGAAGAAATATGGGAACATGTGTATATGTATAACTGATTCACTTTGTTATAAAGCAGAAACTAGCACACCATTGTAAAGCAATTAGACTCCAATAAAGATGTTAAACAACAACAAAAAAAGCCACTCAGCCAAAACCAAGGGAATCAATATCGTGACCCATATTAGCTACGCAGCTGAGGATTTTAAGACTCATAAATAAGACTGGGCACAGAAGTGCAACGCCTCCCTTGATGCGACTGGGGGGCGATTCACATTTCCTTGGGAGGTGAAATAAGCGCTGTTTGTCATCCTCAAAGGGAAGGCTGTGAAACATGCTAGGCTAAAGACTGGTCTGATGTAAAGTAATTAGGTTACCAACCAGAAAGGAGAAAGAAATCACTTCTGTCTGTCTGGGCTGGAGAGAAGAAACCTCCTTCGCTGCTTTGTACCATCTGTGGAGATACACTGAGTACAGACAGCATAGGCCATAAACCCACAACCCCTGTCTGGAGGAAGAGCGTTCATCGTTTTTCAAACTGCAGGGCTAGGTGTTTTCTGATCTTTCAAATCAGTGTAGCCGGGCTGCCCCACATACCTAGTTCTTGTTTCTCAAGAGACCTGAACCCAAGCATTGTAAATTCCAGCTGCTTGCAGCCAGAAACCCCACGAGGTTTCGTTTACAGGCTCCTGTGAAGATAATATTTAAACATAAATGGGCAGTCCTGACATTTTCTCTCATCACTGCCTCCCCGATGGACCTATAGGGGAATCTGGTTTGGGGAATGAAGAGACCTTCTTGGAGAAGTTTTGTGATGATCTGTGGGCAGACACGACACATTGTGGTACCCCTGCAGAATGGAATAAATTGCAAGGAGAAAGCTTAAAGGCACAGCTTCTATTTCTGGTTCTACATGCTGTTTGCACAAGGACAAGATGCAGATGATAAGTGGTTTGTCCAACTACGAAGAGGAATTACTAATTAAGATGATTGTAAAATATTCATGATTATAAAATAGCTATAGAAAGTTCTAGAAGTTCAAGATAATACTACAAAACTATGCTCTTACTATAAAATATAAAAGTCTCTCTAAAATATACACTTTCATGTTCCATGTAATTTATTTTATATCCATATTAAAAGTGTAGGCACCATCTCAGACAAAAATTGGGGAAACAAGCTTAAAATATGTGGCTTTAAAAAGTACACAGAATGTGACTGTAAGAAGCTGCTACTCTATAGGATACACAGGCTTGTCAAGGGAAGGTTCAAATACCTCTGCCTCTACCAAATCTCTGTCCCTTGTGAGGGGTATGGAATAAAGGGTCAGAGCCAAACTCCCCATGGCTTAGATGATGTCTTTGTAGAATTGGATAAACATTCTGGAGGGGTCCATGGAGAGCCTAACATGTAGGCACAACTCTTCAGAAAGCATCAGGATGCTCTCAGGACCTTCGAAAGTAGGGAAGGGGTGTCTTCCAGCTGATATTTTGCCATGGTTCTGGGCACTCAGGCCCTTAGTGCCAGAACATTCTGGAAGGGCTTGGTCCACTTCTGATGTTTCAGGTCCCAAGGGATCTATCTGTTGGGAACATCTGAAGAGAGTGTGGTTTTGCTATTGATGCCAAGGAAAAAATGTTCTAGGGTGAAAGTGCTTGCCGTGTGGGTAAATGAGATTTACTTTTGGAGATGTTCAGAGCTGTGTCAATAATAAGCACGTGGGGAATTGAAAACGAAACGTTCCATGCTGTTTGGAATTCATTTGGGCCACGGCCAAAGGAGAATCTTTCAGTTTTCAGATGAGATACAGTTCTTAGGTTATGATTAATGGCCCATGAACATTTTTGCAAAAGCAAGTACTCCTGACGTGTTCTGGAGAAAATCCAATTACAGAAATTTTGTCTCTTCCATTTCCCTCTGGAGGTAAACGTGACTATAGTATTCTTTGCCGTTTCTTTCTGTGCTCTTGGATAATCTTGAAGACCTTGGAAACTCTCATTTTATTTCTAAATGTTCCTATATAGACTGTGTCTCGTTAAGCCTTTTCAGGGGGAAAGAGAACTAAATAAATAATTAAAATCAAAGAACATCTTATTAATATTATAGCTAATCTCCACTTCTTTCCATTTACCAACTGGATTCTGTTTGATTTTCTTCAATCAAAAGATCTATATTGTAATCCCTTCCTTCCACATTATCCCAAGGACAAATTTAAGAAAGGGCTTCTTTTTCTTAGAAGTTGTATTAAATAAACAAGCCATCACCTAAATCCCTTCTAATGCCTCACGTAAACTTTGAAGACTTAGTAAATGGCTAATTCCTACCTTCAGTTTGATTTCAGAAAACCTGCAATATCACTGTGTGAAACTATTTAACTTGCATCGTGGCGAGTGGAGTGCAATAAATCTGAACTTTCTGGTATTGCATCGAGGTAGTTTATGGCACCACGTGTACCGTCTTGCAGAACCTCCCTCCACAGTGTCCATGGAAACCAAGTCCTATTTACTACGCTGTCCTGAATAACAGAACACTGCAGTGAAGTATGGAATTGAAAATTGCCTTTTCTCTACAAATTGTCACATACAAGAAATTTACAAGTGCATTTTATCTTCACTTGGACAAAGAAGGAGCGACAGCAGAGGCTACACGACCCACCACCAGCCACAACAGGGGCGACAGCCCGGCAGAGCTTATGAGCCCACGCTGTTTTAAGCTTGAATTGTCATTTATTCTTACACTCTCCCTATGAAGCAGGAATGATTATCACCCCTATTTTATAGCTGAGGAAACGGAGGCATTGAGAGGTTAAGTGACTTGCCCAAGGTCATACCGTAAGTAAATGGCAGAGTCAGGATTTGAATCCAAGAAAAACAGAAAAATATCAAATGAAAAATAGCATCTGAGAGATTATTGCTTAATCCAGGATCGGTTTTTATTAATATCTGTTATTGGAAAATTACACTTAAAAATGATCAAACTCCTATTGCAGTCATTCTTTAAGCAAGGATCCGTGGATTCCTGGCAGAATCATAGACAAACTTCAGTTTTATGTAAAAGTAGGTGAGTGTGTACATTTGTCCATGGCTGAGGTCAAAAGCATTTATTAAATCTTCAAAAGGATCTGCAACAACACCCCTCCCCCCAGTAATAAGCCTTTACTAGGACCCAATGACCCACTCCATGTACCTTCCCTAAATTCTGCAGCAGGACTAGCCCTTAGCGCTCAGCAAGGCAGGGCTTAGGAAGGTTTAGTAATTTACCTGAACAGGCGGCTGAGGCGTCAGTGAGCCGCACAACTGTGCCATGACCCTGCTCGTGCGTCACCTGCGTCCGCCACTGCCGCACCTACCCAAAGGGACCGCACGACGTTCTTCAATCGTACCAACCCAACATTTCAATCCAGCCTCACTGGCCTTGCAGTCAGTAGAAGTGCCTAACATGGGAAGAGTTTGGTTACCAATGTTGTGCACTTTTACTCTTTGCTTTGTCTGCGTGGTTATTTCCGTGGAGGTGTGAAGGGTGCAATGATCGGGTGCCGTTTGAAATCAAACTCCTCCCCAGAGACGTGTGAACGCGTTTGGACGTGCTACACGCCACTGGTGGAGTCGCCAGAGGCAGATGCTGAGATGGAGACCGGCGCGCAGGATGGTTACTGGGCATGGTCACCCGGAGGTGGGAGGGCGGGGAAGCACAGTCCAGGAGGGGGAGGCGCCTCCAGCGCTGAGCAAACGGGAGGAGCCCGCGGCTGGAGGCTGTGTCTGCGGATAACTGGCCGGCAAGTGCTCCCTCCAGAAGTAATCCGGTGGCGCCCCTCCACGTCCTCTGCGGTACGGGCACCGTTAGATCGACCGCTTCCCGGCAGCTTGAGAAGCAGCTCCTTCCGGGTTTTGGAGGAAGAGGAAGGGCAGCCGCATGAACTGCAGCCCCTGCCGGGACCGCTGGTCTCAGGGCTGCAACGGAACCTCCTCCTGTTCCCTCTTCTGCCGTCCATTCTGGACTCCCAGCGCCCTCAACTAGAACTTCTGCTGCTCTGGGTGGCTCACCTGACGGCATGACCAAGACTCTCGCCGCTGAGAGGCCTCAGCCCCTGGGTACCCCGCGCTCCTCAGGCCAGGGCTGCGCCCTCGTCCATTTGCCATCAAAGCTGAGCAACAGTGCAACAGGGCGCCCGAGGGGACCGCCTGATGCAAATGTGTCTCTCTGTGTTCTGCTGCGAATCGGCAGCGCTCCCTCCTCCTGGTGACCGAAGCCAGTGACGCGTCTAATTGCCTGCGGGCCCCTTGGTACAAGGAGTCTGAGGTGTCCAGGAGGCAGTGGCAGCTTACAATTCAATGGCACACGGGCTGCATCCTCCAGGGGAAATAGTCCAATTTTAAAGAACAAAGCTCTCGGGGCTTCCCTGGTGGCGCAGGGGTTGAGGGTCCGCCTGCCGATGCAGGGGACGCGGGTTCGTGCCCCGATCCCGGAGGATCCCACGTGCCGCGGAGCGGCTGGGCCCGTGAGCCATGGCCGCTGCGCCTGCACGTCCGGAGCCTGTGCTCCGCAACGCGAGACGCCGCAACAGTGACAGGCCCGTGTACCACACACACACACAAAAAAGTTACCTGTGTGGGCTTCCCTGGTGGCGCAGTGGTTGAGAGTCCGCCTGCCGATGCAGGGGGCACGAAGCCCCGGTCCGGGAAGATCCTACATGCCGCGGAGCGGCTGGGCCCATGAGCCATGGCCGCTGCGCCTGCGCGTTCGGAGCCTGCGCTCCGCAACGCGAGAGGACACGGGCAGTGAGACGCACGCGTACCGCAAAAAAAAAAAAAAAAAAAGAAGAAAGGGCTTCCCTGGTGGCGCAGTGGTTGAGTGTCCGCCTGCCGATGCAGGGGACGCGGGTTCCTGCCCCGGTCCGGGAGGATCCCACGTGCCGCGGAGCGGCTGGGCCCGTGAGCCGTGGCCGCTGCGCCTGCGCGTCCGGAGCCTGTGCTCCGCAAAGGGAGGGGCCACGGCAGTGAGAGGCCCGCGTACCGCAGGAAAAAAAAAAAAAAAAAAAAGAACAAAGCTCTCAAAATTTCTGTAACCTGGAGTTGTGGGAACCGGGAGCACAGATTTCCTGAGCGGCTCACCGGAAGTGATGGTACGCAGGGCCAATACGCAGGGCCAACACCCCTCCACCTGCTTCCGGGGCCCGCGTATTCTGCTGGCTGGTGACACAGACCGCATGAAGGTGTTTGATGCAAAGTGCGTTCTGCGGCCCCGTTTCACAGGTGACCACGCGGAGCTGGCCCTGCGGCCGTGCTTTGCCGGCCTCGTCCTGCCGGCGGCTTCTGGACACTCGGCATGCGAGGGTTCGGTGATTCCAGGCCGGGGAGACGACGCTCCGTAGCCACCGCGCTTATAATTCCCACTTGCCTCCGCTTCTCAGACGGCTGAAAACTGCGCCTACCGGACGCCGTCCGTAGGCGCTAGCAAATCACCCCAATTCACCCGACCGTCTCTAACTCTCAAAAGTCTTGGCTCTTCCAAAACCAAAGACCGAGAGAAGGGCAAGAACAAACAAACAAAACCTCTCCCCCTGATTATTTCTTCTTCTAGTAAATGCTATTTTTAAAAATGCTATTTTTTTAAATGCTACAAAAGTTGCCACTCTGAGGTGAGCTGAAGACAAATGCAGTATTTAGAAAACTTCTTACCAAGAGTTCTTGTTGGCGAAGGGGGCTATTTTTTTTTTCTCATGACAAATGTAGGCTTCCCCAGGCGATGTGGAAGAAGACATTTCTACTGTCCTATCGGCCCTTCATGTTTCTTCTAACACATGGTGGCAGGTTGTACAGTGCCTCGCACTGGGCCCAGAGCTTCATTCATGTTTTGAAATCTGTATTTACAGATACGCGTCAGATCTCAGCGTGAAGCCAAGTGGGCACGAGAGAGCAGTGAGGTGACGAGTAGAAATCTGGAAACGGGCGCCTCACAAAGGTGTGGAGAGAACCATGAATTTGCGATTTCAATTGTAAGCTGATTTTGTTTCCTCCGTGACCCCATATAATTTTAATCTTCTCTTTCCCAACTGATACAAATTGCTGATATCGATGCTTTTAACCAAGGGGGAAACAAAATGTACAAGACCCACCGCCTTTTTTTCTTCAACAACAACAACACGATCCTTACTCGTTTGAAAGGATAGAAAAGTAATCTGAAGGTCTCATGCCAGGTAAGAGGTGAACATGGCAATTTAGTAGCTCATTGTCGAGACACTGTTAGGGTTGAAATGTTTCCTCTCTTAGTGTTTTACGGTTGTGTGATTGTGATAATGGAATAGACAGTAAAAACAAAATAGACAAAAGAGACGGCAAAAACAGCTCCTTGGCCAGCTCCCTTTTAGGGCAAGAAAGAGATTGAATCAAAGGGACGTACGACCTGGAAAGCAAGTCTGGGCGCTAACAACAGACAGTGGTTGCCCTGCTCATCTCAACCCCACATTTTAATGGCAGTAAATTAGACTCTGGAGACTATATTGCAACTAAACACATAACAATTCCAATTTAAGCTGTTCTTACTCTGCCTGGTTTCAAGAACTATGTGATATACTTTATGGTGCTGCTGATTACAAATCTCCATAGAAAATGTTATAGCGGAAGGCTGATTAAACCTGCAACCTCTTAAAGTTTTAGAAAGTGAACTTCACATGTGAGCTCAGGGTATACGGGTCAACTATACATCTTCCTGTAGCTAATATTTATATTTTAAGTAAACTTACAAAAACGTATAATAAATAATTGGCCAATTCAATATTTATAGAGTAATTTCCTTGGGGTGTCTCTAAAGGCAGAAAAAGGAACATTTCTTTTGTGCCTCAGTAATTAAATAAGCCAGAGCAATTCGTTACACAGAAAATTAACCATAAATTTACCTCTTAAATGTGGTAAAGTATGAGCAAGGGTCTTCTTTAGACAGAATGAATATATAGGCTACTCTGTTTCACCAGTATTCAAAATACCTATATATTATTATCCAAGTAGACAAGTAAAAGCTAGTTAGCTGGTTATGCAAAAGCCACTAACTCCTTTAAAAAGCGTCTAACATTTTCTTACTTATTGAAAATATTCAACTACACTTTCACTTTCCCTATAGAACAATTTTAAACGTACATGGCGAATATCTCAAAAGAATCATAACTATAAAGACCAAAGCTTCAGGACTTCGCTAGCGGTCCAGTGGTTAAGACTTCACCTTCCAATGCAGGGGCTGTGGATTCGATCCCTGGCTGGGGAGCTAAGATCCCACATGTCTCGTGGCCAAAAAGTCAAAACATAAAACAGAAGCAGTGTTGTAACAAATTTGATAAAGACTTTTAAAAAAATCGTCCACATGAAAACAAAAAAACCTTAAAAAAAAAAAAAAAAAAAAAGACCAAAGCTTCCATCTTCTTTAAGATCATTATTCCTCTGGAAATGTTATCAGACTAAATAAACTAGTACTAAAAAAAATGACTTGGTTAGGAAAAGCAAAGCAATGGAATCTATATTCCTATCTCAAGAATTTTTGTCTGCTAAACTTTTAAGATAATCAATTCCAATTTCATTTAGACAGTCAGTTCTGATTTTATAAAGGGTTCTCAAATTTGCATTGAGTAATGATTTAAGTAAGATTATTACTTGCATCCCTGAAATTGATTGATATTGGGTATTACATGAATGAGAGTGAGGAACTTGATAAACATCTATAAACAATAGCATCAAGAATAGCAACATTTGTAGACTTAAAAACTACTAATGAAAAATACAAGCAACAATAAACACATGTATGAGAAAATATACTCAGAAATAGAAAGGCCACCTTGAACCTACAGTAACTCTGCGTTAGCTGTTACAACTCTCTCCAAGTCAAAGGGAGTCTAGACATGGCTGTTCCCTAACCCCGCTCTGTAGCACACTAAGTCAAGCCACTCAATCTCCCCTCTGCAATTCCCTCATCTTGAGAATGGGGGTAACAGCACTTCCCTCTGACAGTTTTTATAAGGATATCCTAAGTAAAGGGCTCGGCCCAGAGTGAGTGCTCAATAAATTGTAGGTATTATGATCAGAAACTAAAGTAGAAAGCTAAATTGAAAAGACAATGTCCTTTTAAGCCTTGAACTAGTGTGTTTTAAATTTACAAACAACAAGAAGTAAACATGGCAAACTGGACTGTTTACTGTTATGTGTAACTTTGGAGTGTATGTCTCCAAATTTGTTCAAAAAGCCAATAATATCACAACCCAAATGGGTAAAAAGGACATATTTTAGCAGTCAATCTGTTAAGAGTAGTGAGCCATCTTCGAGTTTACCTATTTCTGTTCCAAGTCTATATCCAGCTGAAGAATTCGAGACCCAAAGAAGTGGAGTGATTTGCCCAGAGAACTCATGGTGGAGTCAAGATAAGGAGCTTACATCTAGATTTTCAGCTCAGCACTAGCACCATCTAGCCCACCTTCCCTTTCATATTCACCTAAATCAGCCAACACAAAAATCTCCTCTGTTGTCTTCGACCACTAGTAAATTACATCCTATTGCAGGTTTCATTACTGATTACCGTGATAACTCTCCATCCTTTTCTCACAACTACTCTTTTCACTCCCATCGCGGTTGAAAAAATGAAGTACAATACCCATGTTGCACCCTTTTTTTCTGGGCACTCAGCTGGGGTACTTTTCCAGCTGCCCTGGGACAATGGACTCTTACCCAATGGAATATGATGTGTTCCAGTTCCAAGCCTAGCACATAAAATCCTCCTACTCTCAAATCTTATTTTTTTTCTATTCACTGACTAAAAGGAGACAATTCAGAGGACCTAGAAGTGAGGGGAGCCTTAGATAGAAGGAGCCTGGGTCCATGGAGCACAACATGTCACATCTCCCTTCCTCCACTGAGTGGCACTGGATTGTGACATGAGTAAGAAATTAAAGTTCTTGGTTAAGTCTTTGAGATTTGGGGTTGCTTGTATAGGAGTTAGCCAACCCTTACTAATATTTATACTCCAAATATTTTCACAATAGCAGATCTGTTTGCTCATTTCCCAAGAACAAGATGGGAGAGTCTTCTAGAATCAAAACTTCTTTCAGTTACCTTTTGAAATAGAAAAAGAGTTGTACAAAGACTAAAATAAATAGACATCATTTCCATAAATTTGTCAATATCTATTAAAATGTTACCCTAATAAGTTCTTACTATTTGACCTCATGATTTCAATTTGTGGGCTCCACATATAGAAACAAATATTTCAGTACTTATGGACACATGTACAAAGAATTTTTTTCAGTATTGTTTCCAGTGGTTTAAAAAAAAGCCACCTCCCCACCACAAAAAAAAACAACTCGCATACCTTAATCTCTATTAGTAGGAGAGTGATTCAATATACTATGACACACCTCTGTCCTTAAAAAAATGTTCCTCAGCTATTCAAAAGAATGAATTGGATCTATGATTATTGACTGGAAATAATATCCATATTATTTCTGCCAAGTCAAAAAGCAAATATTGATTTAATGTGTATCATGTCATCTCATTCTGTAAAATCAAAGACAGAAACAGAATTCTTCCATTTGGGCATCTGCAGAAAGAAATGGAGTAAAGATGGTGTGAAATAAAATTCATATTTTATGGCAAGACAAGAAAAATTTAAACATAAGAATTTTTCTCTGCCCTCTGGCTATGCATTATGTATCTGCATTATACATCAACCAAACCTCCTCCATCGGCAGATGTAACCTGCTCAATGCAACATTCTCCTAGCATCAACAAGACAACTCCTTAAAACATAACATTCCTGTGCCAGCTTCGACAGCACATATACTAAAATTGGAACGATACAGAGAAGATTGGCATGGCCCCTGTGCAAGGATGATACACAAATTCACGACGAGTTCCATATTTTTAGCAGCACTATTCATAATAGCCAAGATATGGAAACAACCTAAGTGTCCATCAACAGATGAATGGATAAAGAAGATGTGGTACATATATACAGTGGAATATTAGCCACAAAAGATAACGAAATAATGCCATTTGCAGCAACATGGATGCAACTAGAGATTATCATACTAAATGAAGTCAGAAAGAAGAAGACAAATACCATAAGATATCACTTACATGTGGAATCTAAAATATGGCAGGGACTTCCCTGGTGGCGCAGTGGTTAAGAATCCGCCTGCCAATGCAGGGGACACAGGTTCGAGCCCTAGTCTGGGACGATCCCACATGTCACGGAGCAGCTAAGCCCGTGCGCCACAACTACTGAGCCTGCGCTCTAGAGCCCGCGACCCACAACTACTGAGGCCACGTGCCACAGCTACTGAAGCCCACGCGCCTAGAGCCCGTGCTCCCAACAAGAGAAGCCACTGCAATGAGAAGCCCATGCACCGCAACGAAGGGTAGCAGCCATAAATAAATGAATTTCTTTTTAAAAATAAATAAATAAAATATGGCACAAATGAACCTACCTACAAAACAGAAACAGACTCACAGACATAGAGAACAGACTTGTGGTTGCCAAGGGGGAGGGAGCTGGGGGAGGGAAGAACTGGGAGTGTGTGATTAGTAGATGTAAACTATTATACATAGAATGGATAAACAACGAGGTCCTACTGTATAGTACAGGGAACTATATTCAATGTCCTATGATAAACCATAATGGAAAAGAATATACAAAAAAGAATGTCTATATGTATATAACTGAGTCCCTTTGCTGCAAAGCAGAGATTGGCACAATATTATAAATCAGCTATACTTCAATTTTTTAAAAGTACAAGAAAATAAAGCAAAGCAAATTTGACAAAAACATTAGTGATATTTAAGTCAAGGGGAAAAAAATGACTTTCCTTCTTGATCTTGTAAGGGGCCACAATGACGCTTAGATCTGGATTTTGTGTAAACTGTCAATAACATGTCATCTACTGTACAGCCCTCGGTCTCAAAAAACTGTGCCTTGACTTCTAATGGGCAGAACACTTCTTAGAGCTTCCTCAGATGCTTTTCCCGGGTTATAATCCTCATATTTGGCTCAAATAAAATTTTCCTTTGCTTTCTTAGATTGACTGATTAATTTTTCGTCAACAGTGGTGTGCAAAGAGACAGACCAATCTATTGTCACAGGTTAACTGAGAATAGCTGGGGATAACACTGGCATTTTCTTTACACACTTCAATGCTGTTTTAATTTCAAAAGTTATGCTTTCTGATTTTTTTTTTTTTTTTTTTTTTTGCGGTACACGGGCCTCTCACCGCTGTGGCCTCTCCCGTTGCGGAGCGCAGGCTCCGGACGCGCAGGCGCAGCGGCCACGGCTCACGGGCCCAGCCGCTCCGCGGCACGTGGGATCCTCCCGGACCGGGGCACGAACCCGCGTCCCCCGCACCGGCAGGCGGACTCTCAACCACTGCGCCACCAGGGCAGCCCCTGCTTTCTGATTTTTTAAACACTACTCAGATGGAGAAGCCCTTCAGCACATGGTGGCTAAGAGCACGGTGTCTGGGGCCCCACTGTCTGCACCCTGCAGTTACCAGCTGTGGAACTTTGGACAAGGCAGTCCCCCACATTTGATCCCAAATTCCTCGATGGAGGGATAATAAAACAGAGCTCCTGGAGCTGGCCTGGGCGCTACGTCATGGGATGCACGTGTAAAGCAGTTAGAGAAGAGTTTGGCACTTAGTAAAAGGTCTGTGAGTGGTGATTCATAGCGTGGGAAACTCTCAGGGCCCGTCTGCACTGTTTCCCTCGGTGATAAGCACTGGAATAAGGGAAACTGGGCCTCCCGCTGTAGGTGACCAGGTAACTCACTGTTTAGCTTTTTGTCAAGCCAGCTTGGTCGCCCTGCTTTTTCTACCAAGGGAAAACAATGAATCTGTGAAGTGAGAAGACATCAACCCACCAGGCAATGACAGGTAAACCTCTGGAGGCAGCTTTGCATCTGAGTCTTACTTCTGGTCTGAGCGCCACTGAGAAGCAGGAACCTGAAACACTTGAGTTTATCAAAAACCAAATCTTGGGGCTTCCCTGGTGGCGCAGCGGTTGAGAGTCCGCCTGCCGATGCGGGGGACGCGGGTTCGTGCCCCGGTCCGGGAGGATCCCACGTGCCGCGGAGCGGCTGGGCCCGTGAGCCGTGGCCGCTGCGCCTGCGCGTCCAGAGCCTGTGCTCCGCAACGGGAGGGGCCACAACGGTGAGAGGCCCGCGCACCCCAAAAAACAACAAATCTTAAGCACTACAGGTGTCTCTGTTTTCATCTCTGACCCTGACTCTCAGTCTCACACACCCGCACACACGCAGTCGCTCAGGTCTCGACGTTTGCGGGTCATGTTCTGCACGTGTCTTCCCCTCATCGACTTTTCTGTAGACGAAGCTTGAGTATGGGTGCCATTACCTCCCACCCAGGCCCCTGTGACCAGGGCTACGCCTTCCGGATGGAGAAAGGGTTGCCTTTGGTAACCTTGAAAACACTAAGTCCCGACTCCTGGAAGAAAGCTCATCTCGGGGCTCCTGGAGGCCGGTGGTTCCCAAAATAGCCCCAGTGACGAGTGAAACAGACTGGAGCCTCTGGTTCCCCCTCTAACAGGACACCACAGGTCCAGGAGGTGCCTGCCCAGGTGGCAAGTGGCACTGTCCCCTTACTCATGGAGGGCGATGGAATTCCATCAGGTCGGATCTTGCTGCTCAGCCCCACTAAGGCAGGGCGGCCCGGCCGGGACGCAGGCCTCTCCTCTCTGGCTGTTTCCCCCATATCCACCCTCCCTTCTTCACCCTCCCCGCTCACTGTTCTCCCGGGGAATCACACTCATTCTTCACGGAGAACACACCTTTAGTATTTGTTTTTGCGCTCCGGGAGACAAGCCTGCATTGGGTACACTTCATGCCCTTTAGGAGCTCAAGATCTACCCCTTACCGACTTGCTTTCTTCATAACAGGTCATGGTGTCCCAGAACATTAAATCATTTACATTCAATCCAGGTCTATTTATTCTATCATCTAATAACCAAAGGGACATTGGAAAAGTTGCTTGTAAACCCTCGAAATGTGAGCAAATGTGCCAAATGTAAGCAGATAGTCCCGTTTGCATTCTTTTGTGTCCGTGGCTTGGAACGAACCCTTTAGTCCCACAAACCCAACAAATACAGGAGAAAACGTGGATCGAGTTGGGAAAATAATAGTGTCTCCTGATAGAACATAGTAACGTCAAATGATTTGAGTGTTACTCTGGTCTCCGGGGCCTCATGTAGGTATTTTAGAAAACAGGCCCCAGAAAGGATGCTCGGATAGCGAAGCTGTTTAGCAGCATTAAAGCTGAAGTGGTTCCCTCTGGTCTGGAGACTCCGCAGCCGTCCTGTCATCTGCCTGGTACCCCCGCACTGCTTCAGTCCCTCTCTGACCACGTGCGCTTAGCGAGGTCACCAAAGGAAGTGTCCACTAACAGTGTCACCTGCACCTTTGTTTTAGTGCTATTTTCATCCTTCTACCTTCAGGAGACTCAGGCAAGACTCTGTTTCTCTCATAATATTCATTCAGATGCCCCTGTACTGTTTCGCTCTGACTTTGGCCTTTGTAAAACTGAAACGGAAGCTGGTTTCTGTCGACAAAGAGACTTTGACTAACTTTATATATGGCGGAGAGGATTGGCCTGATTTCAGAGGATGCAGTGATGTGACGTGGAAAGCCCCCAGCAGAGGAAAACCATCCTTGAACCCTGAGACAGGAATCCAAGCTTCTGATCAAGAGGTTGTAAAGATCACCTGGGTCCCTGATGAGGCCATTTTTCAATTTACTAAGAACCAACTGGCCTGTGTCCGCAACAGAAACAAAGGGAAAAATCAAGGCCACAATCTGGATGGCTCAATTAGCATTTTAAGGAACTCTGACAATTAAATAAAGGAAATAAGAAAAAAGCTCCGGGCCCACCTCCCAGAGACATTCTGAAGACACGTGAAATACTGAAAGTGAAGGCTTTATATCAAGTGGGAGGCACAAGGATCTTTTATAAAGTGAAAGCCCAATTTGTAATCTTATTTGTAATCATCATGTGGTTCACATGATAATTATACCTTAGTTCTGTTGACCTTTTCAATGACAGTTCTTAATTTCTGTTCACTATGCATTTATTTTGCTCGTGCTTTCAGGCTACTTGTAATATTCCATACAGCATGTTCATATACTAATTTACTGAACAGGTATTTGCTTGGTGCTTTTACACCCCAGGCATCCCGCTAGTGAAACCCAATTCCCTGCCCTCAGAAAGCTTACATCCTACTGCGGTGCTAGACGACGAATAAGGAAATGCAAGTGCCAAGGAGAAATACAGAGCAAGACAAGTGCCTCGGACGCGTTGGGAGGGCAGCTGAGGTTTTAGATGGAACAGTTAGGAACGTGACATTTGAGTGGAGACCTCAAACAAAGAAGGAACAAGCCCTGAAGCTCGCAGGGGAGGAAGCTTCCAGAAGGAGGAACAGCAAATACAGGAAGAGCGTGCGTGGACCAACGGGGAAGAGGGTGGGGGTGCGGTGGGCAGGCGCAGAGGAGATGTGCAAGGTAACAGGAGAAGTCGGGGAGAGTACCGGGGGCCTGGAGTAGGTCTGAGAAGGGGCACAGCCTGACTTAGTATACAGTAGCCACAAGCAGCAGAGGAGTCCAACAGGAAGCGGCCAGGCCCTTAGAAACATCAATAGGAAAAGCATTACCTATGGTAATACGTGTGGGTATTTTTCTATGTGTTTCATTATTTAGTTCTGATTGTCAGGTAAGTCAATTCCAATTCCAATTTGGAGATGAGGCATCAATAAATACTCTTTGGGATTTCAGGACGGGTCAATTTTGTTTTTCTAATGTTTAGAGATTTTGTTTGTTTGTTTCCTAGAACCAAGTAAGTAGGAAAAGGACATAAGTGAAACTTAGAGGTCAGTTTTTCAAGTGGAATGAATTTGGCTTTATGAAAACTCTTTTCTTTCAAGGTCTTGAGGAAACTATCTTAGACCAGTGCTGCTTGCAAACCAGTGATTAGGAAATACAGGGCTATAACAGATTTAACTGTGACAGCCAAAAATATGGATTGACAAGCAGACCTGTGGGGTGAATTTCACTTCTCCAGCTGTAAGAAGGGGGTAGAACCTCCCGTGTCCCCCTCGCAGAAACACTGGGAAGGCGCACGTGGTAATGGCTGGAAGGCCTTAAATCACCGGGATAGAGAAAGGTCCTATTTTAATCGTGAGGCTAGTCACTCATGTTTAATGCCACCACATTTACCTTTTATATAGAGAGACATAGTCATCTTTGAAAAGTTCTTTATGAATAATCCTAGCATATCATTGGTCACTTTTTCGTATCCCTCTCCCTTTTCCATCACCTTTAAAACTTTTTAACCCATTTAACCTTTTCATAATGAGATCCGCTAACCTGACTGTACTCTAAAGCCTCCGATGCAGAGTTCAGCATTTGAAAATACGGAATTGGGGTGACTCCAGGGACTTTCCATTTTTAATGTGCTTTTGGAAGCTTCAGAGTGTTGACGGGGACTGAATTATATTTAAAGCTATGCGAGGGAAAAATCCATTTTCCTCATAGAGCTGAGCTTTCTAAAGAATTTCTAATGCTAAGCACTTCGGCATCAAGATTCTTAGCAATACGTACATAAAATTAATTTTATTACAGCTGTTTCCATTTCTCATTTTTGCTGTAGGAAAACGCAAATTCTGCCATAAGCAGTTTTCTTTCAGCTCATTTTGTACACGATGAGCCAGATTCTCTCACGCGGTACCAGCGGGCCGGACCAGGCTGAACAAAGAGATGGAAAGTTGAAAGATGGGGTATTGTTTACCTGAGATATGAAATGGCCTGAAGCATTAAATGACACCACATCACATAAGGGAAAACGGTGTCATACTAAGGCTTTTCCTTAGCTGTGACATTTCTTTAGATTTTTTTTTTTTTTGGCATAAAAAATAGGGGCTTTTGTGAAAAAGTAGAAATGTCATCTCACAAAGAAAATCTAATTATGAAGGTGAAGATTAGCGGTCTTTACTCAAAGCTGCACACGGGGTCTTTAACAAGTTTGCTTTAACAAGTTCGCTGTTTAAAATTTCCATCCAAATTTAAGAGGAAAATGTACAAGCAGTGATAAAGGTCAAGGTGCTCTGAAGGCGAACTGACAGAGGGCCATTGAAAATTGCCTTCTCTGAACTCCTGGCAGAGTCTGCAATGGGCCAGCTACAGCAAAAGAGGACTTTTCTTGATAAAGAATCAACAGAGACTGATAGAGACTCCTTTGGTAATCTGTGAACGCGAGAATAAAATCTAGTAAAATGTCAGTTTTCTCAATTCAAATTCCAGTGAACCAAAGGCATGACATGGAAAAGAGGCAAAGAAAAAAGGGGAAATGCTTAAGAACAATGTTTCAATTTACACGGTAGGCTGTTTCCCTAAAGAAAAGAGGAGAATGTGATCGTGAGCTGGCCTGTGTCCCCACCAAATGATACTGAAACTAGCGGCTTATAATTGACTGTGTAGCATCTTTTTCTCCTTTTGATTTTATTCAATAGGTGCAACCTTGAACTAAAGATTAGGTTTAACCAAATAGATAGGAAGCCACTTTGGTTTCAGCTCTGACATGAAATGAGCTTAGAAGTTTGTCACTCCTGCTCTTAATATAAAGACAAGCAGAAAAGGAATGACTTTGCTTGGACTCATCCGAGAACTGAGATTTCAGAGCAAGCCCCACCCTGGAGTGTGGAGAAACAGAGAATCCAGAGTCACGCTTGCCCGGAGCAGAAGCTTCAGGGGTCACGAGCTGCTGAGGGACAGCTAAATGGCAACTCTGACAAGTTACTGGAGGTAGAGTATGGGTGAGTGCGAGACAGAACCGCTTTGCGGGCGTAACTCAGGAATCTCACCAGCATCTCCTGGTGCAGAGCCAGCAACAACGCAGAGGGAGGAGACGAGTCACCCCTGTGTGTCAAAAGGCTCCTTGATAACAAAGCCTCCTCTCCAGGGAAAGGACGTCACCAGGGCCTTGTCTTACTGGAAGCTGAAAGGGAATCAGCCAACCCCGGCCCCCTTCTGGTCTTCCTGTCTCACCTGAGGGGAAATCTTTTGCTTTTTGTAATTTTAGAAACACTTGTGAAGGTCTTAGCCCACAGACACAAGCTCACTGAAAACCTAAAATTGAGTCATACGATTATAGAGCTTTGCCCGTCCTGCATGTTACCACCACACTATAGAGCTCCTGTGCGATAGCGCATTACTGGAAGGTGCACATGTCTGAGGAAGAGGACTTAGGGAAGCCCGAAGACAACAGGGAGATGAAGACAAGAACAATAGAGTAATTTAAAGCCCCTGGACCCCTACGGCTAAAACAAACATTAAACATAGCCCAGGGCTTTCCTGGTGGCGCAGTGGTTGAGAGTCCGCCTGCCGATGCGGGGGACGCGGGTTCGTGCCCCGGTCCGGGAGGATCCCACGTGCCGCGGAGCGCCTGGGCCCGTGAGCCGTGGCCGCTGAGCCTGCGCGTCCGGAGCCTGTGCCCCGCAACGGGAGAGGCCACAACAGTGAGAGGCCCGCATACCACAAAAAAAAAAAAAAAACATAGCCCAAATCCTGGCTAGATTAACATAAAACCTCACATTAAAGTGCCATTTACCTCAGATCCTATGACCTGATAACAGCACATCGAGTTTTCAACAACAAAAAATTACAAGACATGCTAAAGTTCCAGAAGGAACACAGTCTGAAGGCAAAAAGCAAACATAAAAACCAGACTCAGATATGACATAAAGTTTGGAATTATCATATAAGGAATTTAAAATAACCATGATCAAGATGATGAGGGCTCTAATGAAAGAAGTAGGCAACAAGATAAGATAGTTATGCAAGCAGAAAAAATGGAACTTTAAGAATCAAAAGGAAATACTACAGGTCAAAAACACTGTAATTAATGAAAACTGCCTTAGATGGGCTCATTGGTGACTGGACACCAGCAAAGAAAGAATCAGTGAGCTTAAAGATATGTCAATAGAAATTTCCTAAACTGAAATGAAAATAGAAAAAAAGAATGACAAAAACAGGACATCTAATTACTGTAGGACAGTTTTTTAAAAAGTATAACATGGGCTTCCCTGGTGGCGCAGTGGTTGGGAGTCCGCCTGCCGATGCAGGGGACGCGGGTTCGTGCCCCGGTCCGGGAGGATCCCACATGCCGCGGAGCGGCTGGGCCCGTGAGCCATGGCTGCTGAGCCTGCGCGTCCAGAGCCTGTGCTCCGCAACGGGAGAGGCCACAACAGTGAGAGGCCCACATACCACAAAAAAAAAAAAAAAAAAAGTATAACTTACATGCAATGGAAATATCATAACTAGTAAAAAGAGGAAATGTAGCAAAGGAAATATTTTAACTAATAAATGGCCAAGAATTTTACAAAATTAATGATAGACAACTAATCAAAACTTCAGCAAGCTCAGAGAACACCCAGAAAGATAAATACCAAAAAGCTACACCTAAGCATATCATAGTCACACTGCAGAAAACCAAAGACAAAGAAAAAAACCTGAAAGAAGCTAGGGGAAATGGAACACTTTACCTGTAGAGAAACAAGGATGGGGATGACAGCCGTCTTCTCATCAGAATCAATAATCACTTTAAATACGAATGGTCTAAATACACCAATTAAAAGACAGAGGATGTCAGAGTGGATTAAAAAGCAAGACCCCAGGGGACACTCATGTGGGAACTATATATCTACATAAGTATACATTTTTAAGTCACTTTTAAGTACCTATATATAAGTAATATCTTGTAAGCAATTTTTATCCTCTTTATTTTAAACAGTGCAGAAATCTTATTACTAGTGTGTCTCCATTTAAACTGTCTCTGACATCCTTTTGGGGCCATCTTAAGATTAGGTACAGATCAAAATTTCATCTTTTATATTTATTAGCTGTCATCTTTTGAAAGAGAAATTAGATCAATTTATTCTACCCTGTTATCTTTCATAACAACATAGCTCAAGAATTTCACTGAGCTCAAAAAAAAAAAAAAAGTAACGTGAAAGTAAAATTCTTATTGAAGTGGGTAAACACAGATACTAATACATGTATTTATGCACTTGTAATTCTCCACTTTCCTTAGAGGGATTCTGAAAATCTCTTTTATGTTTGCTCTTCTATTACTTCATCATTCTGTGTCTTTTTTGGCCTGCCTGTCACTCTGACCAAGATAATTTCAAATGTAATCATTCTTACAATAACGTATTTCAAAATGACTTACACGCAACTGCACTGATGTGCAAATGTTAAATCCCTTAGGTTCTGAGACTTGGACTATGTCTCAAGAAATAGCCTTTGCTAATCTGCAAAGTGTTTGCATAAAAGGGTCACTGTGTCATTCTATCGTGCTTCTCCTCTCTTCTCAAATTGCTATCCACCAACCTGAAATTGTCTGGCTGTGATCAAACAGACAAGAGTCAACTTCTTGTTTTTTAAGCAAACGTACTTTAATGACCTCAGAACATAGCACATGAAACAGTCCCTGGGTGCTCAGAGTCCCTCGCTAAGCATTTCTTCTATTTTCTCTAGTTCCAGGAAGTGACTCTGTCTCTCTAGGGCTCCAGTTCCTTGGCTGTATAAAGCAGTCTATGATTCAAGGGACCGTGAACAGAATTTAATATCCTGTATTGATCAGAGTCCTTCAAAACTACAAGTCCATTTCATTTTTTCATATTTCTTAATTGAAAGACAATTCAGAGAAAAAAAAATGTTGGAAAGGGCTTGGCTTGCTGCTGGCTGAGCTGCACCTTTGCTTCATGGCATTGCAAGAGAATCCCAAGGACCTGCCAATTTGCTATAGAAAAATAAATCCCATTCCTATTCAATCTGTACAAAAATCAAAGCCATTAATTTTCTTAATTTTTTTCTACTTTCATGGGAATAAGTTATCCAGATTTTCTTTCGCTGAAGTTAATATTTCAAGGTTTTCCTTTCTTCTTCCCCAGTGTTTTCCATGGACCCATCCCCCTCTGCATTGGTATCTTTGGGAGTTAAGCACAAAGCAATAGAGACATACTGGACATACTGATCACTAAGTAAAATGGTTTCTCCAGCAACCATAACTCAGTGAAAGCCCAGAGAACTGTCTTTCTTTTGCACATGAATTCTTTTCTAATTACTTCAGCCATCACAGATGGCAGAAACAGATACAAAAGTACCTGCCCAAACAGTATTGCTGCAAAAATAAAGCTGATTCAGCCAGAGATACTCTGCTGTGTTCTGTGGTTAGCTAATGTATTCCTAATTTTAGTATACAATTTCTCAGTAATTATGAAATGAATTCATTCCTTTGTGCATTACAGTATGTGAATGTATTAGTTTTATTACTGCCATAATAAATCATCACAAACTTAGTGGCTTAAAATAACGCACATTTATTATCTTATAGTTCTGCAGGTTAGAAGTCTGACACATGTCTTACTGGACTAAAATAAGGTGTCAGCAGGACTGCATACTGCCCTGGAAGCTCTAAGGGAAAATCCATTGTCTTTCCTTTTTCGGTTTCTAGAAGACACCTGCATTCCTTGGCTCAGTAACCCCTCATCCCTTTTTTAAGCAACATTATGTCTCCCCAGTCCTTCCTCCACCATCACTTCACAGCCAGTAGAGATTCTTGCTTTTTTTTTTTTTTTTTTTTTTTTTTGGTGCTAGGCGGGCCTCTCACTGCCGTGGCCTCTCCCGTTGCGGAGCCCAGGCTCCGGACGTGCAGGCTCAGCGGCCACGGCTCACGGGCCCAGCCGCTCCGCGGCACGTGGGATCTTCCCGGACCGGGGCACGAACCCGTGACCCCTGCATCGGCAGGCGGACTCTCAACCACTGCGCCACCAGGGAAGCCCGAGATTCTTGCTTTTAAGGACTATTCTGATTATGTTGGGGCTGCCTGGATAATCCATAATAATCTCCCCATCTCAAGGCCATACATACTCTTAACCCCATCTGCAAAGTCCCTTTGGCCATGTAAGGTAACATATTCACTCACCTGTTTCAGCGATTAGACCACGTAGGTCTTTAAAGGGCCACTATACTGCCTGCCGCAATAAGTCTATTGTCTGGCACATTGACAAAAAAAGAAGATGCTTCTCAAAAGACGGATATGCGATAGAGCATGCGCTTTGAACTGCTACTTTTACATACTGGCGATTATTTCACTTTGATTTAAAGCAGAGGTCAGCAAACCTTTTCAGTAAGGAGCAAACCCTATATATATTTGGCTTTGCCAACCATTCAGTCTCTGTTACAACTACTCGATTTTGCTATCGTAGTGTGAAAGCAACCATTGACAATACATAAACGAATGATCTTGGCTGCATTCCAATAAAAACCCCTAAACAAAAATAGGCAGTGGGCCAGATTTGGCCTGTGGGCTACAGTTTGCTGATTTGTAAACTAGAGCTACGAAATCTCTAATCCTATAAGTAAAATCTGACACACATTTTCAAAACTGAGATCTCTTTTTCTGGATATAGAATATAATGAAACTAAAACTCTTCACTTGGCCTCTTTAGCAATATAACGAAGAATATAAACATTCTTCATTATCATAAAACCTTGGTTGAGTACCAGTGACAGGGAATAAGACCACAAAAAGCTAGAAGACCAACAGTCAACCCTCAGTGGGCTTATAATTGGATGGGTGACACATATTCATAAAAAGGTAATAGCATCACTTTTGATCTATATGTTTAGTTGAACACATTATCTAACCTCCAAAACTACCATCTTTAAAAGTTATATAATGGGAGTTCCACTTCTGGTGAGTTCCACTTCTGGTAATGGCAAAGTATTTTTTATTGGAACTAACCCTCCTGCAGACAACAATGATAAACTCTGGACAAAGTATTTTAAAAAATAAACTATATATAGGCAGTGGGGGCTGACCCAAAGCACACAGGACCTGGAGGGGAGTCTGTCCTTGAACGAAAATAATTTTGCTGGATAAAAATTTGTGCTCGTATGACTTTTTGCTGAAGGACACACCCCCATCTGTGTGTCAAGAGGCAACAGGACAAAAACAGAAACCTGGTCTCACTGGCTTAAGAAGTCAAGGTATGGAGTTGGGAGATGCTAGAGAGCATAGGGAATAAGAAATTCCAGAAATTGGGGAGCCACAGAAGAGGAATCCTCAGCACTGCATATGATCTCTGTGCAAACCTTGGCTGAACCCTGAACTCTGTATGCAATGGAGCAACACCAAGATTCCCTGTGAAAAGCAACAGCTGGAAATTGGAAGAACTGAGCATTTTCAGCTGCTATAAATTCCAGGGGAGATAGAGATTAGGGTTTGAGTCCAATAATACTGATAAAGTTAAGTTCCCGCTAGAACAAAAATCTACAGTTATAAGAGAAGGACCAAAATATCTAGAATCTCTATCTTTACAAACGAATGTATCATTGAAAATGTGCAGTGCACTACAAACATGGAAAGAAAAAGGAAAATGTGAACAATTGCTAAAAGAAAGGTAGCATATAGTAAGTCTTCAAGAAAACACAGATGTTGTAATTAGTAGGCAAGGGTTTTAGAGTTGGTATAATAAATGACTTAAAGGAGTACATGATCATTATAATGAACACAAGGAGAAAATCTTCAGAGTAATGGAAACTTTAGAAGAGAAAAAGTAAGACATATAGAATTAAAAATATTTATTGTACACACTTATAAACTTATCAGAGAAAGCCAAAGAAAATGTTAGTGAACATGAAGATAAATCAAATGTGAAAAAAGAGCGTGAAAGGAGTGTGAACGAGCCCAGCTGTACAACAGCACATGATTAGCATACGTGCAATTGGAGTACCAGAGGAGAGGACACAGAAAGTGGGGCAAAACAAATTTGAAGAAACAATGACCAAGAGATTTTCAATTGTACTGAAAACAGCAAGGCATAGATCTCAAGAAGCTCTGAAAACCCCAAGCATTTTTTAAAAAGAGAAAGAAAGAAGGAAGGAAAGAGAATAAGGGAGGAAGTAAATATGAAACACATCAGTTAAACTGCTGAACACTGAAGAGTAAATAGAAAATCTAGAAAGCAGTCAGAGAAAAACGTCCTGTTATATATAAGTAAGTAATAACATACCTAATGGTTGACTTCTCATCGGAAACAATAATGGAGGGCTTCCCTGGTGGCGCAGTGGTTGAGAGTCCGCCTGCCGATGCGGGGGACGCGGGTTCGTGCCCCGGTCCGGGAGGATCCCACGTGCCGCGGAGCGGCTGGGCCCGTGAGCCATGGCCGCTGCGCCTGCGCGTCCAGAGCCTGCGCTCCGCAATGGGAGGGGCCGCAGCAGTGAGAGGCCCGCGTACCGAAAAAAAAAAAGAAACAATAATGGCCAGAATACTAGTGAAGCAGAGCAGGGCCCTGTGGTCCTTCCCCACCGTGTCCTCCGCCTGACTTTTGTCTGTGGAACCACTTTAGCCAAAGAATACGTTTAATCAGAGAAGTGAGGAAATGCAGAAACTAAGGAAAACAGTCCAACAAGGCTAAATAATAACAGTTTCGTCAGTAAGCAAAGCCAAGGACATTTAGGTCCTTCTCAAGGGCTATAGATCATATCCTGAGCCGTATCCTGTGAGCTGTCTTGCAGGTACTGAAACCCTCACCGGGTGGAAGAAGGGAACTGCACGATGAGCAGGCTGTAGCCATGACATGAGCTGCCACAATTCCGAGAACTGGCCTCAAGGAAATGGAAACAAACCGACCCTGGAACTGAAGACTATCTGTACTTAAAATAAATCAAGATGATGCTGGTCAGACCACCAAGGATCCATTTCAAGATGATGGTCAGAGTTGACTGTGCTGTTTCTGCACGGAGCCCCCTCCCTCCATCTATAAAATCTCTTGCCCACTGATTGCCAGTGGAGGGAGTCGGCCTTTGGACAGAAATCTGCCTTCTCCCCCACCCCCATTGCCGGCATCCAAAATAAAGCAAACTTTCCCTTCCACCAACCTGCCTCTTTATTGGCTTTTGAATGGTGAGCTGCCGGACCCTACTTTCAATTACACTACGTCAGGCAAAACTACAAAAAGTGACACTGGAAGAAAATCATTTTTAGATAAAAGGAAGTTAAGAGAAATTTCCACCAGCAAACCTGCACTATAAGAAATACTAACAGAAATTCTTTTCTTGGAAGGTAAATGACACCAGATGAAAACTAGGATCTACAGGAAGAAATAGAGTGTTTCAAATGGGTACATATATAAAACTCTTGCTCTTTTTGTGCAGGTATGTGTGTATCTCTCCAGGTATTTTTTGCTTTTCTTAACATATTCAAAAGTCATGTGAATGTTTAAAGCAAAAATAAAAGTACTAATACTGTATTGTGGAATTTATAACATGCTTGAGGTAAGACACACAACAACAATAGCACTTAGGATGGGGCAATAAATTGTGCTAAACTGCTGCATGGTTCTTACACTTTACGTGAAGGGCTACACTATTAGTACTTAAGTACATTGTGATAAATTAAGTATCCCTACTGTAATCCCTAGGGCAAACACACACACACACACACACACACACACACACACACACACACACACACACACTGCAAAGGAGCATAGCTACTAAGTCAATAGAGGACTTATACTGAAACACTAAAAAGTATTTGGTAAATCCAAGAAGGCAGAAAAGGTGAAATAAGTGAACATAAAGCTGATGGGACAAAGAGAAATGAATAACAAAATTTATGGACCTAAATCAAAGCATATCAATAACATTAAATATAAATGAATTAAGCACTCCCAATAAGAAGCAGAAAGTATCAGCCTGAATTTAAAAAGCCATCTATGAGAGCGATACCTGAAATATAAAGGCATGAGTAGGCTGGAGGTAAAAGGATGGAAAGTGATATACCATGCAGAGTGACCTGAGTGGCTGTATTAATACCTGGAGAAAAATGACATCGTCACAAGGATTATTACCACAGATTAAGAGAGACAGCTCATCGTGATAAAAGCTTAATTCACCAGAAAGACATAATGATTATCAAGTCTATGCAATAGTTGAAGAGCTTAAAAATATACAAAGCAACCTGGACAGAATTCAATGGAACAACTAACAAATCCATACTCACAGATTAGATGAGTCAATGCTGTTAAAATACCACTTCTCTCAAAATTGATCTATAGAGTCAATGCAAGTACAGTTAAAGTCCCAGCAGGATATTTTTTGTAAATAATCACAAGTTAACTCCAAAATTTATATGGAAATGCTCAGGACCTAAAATAGCCAAATAATCTTTAAGAAAAAAATTCAGAAGACTTTCACAACCAGATTTCAAGGGTTACTACAAAGCTATGTTAATCAGGATAGTATGGCAGTGATATACAATTGATAAATAGCCCAATAGAATAGACCCATTCTTAGATAATCAATTGATTTTTTAGCCAAGGGACCAAATTAACATAGTGGGAAAAGGAAAGTCTTTTTCAACAAATTATGACGGAAAAATTGGCTGAAAGTAATTTAATTGGGGTCATAGAGCTAAAAGTAAACCTAAAACTCCAAAGGAACATCTAGAAGAAAACGTAGAGAAATATCTCCAAACACTTGGGGTAGGAGAAAATTCCTTAGGATTCAGAAAGCTTTCTCCATGTAAGGAAATATTGGTAAAATGTATTTCATCAAAATTAAAACTTCTGCTCATCAAAAGACACTGTCAGAATATGACTAGACAGGTCACACCAGAAAAAAACATTACATTATATATTATAATATTTATAATATGTCCAGAATATTTAAAGAATTCTTACCACTCCATAATGAAAAGACAAACAACTCCAAAAAAATAAGGGGGAAAAGTAAACTTAAAACAACAACAAATGTATGGACACCAAGGGGGTGTCCAGGCTGGGGGGTTATGAATTGGGAGATCGGGTCAACATATATACATTAATATGTATAAAATAGGTAACTAACAAGAACCTGCAGTATAGCACAGGGAACCCCACTTCACTGTACAGTAGAAACGAACACAACATTGTAAAACAACTGTACCCCAATAAAAAAACAAATAATAATAAATAAATTAATTAATTTTAAATAAAGACACTTCAAAATGGAATGTATTTTAAAAAGTCCAATAAGCACATGAAAAAGTGTTCCACACTGTTAGCCAAAGGAGAAATGCAAATCATTACCACTAACAGCCACTATGATGGCAAAAATTTTAAAAGCAAAAACAAAACCCTTGAGTTCAACTCCAAATGTAGGTAAGATGTGGAGCAACTGGAAATCAAATACCTTGCTGGTGGCATAGTCCAGATAGACCTCCTCTTATCGTGCTTCTCTTTATCGTGCGTCACAGGTACTGTATTTTTTACCAATTGAATGTTTGTGGCAGCCCTGCATCAAGCGTTTGCTCACTTTGTGTCTCTGTGTCACATTTTGGTAATGTGCACAATATTTCAAATTTTTTCATCACTAACATATTTGTTATGGTGACCTGTGACCTTTGACGTTACTACCGTAATTGTTTGGGGGCATCACAAACCGCACCCGTATTAGACAGCGAACTTAACTGATAAATTAAGGAGTCAGTGTTCTGACTCCCCTACAGACCAGCTGTTCCCTGTCTCTCTCCCTCTCCCCAGGCCTCCCCGTTCCCTGCGACACAACAGTATTGAAATCAGGCCAATCAATAAACCTACAGTGGCCTCTAGGCATTTAAGTGAAAGGAAGAGTCGCACATCTCTCACTTTAAGGTCAAAGCTAGAAATGATTAAGCACAGTGTGAAGGCTGGAAAGTCAAGACAGGCCAAAAGCTAGGCCTCTTGTGCCAGTTGGCCAAATTGTGGATGCAAAGTTCCTGCAGGAAATTAAAAGTGCTGCTCCAGGGAACACACAAATGATAAGAAAGCAAAACAGCCTTATTCTTGATATGGAGAAAGTCTCAGGGGTCTGGACAGAAGGTCAAACCAGCCACAACATTTCCTTAAGCCAAAGCCTAATCCAGAGCAAGACCCTAACTCTCTTCAATACTATGAAGGCTGAGAGAGGGAAGGAAGCTGCAGAAGAAAAGTCTGGAGCCAGCAGAGGCTGGTTCATGAGGTTTAAGGAAAGAAGCCGTCTTCATAACATCAAAGTGCAAAGTGAAGCAGCAAGTGCTGCAGCAAGTTATCCAGAAGATCTAGCTAAGATATTCATGAAGGTGGCTACACTAAACAACAGATTTTCAGTGTAGAAGAAACAGCCTTTAATTGGAAGAAGATGCCATCTAGGCCTTTCATAGCTAGAGGGGAGAAGTCAATGCCTGGCTTCAAAGCTTCTAAGGACAGGCTCTCTTGTTAGAGGCCAGTGCAGCTGGTGACTTTAGCAGTATTGTTAGCAATTTGGAAACTACTTTGTGTTTATTATAGGAATGAGCAAATGAACGGCTACACATAATGGTAGGAGTCAAGTTCCCCGTGCTGAAGAAGAGGGTTAAAAGTGCAGGAAGGTAAGGACTAGAATTTATCCTCTGGTGTTTTATTGTTCTCATGGAATTGGATGTATCAGTATTAACTTGTACTCCTAACTTCTTGAAAAACTTTGTCGGGACTTGCCAGGTGGTCCAGTGGGTAGGACTCTGCCCTCCCGATGCAGGGGGCCCAGGTTCGATCCCTGGATGGGTAACTAGATCCAACATGCCACAACTAAGAGTCCACATGCTGCAACTAAGGGTCCCGCATGCCACAACAAGGATACCACGTGCCACAGCTAAGACCCAGCATGGCCTAAATACATAAACAAAGAAATATAGAAAAAGAACTTTGTCTCTTTCTTTTTCCTCTTGCTTCATCTCTGTCTCTGCCTTCTCCTCCTCCTACTTCTTTCCTCTCTCTCTCTGAATACGTAGACACACACACACACCCCCCACACACGCATATTTCCTAGCTCTATTTGCTCAGGAAATTTATAAACAATTATAACATGAAGGCAAATGAGCACATCTGACACCTAGATCTTGGTTTCTAAGTACCCTTGCCCAATTCAAGAAGCCAGCCTTCTTCAAGAAAAATCTGATTCCAGAATTGGCAGAGAAAAAACAAGCTGAAATTGAAAGATCTTTTGTCAGAAAATAAGTGTGATGGTCAGTTTTATGTATCGACTTGGCTAGACTCTAGCCCCAGCTACTCAATCAAATGATAGTCATGGAAAGGGCATTTTGTAGACGTGATTAACTTTAAGTAAAGGAGATTGTCCAGGATAATTTGCATGGACATGATCAGTTAAAAGGATTTAAGAGCCAAACTGAGGTTTCCCTGAAAAGAAAGAAATTGTCCTCTGGACTGCTGTTTCAGCTCCTGCACAAGAGTTTCTATTTTTCCAGAGTGTCTTACAGATTTCAGATTTGCCTAGGCAGCCCTACAGCAGTGTTAAGTCAATTCTTAGCAATACATTATCTATCTATCTATCTGTCTATCTATCTATCTATCTATCTATCTATCTATCATCTACCTGTCTTCTACTGAGTCTGTTTCTCTGGTGGAACCCTAATTGATACGGTAACAGAGTACAAAATGATCGCAACATATCAAAAAGACATAGCAGCTGGCCTGAAGAGGCTTCTACTCACCCAGATGGGAATTCAGGGCATCAAAACAAATAATGGGTTAAAACTCACTGAAGAAAGTAAAAAAATCTATGTGTCTATACTAACATAATAAATAAATAAATAGGTAAATAAATAAATACAAGAAAGTGTGAAGTTAAGACTGATTGTCCTTGCAGTAGAATGCCAACTAACAAATGTAAAAGAAATGGTGTAGGTAGAAAATCCTCGATGGATGCTAAAACTGCTGACTACAACATCAACGGATGTAAAAGTTGGTGAGGAACAGGATACTTACAGTCTAGTCTCCACGTATCTCCCCTGGGATTATTAATTATAGAGAAACATAGTAACTTTACAGGGGACCGCATCATCTAAATTAAAGGATCCAAGTCAACACCATCAATACTAGGACAAACCAAGTACCTCTTGATATAATGCACTCAGAGGGACATAGCATCACTTCTGTGGTATACCTGACAATATACATAACTAGAATCTAATCAAGGAGAAATAGCCAAACCCCAAATGAAGGAGATTCTGTAAAATAATGCCTGTTTTCCTTTAAAATGGCAATGTCCAACAAGATTTTTAAAAGGCTGATGGATTGTTTGGGGATAAAAGAGTAAATTAGCATGACAACAAAGTATTTGTAATCCTGGATTACATCCTACAAGAGAAAATAAAATTAGCTATAAAGGACATTATTGGGATAACTGACAGTTTTGTCTGTGGATCAGATAATAGTAGTGTATCAAGGTTAAATTTCCCAGTTTTTTAAAATTGGACTGTGGTTCTATAGGATAATATCCTTGCTCTTGGGAAATATAATCAATACTTTGAAATATTTAGAAGCAAAAAGACTCAATGTCTTCACATTAGCAAAGGCTCAGAAAAATATGCAGATGTAAATAAATACAGAGTGAGAGAATGATAAGTCAAATGGGACAAAATGTAAACAATTGGTGAATTTGGGTAACAGGATAAGGGAGTTCCTAACACTATTCTTGCAACATGTCTGAAAGTTTGAAATTATCATAAAATCTAAAAGTTACAAAAAGAAAACAAAACATATGTAAAGGAAAGTGTAGTTCCAAGATCGCATTTGTAATAATAACCACATGGATATAAAGAAAATAAAAAGGCTTTAGGTATTATTTCCACTGAAAAGCAATCAACAAATTAGACTAAAGATAAACAGCTAAGACAAAGCTGCTTTTTACATTCTGCCTTGTTATTCCAGGTTAACTAGAACGTGAAACTGCGATTTTGTTTCCTGATCTTGTAAAAATTCGTTACTTATCTTTTTTCCATGTTTTTGCTTTGCTTTCCAGCCTCTCATGTCTGTAATTCTCCAAATCACAGGTTCCAACTGGATCATTTTCCACAAATGATTTCAGAGTTAAAGAATTATCTCTTTGTATAAACCCCAACAGAGAGAAATCAAATATTTATCATAGCTAAATAGCAGAATATTCCTCATGGGAAAATGCTTTCTCAACTGGGTCCCCTGTTTTCCTGGGTGTCTTTAGATATTGTAGCCTAAATAATATTAGAAGGAATTCTCATCTCAAATTAGTAAATAAATGATAGCAGGATTATTTTATTTGCAAGGAGCCACTAAAACTGGACTTGAAAAAGGGGGGGAAAGACATGATTATACTGCAATGTTGTTGAATTGGAGGGAAAGGGGATGGACTTAAATTTATAATGTGGGTTGAACTTTTCCCATTTGTAGAGACCTTTATTGTGGAAATAAATGGATTGTATGTGGTTTTTGTTTCCTTCTCCCCCCAACCTTGGGTTCTCCAATCTCCAATAATTTTTTTTTTCCAAAGCTGCAATTACTGAGATTACAAATAATGTGAAGCATCACAGCTGGTCCTGGCATGTCTCCAACACATAATCACCTGTCATGTGTACTAATTCCTGCTATGATTAAACCCCTTTATTCGCAGGAGGGTCTGACAGCTCTATTGTTTAAAATGTCACCGATTAATAGAACAGGCATGAGCTTGTCCGTACTCTGACTAGTTTCCTTGCATATTTTCTATGTCAGCTTCAGTTAAGCTGTTGTTCTGTGTATTTGATAAGTGATCACTTTTCCTGGAGCCTGGTACTGTCAATAAAAGACTAAAGATATGTGAGACCACAGCTTAGTTCGATATAAATGTGGATTCAAACAAAGTCTTCTAGAAAACATTAGAAAGCGAGACTCATGGGCTCCAGACTGAAGGAGTAGACACAGAATGGTCTTGGTTTCTTTTAAGATAAAATGCCAGGGCTTAAATATAACAATAATAACATTTTCCTTTGTTTTGAAAAAATAAGCTTATGGCCAAATCTGTGGAAAATTTGCCATTTAAAATAGATGTTCAATATATTTCTCAATATATTTGTTCAATATGTTTTCAACATATTACTGACAATGAAGAGAATGTTTTCAAAATCTTTTTATTCTTTCTCTAAAACGCAACTCTAAGTAGTAATTAGATGTGACAAATCTTATGAAACAGATAAGAGATACAAAGCTCGCTTCAACTAAAAGAAAAATCCAAATACATTCTATAGGTGACCGTGAAAAATGGAAAATTACAAGTGCTTATTCGGTTGTTTGAACTGAAAATTGTGTGTGATCCTGAAAAGCTCCATTGAGAAAAATTGGCACAGTCCTAAAGTGGCCTAAATAGTGACGCCAGGAAGAATAAGGAGGCTTTGTGTTAATGCTGAAGTTCCATCTCCCGACTATATCTTATTCAAATTCATGCATGCTTTGCTAATATCTTTCACCTGCTACCATTTGCATTTGTGGTTGCAACTAGATTCCTCCAGTCCTTAATCAAATATTAGCCTCATTCTGTTTCTGTAGCCCAGCAATCACGTCTGCACTAGTTTCCATTGTCTGATGTTTGCCTAAAATTGGATCAAAGACCACAGCAAGTAACTCTGATTGTGCAGAGACCCATCTGAGAAGAATGCCTTTCCCAGATCCATCTGATTCACCAGCTGCAAAGACATTTCACCAGCTGCAAAGATAGGTGATAGATAGGTAGGTAGATAGACAGATAGATAGATAGAGGATAGACAGCAGATAGATAAATGATAGATAGATAGATAGATAGAGGATAGATAGACAGCAGATAAAGACAGATAGAGAAATAGATAGATAGATAGATAGATAGAGAGATAGATAGATGACAGATAGATAATAGAATCGGAACTCCCAGCTCCAACATTTCTAGCCTCCAACCCATCTGCAGAGCCCTTCTGATCCTCGCCTTAAGACCTTCACTTGTTTGTTGTGTTTTATCACCAAGTCTTAACCCTTCCCTTACATGTAGTGAGGACTTTATCCCTAATGGATCAAAGAACTTGAAAGGCAGTCAAAAGTTATCAACCCAGTCAACAGCAAGTAAAAAAAAAAATGCACATTAAAAAAATACTGATTTGGTGTCCTTGAGTCAACATCCTACTGACCTAGAGGAAGAAAAAGTTTGAGTAGAGAGCCTCTGGCAATCTTCCAAGATACTCTGAAAAGAACTAACATTCTGGGGACAAGATTTTAAGAGTGGAGGATTCTAAACACGGTTTCAGAATCCCACCCTTCCATCAGCACACTATAAAGCTATTTGACATGGTGTGCTTTCATCCCCAAAAGTGCGTAGATGAATGGATACGTAGAGAGCTAGGCTTTGTCCTGGACGAATTTTTCCCTTCCTCTCTCCTCCTCCTGAATGAAATCCCAGCATGCTGCCAAAGGACAACTCCTATGAGGACAGATACGTTTCATCACTTGTAGAAATTAGGCAAATATGTAGACAGCAGAACAAACTGGTACTTAAACTCTGCCATGTTTCTAAAAATAACAACAGTAACAATTACCCCCGAAACTGCTTGTTAAAATGTCTAAAACTCTCTCAAAAATAATAGTTGGGAATGCTAGTGAGTCATCAATTCTTTTTTTAAAGCCACCTGTTAACTGCCATAAAACCTTCTCTGTTGACATAACTTGTTGCAATTATTCAGTCTGTTACAGATGTAACATAATTTTTACATAAGTTTTGGGGAAAAGCATATTAATTTTATTTTGTAAACTGTATAATATTTTAAATGGGCTTGGAGGGCTATCAGAAAAAGAAGCCCATGCTGAGTCCATTTGAAAGGAGGAGCAAGAAAGTAATATTCCACATAAAAATTTCCCATTTTATTTTCTCAGTATTCTTAGTATTTTACTCTTTAGAATTTCTTAAAGCTAGTTACACCTATAAAAAATAGCATGACCTTATAAGGATGCATGTATGTATTGCATATAGTCACTTATTAAAATCTCATAATTAAGTACACTCATTTAGATATATTCCAAGTCACATAGATATATTCCCCACACATAGAAACTAAATATACTATGTATACAGATTGGGAAAATGTGATACAGGTTGAAGCAGTATAAAAATCTTCAAGACCACGGGCTCTGGAGTTAGCTCTATTTAATTCCTACCTCTTTCAGGAGTCTTGGGAAAATTGCTTATACATTCTAAGACTCAGTTTCCCCAACTGCAAAATGAGAGATAGTAACAGTCCTATCCTGAAAGATTTAAGGCATATAATAAAAGCGCTTTGCACCAGGAAATTGATCAAGCCTGGAAAGGTCCCATATCAGTCAGGTCTTGCTGCAACAATGCCATGTAACAACTTTAAAATCGGAGAGATTTACAAAAGACAAAGGCTTATTTGTTACTCAGGTTGCACTTCCGGAGCTGGCTGACTGCCGCTCTGTGAGCCTGAGGCTATGTTGCAGGCAACAGGAGGATGATGGGTCAGCTCGACACATCTGCTTACGCTGGGAGCCAGGCTCGAGAAGTGGCCCCTATTTGACACCTGACGTTCACATGGGGGAGGGCAGAGACTCGAGGGTAGTGGTGAAATACGACCCCTGTCACTTCTCACATTACCTCTGGCCCATGTGGTTCACATGGCCAAGCACAAAGTCAACGAGGCAGGGATAGACATCCCCACCAGGAGCAAGACAAGTCACACAGCAAAGGATATATATGGTTAATTATTTTATTCAAGGGGAGCCGTGAAGATTTGTGACAATAATACGATTTACCATGTATACCCAGTGACGAAAACAGCTTAATGTAGTTTGGCAAACAAGGGGAATTTGCGTAAAAAGACTGTACGGGGGCATGCCATATAATCAAAGAAAAGGATGAACAACTCAGTTACGGACAGCGTAGACACACATCTGGTCTTCAAGAAGAGTGGGAAACAGAGTCTTGATAACAGCTAGACCTCTGTATCTCTCTGACACCAAAGCGTGTTGGCTTCACTTTTTTCCCCGAAAGAACATTAAAGTCCAACACATGGCAGAAAACACGGCTGTCTCTGGCTCAAAAGTCCCACATTCTTTCCCTAACTGGGAGAGACACCTTCTCTTTATCACTTATGATTACAGAAGTCCTGGAGAAGAATATGGAGTGAATCAGATTTTGTTTGGGCCCAACCTGAATCAGATGTCCCATCCATTTAGCCCAAGCTGGGGTCCTTTTCCACGGAGACACGTGATGGAGGAGGATGGTATGGGGACAAAACAAGTGTTTGCCATACCAGGACATAGTACACGGATGTATTCAGGAGTTAAAAATTATTTGTAGAGCAGGTATTATTTTGCTTTATACATTTAAGCTTATTTTTTATGCAGAGCAATTTTCAGTGAGACAAGTTTAAACTCCCATATACAACCCTGAATGGCATTCGGAGCCCAGTGTACCGAGCCGAGAAGCAGCCTGTTTCAGCTGTAAACTGGGTGTGAATGCAGTACCGGGTCGTATGGTTTTTGTGAGGGTGAAATGAGTGAACGAAGCACCAGAACAGTGCTTCATCCATAGCAAATGTGCAGTCAGTGTTAACTGGCCTAGACTGATAGATAGTGAAATCTGTGTACATATAACTATATATAAAAAATACATACATACATAACTATATGTATGTAAACATACATACACATACATATATGTGTACACATATACATACACACATACATACCTATATACAAACACTACATACAGGGAAAGAATTGTTCTCGTGCAAAGGGGAAGGCCATTATGAGATTATTTTGTGCTTGTATTACTGCAGTATTTCCCGGGCCACATTTCATCTTAATGGACCTAGCAGCAAAGAGAACTTGGAAGGCGCATACAGATGGTTTTTCTGCTGTGGGTCCAGATGGCTTCTCTGCAGTCTTAGCATGGCCAGCGTCTGGGTTCACCTTGAGGCGTGTACAGCAACGTATTTCTCTTGGTGGTACAACGACCTGAGAGCATGATTCTGCAAAACCACTCTCTGATTTCGCCAGGTGCGTGGCAGGGGGTGGGGCGGGCACCACAAGAAGGGCGCCGGAGTACAGCCATAGTTGTTAACTGTGTTACAGCTGCATATGTTATAACCCTACAAGACAAAATTATGATGTCTTTACACAGTTCAATTGTTTGCAAGGAAATTGGAAGGAAAGGGGGCAAAAAATAGTCTTTTGCATCACCCAGATATTCATCATTTCCAATGCTCTTCCTTCTTTCCCCTGAGGATCCAAGTTTCCATCTGCTGTCACTTTCCTTCAGCCTGAAGAACATCCTTTAGCATTTATTGTAATTCAGGTCTTCTGGTGACAGATTATTTTAATTTTCTTTGATCTGAAAATGTATTTTTTGCTCTCATTTTTGCGAAATACCGTGTGTGAGAAATACAGAATAAGGTGACACCTGAAGCCTTCATTTAAGGACTTTCTAAACTTCTTAATGAGGTAGAGTGCTTAATTAAAATCATATTGTGCTTTGCATATGGTTTTTTTTCCTATATGATAAGTGTTTTCTCCTCTCTCCTCCCCTCCTTTGAGTGGAAATGTTATCCTCATGCTTTGATAGACAATACCAGGTATCGCTACTGTGAAGTCTTCCTTTATTATCTGAAGAAGAGTTTGCTGTTCTGCTCACGGTGCTAGCCAGAGTAGTGCTATTTTCTTAGTCTTCATGTTTATATAATATATATTAAATCTCAAGAAGAAAAAGAACAAACCACAAGCTCGGGTGGTAAGGATGTCCTACGTGAGAGCAAGTCTTATCTGAAGATTTCTTTTTACTTTTGAATCCATTTACCCTCCACTTAGAATTTCAGCATGCAACTACGTTTTTGTTTATTGATCCGATTATGGGACCCCCTTAACTAATGAATTTTTCATGTGATTTCCCATTGCTGTCACCATGAGGTCTTTGCAGATCTATCTTTCCTATACGTACATATATGGTCTTATCTCTTCCCTTCTTTTAGAGAGTTAGTACTGCATTTGCATTTGGTCCTTCACCCATGACAATCTGAATAAACAGAATTGGAAACTCTTCGAGACAGTTCCAGAACACTTTCCCATTATCCTTGAAACAACGTCTGGCTCTGATCCCAGGAGCAAAGCTATGCAAAGAGGTTTGGGTGAATATACAGTTGTTCTGGGAAGTTGCCTTCATTCTTAAATGACACTTTCAAAGGATATAGAATTCTGGGTTGACAGTTGTTTTTCTTTCAGAATTTTCAAAAGGTTATTCCATTCTTCTCTGTTCCCTCATGGTTTCTGATGAGAAGGTGGCTATTAATCATCATTGTTGCTCTATATACAATGTGTCAGTGTTCAAGATTTATTCTTTATCCTTGGCTTTTAACAATTTACCATGATGTAACTTAGCCTTGGATTTGCTGTGTTCACTGTGGTTTTGTTTGTATGGCATCTTGTATCTAAACATTTCTAACTTTCATCAAATTTGGAAAATATTCAGCTATTATTTCTTCAAATATTTTTTTCTGCTCTTTTCTCCTCTCCTTCTGATATTCCTATTATATGTTTGATTATTTTATCCAATCTAACAAGACATCATCCATTTTCCAAAATCTTTCTTCTGTTTTTCACCTTGGACAATTTCTATTGCTTTATCTTTGAGTTCACTCACTCTTTCCTCTGTCACGTCTATTTGACTATTAAGTTTTTCCAGTGGATATTTTTATCATAATTCTAATTTTCAGTTCTATGACTTCCATTCGTTCTCATTTTGTTGTTTTTATTTCTCTAATGAGATTCCCCATTTTTCTCCTGTGGTTCTCATTCCGTGAAAACATGTTCTGTTTTACTTCATTGGCTACTGCTATAATAGCAGCTTTAATATCCTTATCTGTTAGTTCTAACATCTGGTTCATCTCCTGGTCAGATACAATTCATTTTCTTTTCTCTTGAGAATGTGTTCCATTTTCTTGGATCTTTGTAACCAAGAAAGATACAAAGTTGTATCTATACAAAGATACAAAGATACAAAGTTGGATAATTTTGGCTATATCTTAGACATTATGAATATTAACAGATCCTGGATACTGTTATTTCCTCTGATAGTGCTGTTTTCTTTGTTTTAGCAGATAATTTTCTTGGCTGCTCTTGAAGTGCAAATTGTTTCCTGGGTGGAAGTTCAGTCTCAGCTTGGATCTCTTGTCTTTAGCTGAGGTGCTTTGAGTGTTCCCATGCACACATATTTCTGGGGTCCATCAGAGATGTTGTGGACAGAGATTGGGGACCCGTTCTCTGCCTCTTTTCCTTCCAGGACTACCCCTACTCTCTCCAGCATTCAGTTTCCTGGCTTCATTATAGTTTCTCAGGCCCGAAAAACTGAGTTTTCTATATGTGCCCCTGCCACCGCTATGCAAGCCAGGCAGACTACACTTAAGCCCCAGACCCAAAGCCATGGAGATGGAAACTTACTTCTAGAGATCCACGTCTCTTCTCCTGCAAGCACACATGCACTAGCCAGCAGGGTCTGTCTACTTCTGTTCACTATCTAGAACCTCGGGCTGTTATTTCCAGCTTTCACGGTCGTTTTCTGCCAAGAGGGGGAATCCTGCAGGGAGGGTCTTAGTCTGTCAGACCCATAAGGGGAAGTTTCTGCCTAAGTTTATTTTTAAAATAATTTTGCACCCAGATGAAAAGCTTCAATTGTAAGTATTTTTTTAAAAAACACTTTTAAATCTAAATGTACTAGAAGGAAGGAGTTAAGGAAGCTACCTTGTTCACTTGCTGAAAGAAATCACTAAAGATGCCCAGTCAATCGATAAATGTCTGGGAGGTGAAGCTTCTCTAATCCTCAAGGCGGAAACAGAGTGGAACAACTTTTCAAACAGCAAATATCTAGGGAGTGCTTATGTTTACTCTTCAGAATGTCATGATGATTTAGGTACTATGTTCACACCTGTTGTACCGCTGAGGAAACAGACGCACAGGAAGTTAAGTCAGTTGACAAGGCCACGGAATGTAGGAGCCTTGACATAAAAGGAATCCAGGAACAGCCCAGGCATCCTCTGGGCTGAACTCGGAGAGGCTGTCAAGGCCCCAGCGTAGGCCGTGCCCAACAAGCAGAGCCAAAGGAAGGTGAGCTTGTAGAGACACCTGGGGGTGTGTAGAGGGTGTCACCCACTCTTGCAGGGAGAACAGAAACCTACCCCCTCCCCAAGAGAGGAGGAACAGGTGCCACTGGCAGAGGCCTGGGGCGAGGGGGAAGGCTGCAGACTGCAGGACCCTCACCACCTGAGATGCTGGGGGCACGTGGTCGGCAGGGGCGCCAGAGCAGGACTCCTCAGTGGACACCTGTGCAGGATGCCCAGAAAAGGCAGCATGCTGTGCACAGACCCCCTCCTGCTCCCGCCAGGAACCCCTCCTCCACTAAGACGCCATCAGGGAGAGAAGACCCTGAGGGAAGAACGCTGAGAGAAGGCTCTGAAGGGGGTTTCAGCTTCAGATTGAACAAGGGGCTAATTTCTTTAATATGTCAAGAGAATGACCAACGGTATAATAGAAAATGGACAAATACAGTGTCGGTTCACAAACAAAGTAAACACGAATCCTCTTAAAACAAAAGCATGAGAATGTGTTCAGTTGCACTTTTTGTTTTTGTTTTTTTTGGTGGTACGCGGGCCTGTCACTGCCCGTGGCCTCTCCCGCTGCGGAGCACAGGCTCCGGACGCACAGGCCCCGGACGCACAGGCCCAGCGGCCATGGCTCACGGGCCCAGCCGCAGCATGTGGGATCTTCCCGAACCGGGGCACGAACCCATGTCCCCTGCATCCGCAGGCAGATTCTCAACCACTGCGCCACCCGGGAAGCCCAGTTGCACTTTTAATAAGAGCAATGCAGCTTAGCACTACCAGACCTACCCCATTCTCACCCTGCAGGTGGGCAAAAGTCACAGGCTGGAACCCCCTGGGAAAAATGCTCGTCCTTCTGGGGGGAGCCCGACCCTGGAGGGTCTGGAAGGAGTTGGTCGCAGGAACCTTCTAAACTAGGGGCTCTTGAGGCAGGGATTGTACTGTGCTTATTTTTTACTCTCCTAGGATAGTGTATAGCACACGGGAAATGCTCAATAATTTTTATTGTAAAACGGAACCAAAATTTCCATATTCATTATACACTCCATTTACTGGCGTGAAAGCCAAGCAGGGAGCAAAGTAGGAAGGGGCTACTGAAATAAAATAATTCTTATTTTACCCTGAAATGACTGCTGTTAACGTGCAATGCATGTGTATTGTATTCTTCTCTGACTAACATACACCAAAAAATACAGTGATACATGAAGAATGGAGATTAATGTTTCCAAATAAACATTTCTAGGAAAGAGGACTTCTCTTTCAGAAAGACTCTGTTTATTGCTGATGCATTCCAGAGTAACAGATTTGTAATCTGGTCAGCATGTGCTTATGAAGTAATACATTCATTTTTCTCTCACCAAAAAAAATAAGTAAATAAAAATAAAAATGCCTATCATCGAGTATGCAATTCAGAGAATGGAAATTGGCCCAGGAACTAATTACAGCTCACAAAGAAAAAAAAAAAAAAATCTGCTATTTTGATGAAAATGTGTTTTCCTAGCATTTTTGTTATTTCCGTGGATAATTGCAGAAAATAGTTTTAGTGGGGACAATTGTTATGGTTCTCTATGTATTTCTATTCTAAGTGATGCATAAGGCAGTGTTCCTGGCAAGTACTTTGGGGTCCATCTGGAGAGAGGGAATGATGAAAACTCCAGAAGATAAGCTTTTCTTGCTTCAACATCCTATGTGAAGTGTTTGTTAAATAAAAAGTATATACGAGGTGTATTATGAGACTCAGAAACGTATACTTCCAGTGTTGAATGAACAAAAATCCAGAGAGTACTTAAACATCTGTTTGAGCACAAAGGAAAAAGCCAGAAAATCGTGCCCTCTGGGTTTGTTGGATCCAGGTTAGAACGAACCAGCTGTTTCTTTCTGGGGGACACTGGGGACATTCTCTAGCAGCCCGCATTGGGGAATGGTTTAAACTTTCCATCCCAGGGTATCATGTAGCCCTGGAACTACTGTTGCCCCAGCTGTTAGGATGACGGGTCTGTTGGGGCCCAAGGAATGTGAAAACAGGAGAATTAATACATAAAAGAGAGATCTGTTTTAAGACAGCCTGAAAGTGCCAGTATTTTATAGATTTATAACCATGAATTTGCAAATAAATTTCACAATTTAGTCTACAACGAGTTTAAAATCCTGCTTCCTACTGGCATGTATTTCAAATTCAAAACACATTTTTCCATTCAACTAATGTAATAAATGATGCCTGGGACCTCAGGGGAGCCCTAAAACCCTGGACCAATCATCGAGTTGCCAAAATACTGTATATTTTAAATGAAACCAAAAAAATAGGACAAAACAAAAATTAAATTTGTATCTGAGATAGATTATCTTAAAGGCTGGTTCTTGAGATAGAAATAAATTAATCAGAAGGGGTAAAACAGATCAGTACGAAAATGATGGAGATCTACTTAGTCGATTAGAGGCACTTAAATTTTATACGGTTTTCCTGTCCCCTGACACAGATGGATCGTCACTGATAGCCTTATACTTATCAGCCATAGTTAAGGTTGTGGAAAAAAAGAGATTTTCCTCAGGTAAGGGCACGAGCTGGAAAAGAGGGGTAGGATTTAAAAGTATGTGTATAAATATGTAAGAGGGGTAAAGCGTTCCATGAAATAACTTGACTTGACGACGGAACCCAAAACGGAAGCATGAAAGGGATGGTCCCTCCAGAGAAGACAGAAGCCCACCATCTGCCCGCCGGTGAAGATTCACAAAGAGTATTTGTGGCGCGTCCTGAGCCGGGGACCGGGGCTCGCCACCCAGCCTGGCACGGAGCAGGAGTTCACAACTATGTGTGCCTAACCAAGTGAACAAATGAACGGAGAGGTGAGTCCTGAGCCCCGGGGAAGTCTGCGTCTTCACACGCTCGCATGCCTCCCTGCCCACAGAATGACAGGGGTGCGGCAGCGGAAGCCAGTTGAAGCAACACAGGAAGAGCCTCCTGCCCGGGGCCTCCTCTCCACTGGTCCTTGGGAATACGGCTCAGGCATGGGTTGTACACCCTCCCTCCATCCTGCCTCTCTACCCCACCAGGCTCTGAGCACACGTCCAAGGTTCATCCTTGCGCTTGGAGGTGAGCTACAGAGGCACCAAAGGGTCAAGGCAGATTTTCCAGTAGGACTAGGCAAGGACTGATCTCTGAGCCATTTGCGGCTTCGAGAGAATGACTGAGTGCATCGTGGTTAATACTGTAAACTATTTTCTTATAGTGTAATTGTCCCTTTTAATTTTTACAGAGCCTTGAAAACAGGCATAAGCTATTATTTCATTTGGTAAGAAGCGCTTTACTGGAACCATTTTTCTGCGGAGCAACTTGAGACGAGGCATGGCTAACTGACCCACTTGTGGTTAGTCACTGATGGAGCCAGGACTGGGAGCCAAAGAATCTGACGATGAGGTCATCACTCTTGCTACCAGTTGAGACTTAGCATGGTGACATCTATGTCAGTACAGGTTTTCATTACAGGCAGAGCATCAGGCTGAGCCTGGATCTCAGCTCCTACAGCTCTTGTTCTCTCACAGCTGGGCCTCCTTAAACCCCACTGAGAAACTTGACCTTGCCCTGGATCACCCCATTGCCATCAGCCCAGGGCCGGCCGTTGCCTTGGTCTCCGAGCCCCGTGACCCCCAGGCTGAGTCCTCCTGGCCGTTGCTGTGGGCGGCTCCCTCTCGGCGACTGACGCGGAGGCTCCTGTCCCCCCACGTCCCTAGCCTGGGACACAGAACCTGCCTCTACTCTGACCTTCCACGTTCCTCCCCATAGATTGCTGCCTACCAGGTCTCTGCACCTGTATCAATGGCGCTTATGCAGCACCGATTGGGCACTTAGAGGAGCAGGCGCACGTCAGTTACGAGCAACAAGCAGATCAGAGCCCCGCCCCCGTGAGGCTCACAGCCTGTCCTGTGCCACCAGTACCGGACAGGGATGACAAATTTGATGACTGCCCTAAAACGAGGGCCACCGGATACGACGAGCTGATCTAGACCAGGGAGCAGAGGTCAGCCAAGGCCAACTGACAGACTTTTGGGTGACACTGCTATTCGCACATCAGACTGGAATTTGCAACACTTGAAGCTGCGTCGTGTGCTATTCTGGCCCGTGCTCTCCCACTCTCTGCAGTAATAAATCACAGGCCACTCTCATGTCAGGACACGACAAAAATAATATCTCTTATAAACACACTCCCTATCTGTAGTGTATCGTTCATTGAAATTGAATATTTTTTTTCCTCTAACATACACCTTTCTAAGCACACATGCCCTTTTACCAAAGACAGTCTACTAGATATGGGCTCGTTGGCAGAGAATCACACTGGCAGCAGATGGGCACACAAGGCTTACCGGAGCATAAAAGAAAGCATAAAAGAATCTGTTCAGGAAAACATTACTGACTGACTGCTAACTCAATGTTTAAAGTGTGGTTTGCCCACCTGAACTTTGCTTCAGCGTAAGTCTATTCGTGGGCTTTCAAGAGGCGTTTAAGGAACCCTGAGTGCATCCTCGACCCACTGGGTGAGGTGACTTTACATTTCCAGGGCGCCCAGCTCCCTTCGTGACTTGGAAACATCTGGAGATCTCTGCTGGTCGTGTAAAGGCACGATGGGGGGCACATGCCTGCAAATCCCAGCATGCTCCTGCCGGGGAAAGAGGGAGTCTCCGTGGCTTAGGCTCAGGCAGCAGTAGGAAGGGAGCAGAGGCAGAAAAGAGAATCCCGGGCTTCCCTGGTGGCGCAGTGGTTGCGAGCCCGCCTGCCGATGCGGGGGACGCGGGTTCGTGCCCCGGTCCGGGAGGATCCCACGTGCCGCGGAGCGGCTGGGCCCGTGAGCCGTGGCCGCTGCGCCTGCGCGTCCGGAGCCTGTGCTCCGCAACGGGAGAGGCCACGACAGTGAGAGGCCCGCGTACCTCAAAAAAAAAAAAAACACAAAAAACAAAAACCTGAGAAAAGAGAATCCAGAATGACAGTGTAAAATCGAGCTTTGGCTTTCAGCCAAAGACAAGAGCGAGCCTGATTATATTGCATATTTTAGAATTCTCTTTCTATTCCACTGAAAATGAGACGGCAAAAACTTCTCTGTGTCATAAGAAATCAATTTCTTAGCTGCCATTTCTTCTCAGCACAAACGGTCTCCTGTTAGAGCCTTTAAAGTGCCATTTGTTAGAGCGATTACAGAATGAATTCCAGTCCATGTTTAATTCTTTAAAACTCATCTTTCGCTTTTAAAGGGTGTAAAAAAGCATATGGATGAGCATATTAATCACAGCTACTACTTCCAGGGCCTGAGTGAAAAGAAGCATTTATGTTAATGGTGTATGTGCCTGAGCATATAAGTCTGAAATATTCCCAATTACCAAAATTATCTCTTCTCCTGCAACGAGAATATGACTGAACCAATAAACTACCATAATAGCACAGCCCATCCAGGTTACCTCGCTGAGGTTAAACTGTTGATCTCTGAAAACTGCCAGCCACAACACTCAGGCCGTGGAATCAGCCAAAATGTTTAGCCACCTTCTCTGGCTCTGGCTCTGAATTAATTTAGAAAGTCCCAAATGCATCCAGTGGGGCTCCCTGGAGAATCAAACCTTATGAAATTATTCCTCATTCACTTACAGCAAAATCTCTTGCAATCGGCTCCTTAGTGGAAAATGGGCACCAGTTATTCACAGGACACCGTACATCACACCCACGGGCCACCGCGGCACTGGAGGCCGAATATTGCACAGAGGGAAATAGAACAAATCATGTCAGAATGGGGCCGGGAGAGCTAGTGCACATCCCTCAGTAGCCTGGGTCCTTGAAGAATATTTTAGAGCCAAAGGAGGGGAAGTCTTAGGAATAATAAACTAGTCAGCATCATGTATCAAAGTCACATTAAACAGCATCAGACCAACTGTCTCCAATTTCTTGCCTATTTTTCCTTCCATGAGGTAGGACAAACTCTTTCCATTGTGTGCTCGGATCTGTATACTATTTCCAGAGATGAAGAAAGTCCCTTTGTTAACTCTGAATTACAACCACGAAAGCAAATGATTTTACAGTGAATTTTAAAAATACTGTGAACAACTCACATGTTTTTTCTACCAGTAAAAAAAGGTAAACTAATACCTAATCATCTAGGGATGCCAGGTCAGGACCATGGGAGCCTAAGAGTGGACAGAACCTAGATATCGGTTTCTGCTAGGTTTTAGTCTGAGGAGCAAGAATTAGAAACGGCTTCTGAGACGAGCACAGTGGGTTGTAACATGTGAAGCTGAGGTCTCACCACGTCACTGCATATTTCTTCAATTCGTCAGAACAAAATGGTAGTAAGCACAGAGACCGAAGACGGAGCTTTTGCTGGCACTGTGTTTATTGGTCAGATGTAAAGAAAGAAGATGAATGAAAAGTTTTAGAAATACAACCAGTCAGGGCTGTCACCACCCAACACATCTGTGTCCCTAAATGATGGTAATTAGAAGAACAATAATTATTACTTCTTCACCAGGAAGCAAAACCAAGCTGTTCCTTAGCTCTGGTACATCGACAGGTATCTGGGCACAGCAGCTGGGTCACCCGTGGGACCCCCTCCTACAGTCAGGGGTCTGAGGGGGACGGTTTCATGTTTGATCAGCCTGGGTCCAATTAGGAGACAGAAACCACACAGTGGTGTTTTGTTTTTTTTAACGGGGGAGGTTTAACATAAAGAAGAATCAAACTCTAATCAAAGTGTCACTCTAAGATAAACACACTCTGTGTTTTGCCCTTGGGGAGAGATGGTTCAGAGAGAAACCAAGGAAGGACAGACTGGAAAGACCCCCCTCCCCAAGGCTGGGGCCTCAGACCTCTCTGCAGAGGGGATAGCTCAGCGCCTCAGATAACAGGCAGTTTGCTGTTTGCTGTCGCGGGGAGCAGAGGGCAGCCATCTGGAGGAGGCAGGGTGCCTGCGATCAGCGGCCAGTGGCCTCGGGGGTGCGCACGGGGCGTGGCTCAAAAGGAACTTTCCAGGCAAGACCCACGGGGTCGGCAGGCGGAGTCGGGGCGCCAGCGTGGGCAGGAGACCTCAGGACGCTGGTCTCCGCCGGAGGGGGCGGTGGGGGGGCGCCCACCAGGCGGGCGGAGGGTCTGGGCACGAGGCTGGGGCAGAGCTCACTGAGCTCCTAGCGCTCGCCCCAGGGAGTGCCTGCCCACCTTCCCCTGGGCCCCCGTGCGGCGCGCACTGGGAGGGAGGGACGCTTGCAGCAAGCACCCTGGAGCCGTGTCCTGGGAACTGGAACGTTCGGTCGCGTGCCGACCCCGGGGGCATCTAGGTGTGCCGTCCCGTTGTAGAGCGCAGACAGCTGAGCTGGACAAGTTCAACGGCTGCTGCAGGTCACACACACAGCAACTGTGCCTGTGTGATTCCAGAGCTCTCCTCTTAGCCACACCCCGCTGTTTTTACGATCCGTCACAAGAGATACCAGAGTCCTCTGCAAAGGCCCTGATTACGATAGGAAACTCTTTTCTAAAAGTTCTGGGATTTGGTAGTACACCATCAAAATAAGTTGTATTTTCTTGCAGCCTTGAGGAGACAGCCTTGCCTTCTATTCTGCAGTGGTTTGACTCTGCCGAGTACAGACCCACGTTTAACCAGGCGTGGAGAAAATGAGCCCACCTGACGCGAAAGGTGGAAAATGACAAAGTGGTGGGGACCCGTGTTCATGAGGACCCGTTCCCAGCCCTGCGCTCATTCAGACCCGGGGAGAAATAGAACAGGAGCGATAATTCCATCTGGGAAGATTTTCTCAGCTGAGAGACTCACAGATTTCTCCCTTTCCCCCAGGGTCTGAACGTGAGGAAATGAGCTTGCTTTAAACCTAGACAGATTTCTGCTGAATGTGAGGAAGAACTTCTTACTCGTTATGATGATGAAACACTAGAATGAATCTTGCTGTGAGGTGTTGAAGTTAAATCTCTTTCCCAGAGATATGAAAGAAGAAAATCGAAACTATCTATCGTGAATGCTTTAGACATCCCTCTAGATGAAAGCAGCACTTTCTCAGGCTCCTTCCATGTCCCAGGTCTCCTATATGCCTTAGTCATCTTTATCTCTTCCTTGCCACAGAGGGAGACGCCTTCCGAGGACAATGAGGCAGCAAGGGGCATTATCAACAAGAGTTCACACGTACTGAGTGCCTCTGGTCTCTCGCCTTTGCGACACTGCAAGGTAAGCATCATTATTTCCAGTTTACAGATTCTGAGGCTCAGAGAAGTCAAGAAGCTTATCAAAGATCACACAGCAAATAAATGTCACTCAGCATTCTAACCCCGGACTGTCTATGAACACGTCTGTGGGACCCCATGGATAAACCATGCCTTTTCACCCTTCCAGCAGGCTAGCTAGTCGTAACTGTTGGAGGCTTTACCCCTGCACTCCTGAAAACTCTCCAGGATACCCCCCAAACCTGCCAAGTCTAATTGGTACAAACAGTGTAACACGGCATGCCTGGAAAATCAGCAAAGAAGTAGGCCACGAATGAAAAGAGAAAGATAACTGGTAAAGACAGATTACAAAAATGGAAGTGAACGATCAAGGAACACACACTATATCATATCATATCTCCACTACCCAGGATCTCATAAAATTGCACAGAACTGACGGGGTTCACAAAGTAATCTGAAGGGAGAAATAAACGGTACAGCCCTAGTGAAGCCTGAGAAAACCTCCCCCGTTATTCCTGCAGTGGGAGTGTGTGAAAACTGAACAACAGCGCAACTGCATTGTTTTCTTCCTCGTGCTTGCAGAAACGGAGGCTTCCGAAAGACACAGTCCCGTTTGCTTCTCGAAGGCACTGCATCACCGTGTTCTGATGACGGAAGAGTCTTCCTTACTCTCGTCTTTAACCATTTGCCTCTGAGGTCACAGAAGGAGGGAGCAAGTCCCTTTACCACGGATGTCTCGCGGAGATAACTCACCTGTTGTGAGCACTAATTGTGTGGTCGGTACCTTTCCCGAGAAACACGGCCCCCCAAGACCTCCCCAGACACACCAGCGGACCCGCTCGGGGTCCCTGTTGCTCGCTCTGTCCAGGGGGCCTCGAGGTGGAAGTTCCTTGTGAGAACTCTGCATGGAATGTATTCCCCCAAACACCCTTCATTTGCCTTGGAAGATGTTTACAAAACATTCCTAAATGCTCAACCAGCAAAACATCATCTCTGTTCTGTACCTCTTTCGACATTAAAATGAACAATTATTGCCAAGGATGTTGATGCTAAGATGAATAAAAGACTTGTACTCTGCCTTCACAGAACTCACAAAGTAGGACAGAAGATCAAAATGACAATAACCACAGAGGGATGTGGGGCTCTGATGACAGAGTCTAGGCTGTATGGAAGCAGAGGAAAGACACCTAGCCTGGATACTCATGCACACTCTCCAGGGATGAAGTTTGAGCAGAGCCTTTTTTATCAGTCAGCTCAGGCTGCCACAAAAAAATTACCATAGACCACATGGCTTACACAACAGACTTTGATTTTTTCACAGTTCTTGAGGCTGAAAGTCAGAGATCAGGGTGCCAATAAAGCTGGTTTCTGGCGAGAGCTCTCTTCCTGTTTTCAGATGGCTGCCTTCTGACTTCGTCCCTGTCATGAGGCAGGGAGAGAGGGAGAGCTCTCTGGTGTCTCCCCTCATGAGGACACTAATCCTGTGGGATCAGGGCCCCACTCTTATGACCTCATTACTTCCTAAAGGCCGATGAAATATGCCAGTGAGCACAGGTTGAAAGTCTCCGGCAGCGACAGCCTGTCAGGGATGTACACCAGTCCAACACGGCTGACGCGGGGGATGATACGGTGAGCGATGGCACAAGGGAATGTTCTCTAAGCAGTGTGTACTTTGTCGTGTGCGCAGTCAGATTTTGGCAGGACTCAATTAAAAAGTTGAACAGATTGGCATTTTAGGAGAAAAACAGTTGGTCCACTTTTGAAGAATAAATAGTAGGACAAAGGGACTCGGAATTCTGGACCCAAGCCATGGACACTGAAATAATCCCAGGAAAGATAATAAGGGGTTTTGCCAAGAGAGTAGCAACAGAGGTGAGGGTAAAGCACACATTTGAGAGTTACTTAGGAGGCAGAATGGTGGGAATGGTTGGCCAGGGGGGAAAGTGGGGAAGGGAGAAAGTAGAGGAGAATCCTGGAATGGATGCAGTTCTCTGGAATGGATGCCTGAGTGGTATTTATGCCTTTATGTTATCAGTGTAGTTGAGGCAGAACCACATCTCAATACTTTGTTTTTCTGTTGTCGCTGTTGTTCCATTCGTGAACAATCCCTCAGCCCTTCCTATAAATTTCACTTAACACACTTGTGGGTCTAGCGTGCGGATCAAGGACTAAAGAGGATACAAATCACGATCAGTATAAAATTTGGGGTTTAATACTTAATAATGGTAGGAAATATGATGAAATAAATGATAGGATCACAATGTTTTTTTTGGTTTTGGTTTTGGTTTTTGCAGTACGCGGGCCTCTCACTGTTGTGGCCTCTCCCACTGCAGAGCACAGGCTCCGGACGCGCAGGCCCAGCGGCCATGGCTCACGGGCCCAGCCGCTCCGCGGCATCCTCCCGGACTGGGGCACGAACCCGTGTCCCCTGCATCGGCAAGCAGACTCTCAACCACTGCTCCACCAGGGAAACCCCAGATTTCATTTTTTAAATGGCTAAAGAATATTCCATTGTATACATATACCACAATTTCTTTATCCATTCAGCCAATGATGGACACTTAGGTCGCTTCCATATCTAGGCTATTGTAAATTATGCTGCAATGAACATGGAGTTTCAGGTATCTTTTTGAACTAGTGTTTTCATTTTTTCCAGATAAATACCCAGAAGTAGAATTGCTGGATCATATGGTAGTTTTATTTTTAATTTTTGGAGGCACCTTCATAATGTTTTCCACCATTACTGCACCAATTTACATTCCCATCAACAGTGCATAAGGGTTCCCTTTCCTCCACATCTTCACCAGCATTTGTTTTCACTTGCCTTTTTGATGATAGCCATTCTAACAGGTGTGAGGTGATATCTCACTGTGGTTTTAAATTGCATTTGCCTGATTATTAATGATGTAGAGAATTTTTTCATGTACCTGTTGGCCATCTATGTGTCTTCTTTGGAAAGATGTTTATTCAGATCTTCTGCCCATTCTGTAAATAAAGTATTTGGGTTTTTCTACTGAGTTGTATGAATTCTTTATATATTTTGTATATTAGTCCCTTACTAGATATATGATTTGAAAATATTTTCTCCCACGAAATGCCTTTTCATTTTGTTGATGGTTTCTTTTGCTGTGCAGAGCTTTTTAGTTTGATATGGTCCCACATGTTTATTTTTGCTTTAGTTGTGTTTGCTTTTGGAGTCAAAAAACTCATCATTGAGACGTATATTAAGGATATTATCATATACGCTTTCTTCTAGGAGTTTTATGGTTTAAGATCTTTCATATAAATCTTTAATCCATTTTGGGTTAAATTTTGGTATGATATAAGACAGTGGTCCAGTTTCATTCTTTTTCATGTGGCTGTCCAGTTTTCCCAGCACAATTTATTGAAGAAACTGTTCTTCCCCCATTGCATATTCTTGGCTCCTTTGTCATAAATTAATTGACCATATATGTGTGAATTTATTTCTGGGCTCTTTATTCCATTCCATTGATCTATGTGTCTGTTTTTATGTCAATACCATACTAATTTAATTGCTGTAACTTTGTAATATAGTTTGACATCAGGGAACATGATGTCTCCAGCTTTTTTCTTCTTAAGTTTACATCATAGTATAGTATAGTTTTGTTATACAGGGTCTTTTATGGTTTCATACAAATTTTAAGATTTAAGAAGAATGACATGTTAGGGTAGGATGGAGACTGTCCTACCAGATATAAAGGGTTATTAAACAGCTGTAATAACTAAGAGATCATAATATTGGTAGTAGAATAAAGAACACACAGGGGAGCAGAACAGCAAGTTTCCCCAAGCTGACACCCAATAATAAAATTTAAATGTATTTAAATTGAAAAACGATGGAATCCACAACAAAGATCTGATGATTTTGAGTACCTATTTGCCAGATAACAGTTTTAACATTAATAAAACAGAGAAAAGGCATGGAAAAGAGACAAAAACCCCTTAGTAGTGGGAAACATTATTTAAGAGAAGAATTGAACAAATGGAAAGGCCTACTGTGACCTTGGAAGGAAGAACTCAACTAAAGACATAAATTGTCTCTAAGGTAACGCAAACATTTAACATGACATCAACAAATTACTAAAAGATTTCTTTTCATTATGTAAACTCATTCAAAAGTCCACATGAAGACATAAAGGAGAAAAAACTTCCATACCAGGAAAATTATGAAAAAGAAAAGTACTGAGGGGAAACTAGCCTTACTAAATACTAAAATACATTGCACATGAATAGTTAGATTAAGGTAACAGAATAGCAAGTCCAGTAATACAACAAAATTCATGTGGCTATTTAATATATGATCAAGGTTGTATTTCACATGGATGATGAAAAGGTAAATTAATCAATAAAGGATAATAGAACAATTAGATTGGCCCCTGAAAACTTTTATTTGAATCTATAACTCACACTTTATACCCCCAAAAATTCCAGATTAAAAAAACTTTGTTAAAAAATTTACATATATTAAAATATTAGAAAAAGTATTATGAAAGAAGATTTTTGTTTATGTTTGCTTGTTTATGTACCTCTTTTGTTTTTGATAACTTTAGAGTTGGGAAAGCCTGTTTAGATGACACAAAAGCTGGATGCTACAAAATCCAAAATTAAGTCAACTCCATAACAATAAAAAGATGTCTTCAAAGGAAAACCATTGCAAAGTCAAAAGATAACAAACTGAAGAAAACATATTTACTATAAGAATTCAATTTTATATCAAGAAGAAAAGCCTAAAATTCCAAAGAAAACACGAAATTGTAGTAACATTTTTCTCTTAACAGACTGGTAATAATCAAAATGTTTGCTCACATAGCATGTCGGCAATGGTATGGGAACATTCTCATCCTCTGTTAGTGGGAGTGGAAATTGGTACAACTTCTGTACATAGAAATTTGGCAATAGCCACTGAATTTTAAAATGTCAATGACCTTTGACCCAGAAATTTTATCTCCGGAAATTTGTTCCTCAGATACATAGGACATGTATAAAGTTGTTCAATGATGAATGATTTGTGATAGTAAAAAGTTGAAAATAATTTAAATATCCAATAATGGGACTTATTGAAATAACATTTGCTAGCTATAAAATAGACTAACTGCTTAAAAGAATGAAATCACTCTATATATTTTGTAATGAAACAAGCCCCAAGATATATTGTTAAGTGAAAAAAACAAGTGCAGACCATTTCTGTAAGGTTAAGAGAATATATGTGTAAATGCTTGTATAAGCATTAAATATTTCTGAATGATATAAAAGAAGTTGATACCCATGAATATATCTAGAGAGGGATCCTGGTGGCTGGGGGGTATGAGGAAGACTTTCTTTTCACATCATGAATTTTTAATGTTTGTACCGTGAGCATGTTGATAAATGTGTTGGTGTAAGAAAAGACCACTTATCTCAGTGGTAATAACCACAGTTGTTATGGTAACTAGTCTTGGTTCATCCAACTGGAAAACAGCTGAAAAACAAAATCACTTAAACTGTGGGAGATAAAATTAAACTTTCTGTGGAACAAATTTTATGCGAATTTATACACTTCTTGAATATAGTTTTTGGATTCTCCTGCCAAATATACAAAACAAAAATATATCAAGAAAATAAAAGTCTTTTTAATATCCAAAATTATTACTATTGTGATGGTGTTACCAGTTAATTAAATAAAAAAAAATTTTTAAGTGACTATTCAATATTCCATAAAATTCAGTGCTGTTAATGAGTACTAACCCACAGCCTAAGGGACCTTGTTTACTGATTATACAGAAAACGTAGCACATCTCTCACAAGTAAGAAACACAATCATGAAGATACCACACAACCAAAGACTTTGGGCCTTGATATATTCAAGTTAATATTCTCGCATGTCTCATTGATTAGTTTGGAATGCATAATCTCTGTTTCTATGGCCAAATAAAGCTAATGAGACTCTAGCATTACAACTTAGGCTTTTGCTAAGATTTCATGTGCCGCCATCTTCTGCCCGGTTTATGAAACTCACAATGTCATGTGCTAGGTAAATGCTAACTAAGCCCCAAAACCTGTAACCTCAGAGTTGGAAGAGTGAGATAGAAAGAAAAATAAATAACCAAACATGTTAATTATCTTGTTTGGGGAATGAGAGGCGGATCACATATAATAACATTCAGTTACAAAACTCAAACCCTGTGTAACCTACTTCTTCCCTGAGTCCTTCCTCAGTGGTGGTCTGTGTAACAGCACACCGCTCACAGCTAGACCTTGGTGTTCTTCCTTTGAGCATAAACAATTTCACAGAACATCGAGATCAGACAAGGTCACTCTGTGAGCAAGATAAAGCCGTCCAAAAAAAAGGCCACTTCATCATTTTATCTAAGGACAGGCAACGACAGGGTCACTGTGAAAACCACAAAACTATCCAACACTCCCCTCTTCTGACTAATGTGAGTGACTGATACAGCTCTACTAACTACATCTTTGACCTCATTCTAGTCTTCCTCTTAAGAGTTATTAAGATAGCCCAGCACAGTTACCCCTGCTTCCAGACAGCCTCCACTCCAGAACAAAGATCTGGTTCCTCGTACCTGCCCCCAAACTACCCAACACCTCGCTGAGAGGCCCCCTGCTCCTGTCGTGTATGGTCTCCCTCACTGTAATGAGCAATAAATCCAACTTGCTCAACTATGGTGTAACCCTGGTGGTCTTTGGCTGGAAAGGCAAAAGAGTCATCTACCCCCATGATGTACATTCTTCTCCTTCAATTCTCTCTTAAATGAATGTCAGTCAGGCTTTTGTCCATACTGAGCCCCTGAAACTCTCTTGTCAATGTCACCAGCGATTTCTATATGATGATCGAAGGTCACTTCCCAGTCCTCCGTTACTTGACCAATCGACTGATCTCCATTTACCGCCAATCACACCCTCCTTCTGATACTAGCTCTTCACTTGGCTTCCATACACGTCATTTTCCCCCTTTCCTGCCAGCCACTCATCACTTCTTTTATGGATTCTGCCTCATCTCCCTAACTTCTAAACATCGTGTACCCAAGGGCTTAGGTCTCTGACTTCTAGGTATACTTATTCCCTTTGTGATCTCTAATCTCATGCTTGTAAACATTATTTATGCTGATGATGCGTGTGTGTGTTCATTCTATCCCCAAACATGTGTATATGTATATCCTGAAACAGAGAAGTCTGACTAAACTGGACTGAATATACATTCAGTGCATACTTACTTCATTAAACTAATACATATATTCATCCCAGTTTACTTGTACTTCTATCCTGAAATGTGAACTCATATATTCAATTACTTCCTCAACATTTCTATTGTTGTGATGCCAAGTAGATCTCTCAAATTCGACTTCCAGAACAGAGGTCCTAATATTCCTCTTCCTTTAAAAACGGAGGACACTTGAACATCTATCCATCAGTAAATGGCAGCCCTACGTCTGAAGGTGCTCAGGTCCAAAGCCCTGGAGTCATGCTCGACTTCTCTCTGCATTCATATACTACGTCACTCCACAAAGTCCACCAGCAAAGGGCTTCCCTGGTGGCGCAGCGGTTGAGAGTCCGCCTGCCGATGCAGGGGACGCGGGTTCGTGCCCCGGTCCGGGAAGATCCCACGTGCCGCGGAGCGGCTGGGCCTGTGAGCCGTGGCCGCTGCGCCTGCGCGTCCGGAGCCTGTGCTCCGCAATGGAAGAGGCCACAACACTGAGAGGCCCGTGTACCGCAAAAAAAAAAAAAAAAAAAAAAAAAAAAAAATCCACCAGCAAACCCTACCTTTAAAAACTATCCCGAATGCATCAATTTTTATCATCTCCACTACTACATCCTCATCCAGGCTGTTATCATTTTTCACCTGGCTTATTGCAATAACCTCCTTCCTTTCCTACCTGCATCTGACCTTGACTCCATTTTTCTCTGGTCTCCACATAATGACTATATTTACCATTTTAAAACTTAAGTCAGATATGTTACTCCTCTGCTCAGGCCCCTGCAGTAGCTTCTCATCTCACTCGAAGGGAAATCCAAAGTCTATATAGGGATCTACATAATCTGCTGCGCTCACACACATATACAAACTTACCTCTAGGTCACTGTTCAAGGGTCACACTTAGAAAACAATCCAACTATTCAAGTGCATTCACAAGATTAAAACTCAAACACAAAATTTTCAGACAAAAATAATTTTAAAATTTCAAACCAATGAGCATGACACGTGAGGTTTTTTATCTATTGCAATACACGTTCTTAAAGGAGGCTACGTTTGATGAATGACTTTCAGATATACCAGCAACCCCAGAATTTGTCAGGGCCTTTGGGATAGTCAGGTCCTTCTCTCCCCAGGTGTCCGATGAGTCATCATCTTCCAGGACGCTGAAAGCCCCACCTTTGTTCTCCTTCTGCTGGACTTCTCAGAGTTCATCCCATATGCCGCACCCCTGCCATAGCTTCCCAGAAACAGATCACCAAAACCTCACCAGGTCCCAGGGCTGCACATCTAACAGCTGCTTTGCACCAAAGCTTAATCTAGCAATCTTGAAATAAAATTAACTAAGCACAGTTTTTTCCTTTTCTTCCCCCTACCCCTAGCTTGCCTCTCCCCTCATCCCTCTCTCACCACTGGTAACCACTACTTTGTTCTGAATATATGTAAATCTGTTTCTGCTTTGTTATATTCTTTCATTTGTTTTAGTTTTTAGATTATTCCAACATAGCTCTTAGATACCATCTAATCCAGGATTTTTCTTTAAAGGGACAGATAGTAAATATTTTAGGTCTTAGGAGCCAGGCAGTCTCTGTTGTACTGAATCTGCACTGCTGGTGGAGGATGAAAAAAGCTCCAGAAAACATGCAAACAATTGGGTGTGGCTGTGTTCCAATAAAACCTTATTTACAAAAAGATACATCAGGCTGAATTTGGCATGTAGGCTATAGTTTGCAGACCCGATCTAAACCAACTCAGTCATCCCATAAATGTAGACAAAGTTATTTGACCCAAAGAATAAACAGGGTGACCCATGCCCCTCTTGACCAGGACAGTCTCAGTGAGACAGGCTGGGACCCAGGACCCTCTGCTGCAATGCGGGCACCTAGACAAACATTTCAGCAAGCAACAAAATACAAAGGAACTATATGGGACTAAAAATAACTGCGTGCATGTGCAGTTGGGGCAAATTATGGACAAAAAGATACAAAAAGATCAAAAAACCCAACTGCTACTTCTGAAGAGCCAGGAGCAAAAACAGGGTGCCAGGAGCAAAAGCAGTACTGCGCCTGCCCCCCGCACTCCACACCACCAAAGTGGTGGGCAAACCACCTCAGCCACCCCTCTGACCCGACCCCTGGACACACCTCTACCCTCACCCCATGTAAGGAACCAGCTCCCTCCCAACTTGGGGAGTGAGCAAGGGAAGCTGTTACTTGTTCTTGGTCCTCCCTGCTGCAGCAGGAGCCCCCAATAAAGCCTTGCCTGAATTTCTTGTCTTGCCTCTAGTCAATTTTTATTGATTGGGGAAGGCCAAGAACCCTGGTTGGTATCATTAGTATGTGTCTGTGGTCCCAATATATCAATAATTAATAATATGCCCCTATCACTCTCAAAAGCATCCTGGTCTGGGTAATAAATTACAGGGTTACCCTCTAACTCATGTAGATCATCATATTTCTGATATATTAACAGTGCCCACAAAAAATTCAAAATTGAGTAGACATATAGCACGAATAACACTAACATTTACAAATGACTAAAGTTAGTTGAAGCCCCAATAGCTCCAAGATGGCAGAGGACTAAGACGTGGAGTTCACCTTCCTCCCCACAAATACATCAAAACTACATCTACATGTGGAACAACTCCTACAGAACACATACTGAACGCTGGCAGAAGACCTCAGACTTCCCAAAAGGCAAGAAACTCCCAGACATACATGGGTAGAGCAAAAGAAAAAATAGAATAAAAAGAGACAAAACAATAGGGACAGGACCTGCACCTGTGAAAGGGAGCTGTGAAGGAGGGAAAGTTTCCACACACTAGAAGCCCCTTCAATGGCAGAGATGGCGGTTGGGCAGGGGGGAAGCTTCAGAGCCACAGAGGAGAGCACAGCAACCGGGGTGCGGAGGGCAAAGCGGAGAGATTCCCGCAGAGGATCGGTGCCGATGGCACTCACCAGCTCCAGAGGCTTGTCTGCTCACCGGCTGGGGTGGGCGGGGGCTTGGAGCTGAGGCTGGGCTTCAGAGTTCAGATCCCAGGGAGAGGAATGAGGTTGGCTGCATGAACACAGCCTAAAGGAGGCTAGTGCACCACAACTAGCCAAGAGGGAGTCCAGGAAAAAGTCTGGAACTTCCTAAGAGGCAAGAGACCATTGTTTCAGGGTGCGCAAGGAGAGGGGATTCAGAGCACCACCTAAACGAGCTCCAGAGATGGGCACGAGCTACAGCTATCAGCGCAGAGACACCAGAGACGGGCACGAAGCTCTAAGGCTGCTGCAGCCGCCACCAAGAAGCCTGTGTGTGAGCACAGGTCACTCTCCACACCTCTCCTCCCGGGAGCCGGTGCAGCCCACCACTGCCGGGGTCCCGTGATCCAGGGACAGCTTCCCCGGGAGAACGCACGGCGCGCCTGAGGCAGTTGCAACGTCACGCCGGCCTCTGTTGCGGCAGGCTCGCCCCACATTCTGTACCCCTCCCTCCCCCTGACCTGAGCGAGCCAGAGGCCCCGAATCAGCTGCTACTTTAACCCCGTCCTGTCTGAGCAGGGAACAAACGCACTCAGGCGCCCTACAAGCAGAGGCAAGGGCAAATCCAAAGCTGAACCCCGGGAGCTGTGCGAACAAAGAAGAGAAAGGGAAATTTCTCCCAGCAGCCTCAGGAGCAGTGGATTAAAGATTAAATCTCCACAATCAACTTGATGTAGCCTGCATCTATGGAATATCTGAATAGACAATGAATCATCCCAAATTGACACAGTGGACTTTGGGAGCAACTGTAGACTTGGGGTTTGCTTTCTGCATCTAATTTGTTTCTCGTTTTCAGTTTATCTTAGTTTAGTATTTAAAGCTTATTATCATTGGTAGATTTGATTAATGATTTGGTTGCCCTCTTCCTCTTTATTTTTTCTTTAATACATATATACTTTTCCTTTTTCTCCTTTGTGAGTATATATGTCTATGCTTCTTTTTAGTGCTTGTTATCATTGGTGGATTTGTTTTGCAGTCTGGTTGCTCTCTTCTTTATTTCTTTCTTGTGCTTATTACTTTTTCATTTTTTGATTTTTAATAATGTTTTCTTCTTTTTTATTTTAATACCTTTATTTTATTTTATTTATTTATGTATTCTTCTCCCTTTTCTTCTGAGCCGTGTGACTGACAGGGTCTTGGTGCTCCCGCCAGGTGTCAGGCCTGTGCCTCTGAGGTGGGAGAGCCGAGTTTGGGACATTGGTCCACCAGAGACCTCCTGCCCCACGTAATATCAAACGGCGAAAATCTCCCAGAGATCGCTATCTCAATGCTAAGACCCAGCTCCACTCAACGACCAGCAAGCTACAGTGCTGGACACCCTATGCCAAACAAATAGCAAGACAGGACCACAACACCACCCATCAGCAGAGAGGATGCCTAAAATCATAATAAGTTCATAGACACCACAAAACACACCACTGGACGTGGCCCTGCCCACCAGAAAAAAAAAGATCCAGCCTCATCCACCAGAACACATGCACCAGTACCCTCCACCAGGAAACCTACACAACCCACTGAAACACCATTACCTACAGGTGGCACACACCAAAAACAATGGGAACTATGAACCTACAACCTGCAAAAAGGAGACCTCAAACACAGTAACTTAAGCAAAATGAGAAGACAGAAAAACACACAGCAGATGAAGGAGCAAAGCAAAAACTCACCAGAACAAACAAGTGAAGAGGAAATAGGCAGTCTACCTGAAAAAGAATTCAGAGTAATGATAGTAAAGATGATCCAAAATTTTGGGAAAAAAATGGAGAAAATAAACAAAACGGTTAACAAGGACCTAGAAGAACTAAAGAGCAAACAAACAATGATGAACAACACAAAAAAATGAAATTTAAAATTCTCTAGAAGGAATCAATAGAAGAATAACTGAGACAAAAGAACGAATAAGTGACCTGGAAGACAAAATAGTGGAAATAACTACCACAGACCAGAATAAAGAAAAAACAATGAAAAGAATTGGGACAGTCTCAGAGCCCTCTGGGACAATATTAAATGCACCAACATTTGAATTATAGGAGTCCCAGAAGAAGAAGAAAAAAAATGGACTGAGAAAATATTTGAAGAGATTATAGTTGAAAACTTCCCTAATATGGGAAAGGAAATAGTCAATCAAGTCCAGGAAGTGCAGAGAGTCCCATGCAGAACAAATCCAAGGAGAAACATGCCAAGACACATATTAATCAAACTTTCAAAAATTAAATACAAAGAAAATATATTAAAAGCAGCAAGGGAAAAGCAACAAATAACATACAAGGGAATCCCCATAAGGTTAACAGCTGATCTTTCAGCAGAAATTCTGCAAGCCAAAAGGGAGTGGCAGGACATATTTAAAGTGATGAAAGAGAAACACCTACAACCAAGATTACACGGCAAGGATCTCATTCAGATTCAACAGAGAAGTTAAAACCTTTACAGACAAGCAAAAGCTAAGAGAATTCAGCACCACCAAGCCAGCTTTATAAGAAGTCTAAAGGAACTTATCTAGGCAGGAAACACAATAGAAGGAAAAGACCTGCAATAACAGACCCAAAACAATTTTAAAAATGGTAAATAGGAACACACATATCAATAACTACCTTAAATGTAAATAGATTAAATGCTCCAACCAAAAGACATAGACTGGCTGAATGGATACAAAAACAAGACCTGTACATATGCTGTCTACAAGAGACCCACTCCAGACCTAGGGACACATACAGAATGAAAGTGAGGGGATGGAAAACGATATTCCATGAAGAGAGAAATCAAAAGAAAGCTGGAGTAGCAATTTTCATGTCAGACAAAATACACTTTAAAATAAAGACTCTTAACAAGAGACAAAGAAGGACACTACATAATGATCAAAGAATCAATCCAAGAAGAGGATATAAAAATAGTAAATATTTATGCACCCAACATTAGAGAACCTCAAAACATAAGACAAATGCTAACAGCCATAAAAGGGGAAATCAACAGTAACACAATCATAATAGGGGACGTTAACACCACACTTTCACCAATGCAGAGTTCATCAAAAATGAAAATAAATAAGGAAACACAAGCTATGAATGACACATTAAATAAGATGGATATAATTGATATTTATAGGACATTCCATCCAAAAACAACAGAATACACTTTCTTCTCAAGTGTTCATGGAACATTCTCCAGGATAGATCATATCTTGGGTCACAAATCAAGCCTTGATAAATTTAAGAAAATTGGAATTGCATCAAGTATCTTTTCCAAACACAACGCTATGAGACTAGATATCAATTAAGGGAAAAACATCTAAAAAATACAAACCTATGGAGGCTAAACAATACACTACTAAATAACCAAGAGATCACTGAAGAAATGAAAGAGGAAACCAAAAAATTCCTAGAAAAATATGACAACAAAAACACGACGACTCAAAACCTATGGGATGCAGCAAAAGCAGATCTGAAAGGGAAGTTTATAGCAATACTATCCTACCTCAAGAAACAAGAAACAACTCAAATAAACAACCTAACCTTACACCTAAAGCAATGAGAGAAAGAAGAACAAAAAAACCCCAAAGTTAGCAAAAGGAAAGAAATCATAAAAATCAGATCAGAAATAAATGAAAAAGAAATGAAGGAAACGATAGCTAAGATCAATAAAACTAAAAGCTGGTTCTTTCAGAAGATAAACAAAATTGATAAACCACTAACCAGACTCATCAAGAAAAAAAGGGAGAAGACTCAAATCAATAGAATTAGAAATGAAAAAGAAGAAGTAACAACTGACACTGCAGATACACAAAGGATCATGAGAGATTACTACAAGCAACTATATGCCAATAAAATGGACAACCTGGAAGAAATGGACAAATTCTTAGAAAAGCACAACCTCCCGAGACTGAACCATGAAGAAATAGAAAATATAAATAGATCAATTGCAAGCACTGCAATTGAGCCTGTGATTAAAAATCTTCCAACAAACAAAAGTCCACGACCAGATGGCATCACAGGCAAATTCTTTCAAACATTTAGAGAAGAGCTAATACCTATCCTTCTCAAACACTTCTAAGACACAGCAGAGGGAGGAACACTTCCAAACTCATTCTATGAGGCCACTGTCACCCTGATACCAAAGCCAGACAAAGATGTCACAAAGAAAGAAAACTACAGGCCAATAACACTGATGAATATAGATGCAAAAAGCCTCAACAAAATACTAGCAAACAGAATCCAGCAAAACATTAAAAGGATCATACACCATGATCAAGTGGGGTTTATCCCAGGAATGCAAGGATTCTTCAATATATGCAAATCAATGTGATAAACCAGATTAACAAATTGAAGGAGAAAAACCATATGATAATCTCAATAGATGAAGAAAAAGCTTTTGACAAAATTCAACACCCATTTATTATAAAAACCCTCCAGAAAGTAGGCAAAGAGGGAACTTACCTCAACATAATAAAGGCCATATATGACAAACCCACAGCCAACATCATTCTCAATGGTGAAAAACTGAAATCATTTCCTCTAAGATCAGGAACAAGACAAAGTTGTTGACTCTCACCACTTTATTCAACATCGTTTTGGAAGTTTTAGCCACAGCAATCAGAGAAGAAAAAGAAATAAAAAGAAACCAAATCAGAAAAGAAAAAGTAAAATGGTCACTGTTTGCAGATGACATGATACTATACATAGAGAATCCTAAAGATGCTACCAGAAAACTACTAGAGCTAATCACTGAATTTGGTAAAGTAGCAGGATATAAAGTTAATGCACAGAATTCTCTTGCATTCCTATACACTAATGATGAAAAATCTGAAAGAGAAATTAAGGAAACACTCCCATTTACTATTGCGACAAAAAGAATAAAATACCTAGGAATAAACCTACCTAGGGAGACAAAAGACATGTATGCAGAAAACTATAAGAAACTGATGAAAGAAATTAAAGATGATACCAACAGATGGAGAGATATACCATGTTCTTGGATTGGAAGAATCAACATTGTGAAAATGACTATACTACCCAAAGCAATCTGCAGATTCAATGCAATTCCTATCAAACTACCAATGGCATTTTTCACAGAACTAGAACAAAAAATTTCACAATTTGTATGGAAACACAAAAGACACCAAATAGCCAAAACAATATTGAGAAAGAAAAATGGAGCTGGAAGAATCAAGCTCCCAGACTTCAGACTATCCTACAAATCTACAGTAATCGAGACAATATGGTACTGGCATAAAAACAGAAATATAGATCAATGGAACAGGATAGAAACCCAGAGATAATCCCATGCACATATGGTCACCTTTCCTTTGATAAAGGAGGCAAGAATATACAATGGACCAAAGACAGCCTCTTCAATAAGTGGTGCTGGGAAAACTGGACAGCTACATGTAAAAGAATGAAATTAGAACACTTCCTTACATCATACACAAAAATAAACTCAAAGTGGATTAAAGACCTAAATGTAAGGCCAGACACTATAAAACTCTTAAGAGGAAAACATAGGCAGAACTCTCTATGACATAAATCACAGGCAAGATCCTTTTTGACCCACCTCCTAGAGTAATAGAAATAAAAACAAAAATAAAGAAATAGGACCTAATGAAACTTAAAAGCTTTTGCACAGCAAAGGAAACCATAAACAAGATGAAAAGACAACCCTTAGAATGAGAGACAATATTTGCAAATGAAGCAAGTGACAAAGGATTAATCTCCAAACTTTACAAGCAGCTCATGCAGCTCAATATCAAAAAAACAAACAACCCAATCCAAAAATGGGCAGAAGACCTAAATAGACATTTCTCCAAAGAAGATATACAGATTGCCAACAAACATATGAAAGAATTCTCAACCTCACTACTCATTAGAGAAATGCAACTCAAAACTACAAAGAAGTATCACCTCACACCAGTCAGAATGGCCATCATCAAAATATCTACAAACAATAAATGCTGGAGAGGGTGTGGAGAAAAGGGAACCCTCTTGCACTGTTGGTGGGAATGTAAATTGATATAGCCACTATGCAGAACAGTATGGAGGTTCCTTAGAAAACTAAAATTAGAATTACCATATGACCCAGCAATCCCACTACTCAGCATATACCCAGAGAAAACCATAATTCAAAAAGACACATGCACCCCAATGTTCACTGCAGCACTATTTACAATAGCCAGGTCATGGAAGCAACCTAAATGCCCACTGACAGACAAATGGATAAAGAAGATGTGGTACATATATACAATGGAATATTACTCATCCATAAAAGGAAAGAAATTGGGTCATTTGTGGAGATGTGGATGGACCTAGAGGCTCATACAGAGGGAAGTAAGTCAGAAAGAGAAAAACAAATATCGTATATTAAAGCATATATGTGGAATCTAGAAAAATGGCATAGATGAACTGGTTTACAAGGCAGAAATAGAAACACAGATGTAGAGAACAAACGTATGGACACCAAGGGGGGAAAGCGGGGGTACGGGGGTGGTGGTGGTAGTGTGATGAATTGGGAGATTGGGATTGACATATATACACTAATATGTATAAAATAGATGAATAATAAGAACTTGCTGTATAAAAAAATAAAATGAAATGAAAAAAAAAGTGTTTCTGAAAGTTTTCTGTGCATGGGAACCACCTTGGATGCTTGCTGAAGCAAGTTCCAGGCTTCAGCCTCAAAGACTTAATACAGGTCTGGGTGCAGCTCAAGTGCTCAGGATGATTCAGAGGGAGGTCACCGATGGACAATCTTTGAGAAACACCATCTCAGGAAACAGTCACCAAAAAGCAGAAGGCAATTTGCATTCTAATGTGGTGACCAGTTATCTTGGCAAGTAGAGCCATGCCATGCAACTGTGAATGGATATGTGGTCGCTGTCACCATAAATAGCCTCTGTCCAAAACAGCTGTATGTCATCCTTCAACATGCCTGGTTTAAAATATCCCTCAGTCACAAAGCCCAGTAAACCCAAGATCATAATGTTAGTGCCAGAAAAGTAACTCAGCTGAAAACGATTAGCTGAAGGAAGTGCCACAGATGAAATCACAGGAAGACAGGTAATCACTTGTACTTATCGCCACATCTGCTATATTGCATAAGAAAGTTTTGGTTTCACACTCAAAGTGAAAGAAAAACTTAAAATCCCATAAATAATACATTGAAGAGAGAAAAGTTGCTCTAATGCAGTATCTGGAGAGGCCCTGTTAGGATAAAAGGCTCTGTTCAGTGTTTATCTTGCTGGCAGAGAACAAGGAAGGCAGTGAGGCAGATTTGTAATTGACCCAAAAGCATATACGAGAAACGAACCAAGGAGACTGTGGTTTTAAAAGCCTCATAATAGAGTTAGGTAGCAGTAGGGTAAAAGTCCAGCAAATCTGCAATTCAAGTAATATGAAAACATGTTTGATTCAATATACTGATGTGCTGAATTTTTATGAAATTCAACCTTTTGTCCTAGTGTATTTGGCAAGGTAAATAAATCCAAAGTTAAAGCTTTAGCATCTTGTCTCTCTTAGACACACAAAAGGATACAGTTAACCAGAACAGCTGGTTAAAAGCTTTATTGGAACATCTAGGAAGCCAATACATTCCATCACCAAGACTAGAAGCTGAACTCTACAGTATTGAATTTGTAATCCAAGATTCTTATTAATTCTGATCAACATAAAGTCTCATCTTCTTATAGGACTATACAATTAGTGTTAGAACCTCTGTTTGATGATTATGTGAGCAGACATTTAAAACTGTCTTCTGACCAAAGTTCTATTATCAAACATAAAAAGAAGAGAGTAAAAGACTGTCATTAGACAAAAGGCTGATCTAGAAAATTATATTTAGTATAAAATAGTCAATTCTTAATCATCTACAAGAATCACGAAATAAAGCAGAGGGCTTCCCTGGTGCCACAGTGGTGGAGAATCTGCCTGCTAATGCAGGGGACACGGGTTCGAGCCCTGGTCTGGGAGGATCCCACATGCCGCGGAGCAACTAGGCCCATGAGCCACAATTACTGAGCGTGCATGTCTGGAGCCTGTGCTCTGCAACAAGAGAGGCCGCGATAGTGAGAGGCCCGCACACCGCGATGAAGAGTGGCCCCCGCTTGCCACAACTAGAGAAAGCCCTCACATAGAGACGAAGACCCAACACAGCAAAAATAAATAAATAAAAATTAATAAACTCCTACCCCCAACATCTTTAAAAAAAAAAAAAAAGAAAAAGAGGGCTTCCCTGGTGGCACAGTGGTTGAGAGTCCGCCTGCCGATGCAGGGGACACGGGTTCATGCCCCGGTCCAGGAAGATCCCACATGCCACAGAGTGGCTAGGCCCGTGAGCCATGGCCGCTGAGCCTGTGCATCCAGAGCCTGTGCTCCGCAATGGGAGAGGCCCCAACAGTGAGAGGCCCGCATACCACAAAGAAAAAAAGAAAAAGAAATAAAGCAGAGAAAAATAGTTAATATTTGATATTTATAATATCTTATAGATTTATCTTATGAACTGTTTTCTCTTGAAAAAAGAATACATTTAAGCTATTTTTGACTCATTTATCCTAAGCACAATCATAATAAATAGGGACTGGCCCAGAGAAGAAGGTGTCAGGATAAATCATGTTGGAATTTAAAGCTTACCCTTGATAAACTGGATCAGAATATGAAAGTTGAATATAGAACTTCCACTTCCATCCTTGATAGATCAATTAGGAGATTTGCCTTCCCACCAAAAACAACTATAAAACTAGATAAAAATGTATGAGGCAATTGCTTTCAGGCACTGAAAAAAAAGGAAGTAGAGAAGTATGATCCTTGAAAGAAGGAAAACACACAAAATAAGCTCCACAATAACACCAATTTTCTTCCTGGGGGCAAATTCCTTCTGTGGCAGGGAGGGGAAACCCAGGCAAAACAGCAGTCTCAATGAACTGAGATGAATAGAACCGAGTTCTAGACTGCTGAGGCAGCTGGAATTTTCAGAGCAGGATATTAGAGAAGTAGGAAAAGCACAGAGGGTCTCCCTATAAATCTGCATAAAACTTGAGAGGGTCTCCCTATGCATCTGCAGGGTGTATCTGCAAGGCAAGACTCTTAAAAAGACTAGCAAAGATTGTGTGTCATATAGCTGAGCTCTTCATGGTAATACCAGAGGTTACAGAGTAATGAGAGACATTGGAGGTCCAGTATAATCAGCATAGTTTGCTCACTGAGTAGCCACACCCTGGAGTAAGAGCCATGCCCTAGGACTAAGTTCAAAACAAAATAGGTTCTCCTAATAAGAATATAAAGAAGATTAATAGGACAAAAATGATTCATCATTAATGTAACTGGCTATCAAAACAAAACTCAATATCCTTTAAAGGAAGATAATATAATTCAGACTCCACACAACACATTTTATAGTATACAATAAAAAATACTAGACATATAAGTAGGCAGGAACACATGACTCATAATCAAGGAAAAAATAAATTAATGTAAATAGATCTAGTCATGATCCAGATGTAATTATAACTATAATCAAGGAGCTAAAGGAAAAGATGGTCATAATGAATGCACAGATGGTGGAAATCAGCAGAGAAACAGAAACTATAAAAAACGGAAATTATAAAATTGAAAAATACAATATATGATATAAAAACTCACTGTATGGGTTTAACAGCAAATTGTAAACAGCAAAAATAAGTGTTTAAATTTATATAGATCAGTAGAACTTTTATAATATGAAGATCAGAGATAAAGAGAATTGGACAAAGCAAATATAAACTCTTGACCTGTGGGGTGACATCAAGCAGTCTAAATGTAATTGGGGTTTCAGAAAGAAAAAGGAGGAAAAAATGGGGCAGAAAAATATTTGTAGAAATAGGAGTCAAAACTTAACCTGTGTTTGATAAAAGCATAAACATAGATCCAAAAAGCTAGGGGACCCTAAGCAGGATAAAGATAAAAAATAATACACCTAGGTACATCACAGTCAAAGTACTGAACACAAAAGACAAAGAGAACATCTTAAAATTATCCAGAGGGAAAACGCAGCTTTCATAAGAAAAATAAGAATGTACAGACTCATCATCAGAAATGATGAAAGTCAGAAGACAATAAAAGTATACCTTTAAAGTGCTTTGGAAAAAACCCTTCTAATCTAGAACTCAATGTCAGTAAAAAAAAAATCCCTTTACAATGAAGACAAAATAAAAATATTATCAGAAATAAATTAGCTGAAAAAATTAATTACTAGCAGACCTGCACTGCATGAATGAAATTGCTACCAAAAAAAATATGATCTTCACAAAGAATGACTAACACTGTAAATGGTAAATATACTGGTAAATATAAACTAATTTTCTTTTCTTTCAATTTCTCTAAGACATAGTTGGCTGACTAAATCATAATAATAATATAGTGGGATATATAACATATGTAGAAGTATAACATATGGCAAAATACTGAAAAGGATACATAGGTAAATTAAAAGTATAATGTATTCACCTTATATATAACATGATGTAATACACAAAGTTAAATGGTAAAAAATTAATGATGCTTATTTTAAGGCTTAGAGCAACCACTTAAAAAAAAACAGAGAAATATAGCTAATATGCCAACAGAGGAAATAAAAAAACATTACTATAACAGTTAACTAATCCAAAAGAAAATGGGAATAAAGAGAAAAACTCAAAGAACAGATGAGACAAATAGAAAACAAACAGGCAGGATGATAGACATTAATCTATCCACATTAATAATTAAATTAAAAGGGCTTAACATGACAGAAACAAGGCAGAGATTGTCAGATTGTCTTCAAACCTTAAAGAAGGAAATGTATCCAAGCAGAAAAATGTTATTATATATATATACTGCTATATATATGTTTTGCTATGGAAGGTGTTGCCACTTGCATTTAATTTGATCCTGACCTTCTCTTCAGGCTGTTGCTCTTTCTGATCAACTCCAAGTGTGCCATGAGGTAGGTTTAGTCTTCTGACACTATCATTAGTGCACTTGTGTATGTAATCATAAGACAGACATTACCAATCCAACATTCCTGATGAAGAAAGTGGAACTTGAGAAAAATTTACTTTGTACATTCACAGTGCCAGTTCTTAAAGTCACTACATCAATTTTTAAATACATACAGGCAGCATATTAATCAAAGTCCCCAAATTGGAGGTTTAGCACCATGTAGGCAAATCTTAAATAATCTACCAAGTTAAGTAGACTGTCCTGCTCAGTGCTCTAGTGTAGCAAAACACATTCCTTTATCACTGTTCCTATGATTTTAAAGTTTGGTGAAGGAGATCATTTGGCCTGAAAAAACTTTGTCATCATGGATTCAAAATACGAAAAAAATAATACTGATAATAGTTGATATTTACTGAGCATTTACTGAGTGCTAGGCCCTATGATAAGAGCTCTACCTATAATATCTTATTTGTACTAAAAGGGGAAAATAAAGCAATCCATTCCCACTGTAAAGATGAGCTTTAGGGTGATTAAGTGACTCGCCCATGATCACCTGAGCTGATCACCGAAGGGGGAGGCTGAGTAATTTTAAATGCAGAAAATCTGACATCAGAGCCTATGCAGTTTATAGCTTTATCTTCATTTTACCTTTTCCTCACGTACCTCTTTCCTCTTTGGAAAGGGTTCCTATGAATATGACCTGCCAAAATAAGCAGGTTATGAGACTAATCAGTTAGTTTTCAGCAAAAAGGGAAAAGACTGTCACTTGGAGATTGAAATCAAGCTAAAAACTCAACCATGGAAGTACCATGTGTCCTTCTAACGAGGCCTCTTCTGCCAAACTCAACCACAGGTGACCACCCAACAGGATACAGAAATAGAATTTGAGATGCTACAGAATATCAGTTTTGGCTACTTGACCTCTAATGTGAGCTCTGTGTATCAAAGGAGTGAATTCACGTGACAAGTGTTTTCTGTCACTTGTGTGCTGACCGAGAGTCCATCAACCCCGACTGCCAACAGAAATCGCCGGTAAGTGATTGGTCTCAGACGACCATTACATAAGCACTCGTGGCTGGCTCTGAAGTGCTGAAGGCTGGTGGACACTAAAACTCTTAGAGACGGAAATCTCATGCTTATAAATAGAAAATAATACCACATTTGTCCTGTTGAACAATCATTTGACTGCCAGCAGCATACAGCTTATCACCAGCAGAACACAGCATCTGCTTGCAGAAGACAGGATTGCATTATAATTTATTGCTACTGACTAGACTTTGATGTTTCTGTCTTAGGGACTCAAATGATCACACAACTGTGCTCTGAATTAATACAGGTACAAAATAGTCACATTTCCTTCAGAGTTACACATGATCACTGTGCAGACCAGTGAAGCAAAGATACGCTATGTAATTAATTTGTAAACATGTGTGATTCAAGTCTAAGAATATTATTTGCTCATCATAAGACAATTTAAGCTCTCTGAGCAAAAAAAGTCACTTGAATTATATCACTGCACACATCACAAGTTGGGGAGGTACGATGACATGGAGATTCCCTAGTATTTCAGCAGAGCGCACTGTGAGCAGCTTTTGGGAAAAACGTAGCCATACGACAAATACCAGCTTCGAAAGTTCACTTTAGGGAAGAGAAAGGGTCTTTTGGTATCTATCAGGTGCCATTCTCCCAGTTTACTGACTTCTATACTCAACAGAATCCAGTGGCTACTAATTATTGGAGAGATTTAAGAAGAGTCTAAGACTAAATAACTTAAGTTTTTCTTCTTCCTATTATTCTCCAAATCTGGCTTTCCTAAAAGCAGTGTGAAACATTGGCGATTACTTATTAAACTGGTGCTATAAGAAAATATTTCAAAAAAAGAATTAGTATGGAAGATGGCAATGTGGGAACATGCCGAGTTAACGTCTCCCCACAACTAGGGCGCCTGCCAGCTGCTGGTGGGGAACCCTGATGCTCAGGGAGACAGGAGGAACCCCCAAGTGAACCGGTAGGACCTGGGGGGACTGTGGGGGGAGGAGAAGTGGAGGCCAGAGAGGATCAGAGCCCCTGAGGGTGGGGAGATCAGGAGAGGCAGGTGGGAGGGGCCCTCTGGGACCAGAGGAGCAGGAGAGGAGAGGAGGGTGTTCACCCCACCCACTCAAGCCCAGGAAGCCTGCTGGGCTCCCAGGTGAGGTCCCCATCCTCTGAGACCAGGGGTGGGAGGCACGCCTGAGCCACTTCTGTTCCTTGAGCTTAAGCCCCACCCCCCACAGCCCCAAAGGAATTTTCCAGCCCTGTTGGTCCTGAGCATAGGCCCCACCCACCCACCAAACCTCACCCTTGCTTAGGCCCCGCCTCCACAGACAAGGCCTTTTCCCCACTTGAATGGATAGAGAAGATGTGACACATATATACAACGTAATATTACTCAGCCATAAAAAGAAACAAAATTGAGTTACTTGTAGTGAGGTGGATGGACCTAGACTCTGTCGTACAGAGTGAAGTAAGTCAGAAAGAGAAAAACAAATACCGTATGCTAACACATATATATGGAATCTAAAAAAAAAAAAAAAATGGTACCGATGAACCTAATTGCAGGGTAAGAATAAAGATGTAGACATAGAGAATGGACCTGAGGACACGGGATAGGAAGGGGAAGCTGGGGTGAAGTGAGAGTAGCATCAACATATATACACTACCGAATATAAAATAGAGAGCTAGTGGGAAGTAGCAGCGTAGCACAGGGAGATCAGCTCGGTGCTTTGCAATGACCTAGAGGGGTCGGATACGGAGGATGGGAGGGAGGCTCAAGAGGGAGGGGATATGGGGATATATGTATTCATATGGCTGATTCACTTTGGTGTACCACAGAAACTAACACAGTACTGTGAAGCAATTATACTTCAATAAAGATCTATTAAAAATTTTTTAATTAAAAAAAGAATTAGTATGGCATATCATGCACAACTTATTTTTTTGACATCTTCATTGGGGAATAACTTACATACCACAAAATTCATTCACTGTAAGTGTGTAATTCAATTATTTTTAGTAAATATGGAGAAACCATCAACACAATCCAGTTTTAGAACATTTCTATTACACCAAAAAACTTCCTTCCTTTCCATTTGTAGATAATCTCCACTCCCACCCCCAGTGCCATGCAACCAATGATATGCTCTTGTCTCCTCTGGGAAATTCATAAAAATGAGATCGACATTATATAGTCTTCTGTGTCTAGATTCTTTTACACAGTATAATGTTTTTGAGGTTCATCCATGTTGCAGCATGGGTAAGTAGCTCTTCCCTTCTTATTGGTAAATAGTATTCCACTGTATGAAGGTACCACATTTTGTTTATCTAGTGACTAGTTGATAGACATTTAGATTATCTCCAGTTTGAGGCTATTACGAATAGCGCTGCTATGAACATTGGTACAAGCCTTTACATGGATGTCAGTCTTCAGTTCTGTTGGGCAGACACCTAGAACTGAAATTGTTGGGTTGTGTGGTAAATTTATGTTGAAATTTTAAGGAATATATTTTCCAGTGTGGTTCTACAATTTGCCATGCCCATCAACAATGTACGAAAGTTCTATATTTTCACATTTTCATCACTTGTTGGTATTGTCAGTCTTTTTTTTTTTTATGATAGCCATGAGCATGGGTATGTGGTGGCATCACATTGTGCTTTAAAAGTGCATTTCCCTAATGATGATGGTGCGCGTCTTTTCGTGCACTCTTCCACCATTCGTATCTTCTGTTGTAAAGTTTCTGTTCACCTATTTTTCACTTTTTAAAATTAGATTCTATTTTTGAAATGGTGAGCATGAATATGCTTGTCTTTATGTATTTGGATACAAATCCTTTATCCAAAATATGATAGGCAAATATTTTCTCCCAGTCTCTGGCTTTTTTCATTTTCTTAATGGGGGCCTTTATTTTTATTTTAAAAAAACTTTATTGAAGTATAATTGACCTACAACACTATGTTAGTCCAGGTACGCAACACAGTGATTCAATATTTCTATACATTTCAAAATGATCATCATGATAAGCCTAGGTGCCATCTGTCACCATACAAAATTATTCCAATATTACTGACTCTATTCCCCCTGCTGTATTCATGGGGCCTTTTAAAGAGCAAAAGTTTTTACTGTTGATGAAGTCCAACATCTGTTTTCTTATTTATGGATTGTGCCTTTCATATCATAAACGTGGATATCTTTGCCTAACCCAAGGCCACAAAGATTTTCTCTTATACTTTGTCCTAGAAGTTTCATTGTTTTGGGTCTTCCATTCAGACCTAGGATCCATTTTGAGTTAAACTTTGTATATGATGTGAGATCAGAGTCTACGTTCATTTTTTTCTGCATATGTGTATCTAATTGTCCCAGATTCTATTGTTGAAAATACTATCTTTAACTTATTGAAATGTCTTTACATATCTCTCAAAAATCAGCTGACCAGCCCTAGAATAGCTAAAACAATGTTGAAAATTTTAAAAAGATAATGAAGTGGGAGGAATGAAACTATTCATTATTAAGACTTAATATACAGCTATATTAATTAAAACAGTGTGTATTAGTAGAGCTACTAAGGAAATGGAAACCAAAACAACAATGAGATATCACTACACACCTTTCAGAATGGCTACAATAAAAAATGTTGACAACACCAAACATTGGCAAGGATGCAGAGAAACTGGATCATTTGTACTTTGCTGGTGGGACTGTAAAATGGTACAGTCACTCTGGAAAAGTTTGCTGGTTTCTTAAAAAACTAAATATGTGGGCTTCCCTGCTGGGGCAGTGGCTGCCAATGCAGGGGACACAGGTTCGTGCCCCGGTCCGGGAAGATCCCACATGCCACAGAGCGGCTGGGTCCGTGAGCCATGGCCGCTGAGTCTGCGCGTCTAGAGCCTGTGCTCTGCAACGGGAGAGGCCACAACAGTGAGAGGCCCACGTACCACAAAAAAAAAAAAAAAAAATTAAACATGTAACAGCCATAAACCCATCAATTTCACTTGTGCATTTGTCCCAAAGAAATGAAAACTCACGTTCACTCAAAAACCTGTATACAATTGTTCTTAGCAAACCTTTTTGTAATAACCAAAAAACAGAAACAACCAAAGTGTCCTTCAACAGGTGACTAGCTAAGCAAATTGTTGGTACATTCATTCCATTGCACACTACTCAGCAATACAAAGGAAAAACTCTTGATACACTCAACAACTTGGATGAACCTCCAGAGAATTATACTGAGTGAAAAAAATCCAATTCCAAAATGTCATATGTATATGATTTCATTTATATAACATTCTTCAAAAGACAAAATCATAAAAATGGAGAACAGATTAGTCAGTGCCAGAGATCAAGAATGAAGGAAGAGAACAGAAGTGGGTGTAGCTATAAAGGTTAACAAAAGGGATCTTTGTGGTAATGGAAAAGTTCTACATCTTGATTGTATCAATGTCAGTATCCTAGCTGTGATATTCTACTAGAGTTCCATAAAATGTTACCTTCAGAGAAAACTGAGTAGAGTGCCCAGGATCTCTCTGTATTACTCATTATAACTACATGTGAATCTATAATTATCTCAAAATAAAAAAGTTTAATTATAAAAAATTAATTGACTATTAGTGTAATAGTTTATTTCTGGACTTTGAATTCTACTTCATTGATATACATATTTATCTTTATGCAAATTTCGTACTATTGATTACCGTAGCTTTATAAGAAGTTTTAAATTTAGCAGTGTAAATGCTCCGACTCTGTTCTTTTTTTAAAACAAATTTTTTTAACATCTTTACTGGAATATAATTGCTTTACATTGTTGTGTTAGTTTCTGCTTTTGTTTTTTTTAATTGCTTTGGCAATTCTAATTCCTTTGCATTTCCGTATAAATTTTAGGATCATCCTATCAATTTCTACAAAAAAGTCTTCTGGGATTTTTGATTGGGATTCTGTTGAATCTATAGATCAATTTGGGGAGATTTGAAATCTTAAGTCTTTCTTCCAATCCATAAACATGATATATTGCTTTATTTATTTACCTGGTTTTAAATTTCTCTCAGTAATATTTTTAGTTTCCAGTGTATGAGTCATAATCTTTTATTCAATTTATCCCTAAATACTTATTCTTTTGATGTTTTTGTAAATGAAATTGTTTTCTTAATTCCATTTTTTGATTGTTCTCTGCTAGTATTTCAAATTTGATTTTGGTATATTAATCTCATGTCCTGTAAACTTGCTAAACCCATTTATTACATTTTTTTATTTTTGTTAACTCCTTAGGATTCTCTACATACAAGATAATGTCACCTGAAAATTTAAAAATGAAAACAGTTTTACTTCTTCCTTTCAAATCTAGATGCCCTTCCTTCCAACCTCTCCTTCCCTTCCCTTTCTTTCCTTTCTCCCTCCTTCCCTCCCTCCTTTCCTTCCTTCCATCCTTCCCTCCCTCCCTTCTTCCTTTCTTCTTTCTTTCTTCCTTTCTCTTCTTCTTCTGTTCTTCCTTTCTTCTTCATTATTACATGTCCTAAAGCCTCCAAAAATTTTGAATAAAAATGCTGATAGTAGATATCAATGTCTTGTTCCTGATCTTAAGAGAAAAGCAGTAATTCATGGTGAAATGTAATGTTAGTTATAGGGTTTTCATAGATGCTGTTTATCATGTTAAGGAAGTTCACTTCTATTCCTACTATTTGTTGAACTCTTGGCTATTTGTCATCAAATTTGGGATGTTTGGGCCATTAATTCTTCAAATACTTTCTCTGCCTCTTTCTCCTCTCCCTCTGGGACTCCCATTATGCGTATGTAAGTAAACTTGATGTTGTCCTGCAGATCTCTGAGGGTCTGTTAATTTCTATTAAGTCTTTTCTCTCTCTGTTTTTTTGTTTTTTGTTTTTTTGTGGTACGCGGGCCTCTCACTGTTGTGGACTCTCCTGTTGCAGAGCACAGGCTCCGGATGCACAGGCTCAGTGGTCATGGCTCACGGGCCCAGCCGCTCCACGGCATGTGGGATCTTCCCAGACCGGGGCACGAACCCAAGTCCCCTGCATCGGCAGGCAGATTCTCAACCACTGCACCACCAGGGAAGCCCTCTCTCTCTGTTCTTTAAATTGGATACATTTGATTAATGTATCATAAGATGGATGATCCTTTCTCTTGCCATTTTAATTTTGTTGTTGAATCTATTTAGTGCATTTTTCATTTCAGCTAATATCTTTCAACTCTAGAATTTCCATTTGTTTCTTTTTTAAGTTTCTATTTTTATTGCTATTTTCTATTTGTTGAGTCTATGTCATATTTTCCTTTAATTCTTTAAATATGGTTTCTTTTAGTTCTTTGAACTTATTTATAATAGCCACTTTGACATCTAGGTCTGCTAAATACAACATCTGGGGCTACTCAGAGATAATTTATAATGTCAGCTTTCTTCCCCAAGTGTGGGTTACACTTTCCTGTTACTCTGCATGACTCTGCATAATATTTCATTGAAAATGAGCATTTTAATAGTATGTTGTATTAGGTCTGGATTCTGATTTGTGTGTGTGAGAGAGAATTGTTGTTGTTGATTTTTTTGGCGGGTGGGGGTTGGTTTGGTTTTAGTAGTTTTCTCCGGACTAAATTTGTCAAAATTCTTTCCCCCAGGGAGATGACAAAGCAGAAGTCTAAGGAATAAGATGCTAAAGATTCAGATTCTAGATATGGACCAAAGATTGGATCATGAAGCAAGGTCCTTAATAATTGGGTGGTCTCTGGGTGGTCTTTCTGGAAGAGAACAGGAAAGGAGAGGATAGAAAGGGTTGGGATAGTGTGATGTAGGCTGTGTCCACATTAGGTAAAAGGAGACAGATGGGGAAATGCCAGGGTTGCAAGTCGTGTATCCCAGTGTTACCTAACTTGCCTGATGTTAGGAGTCATCTATTTAGCTAAATAAAATTATAGCTTCCCTGACCCCAACCCAGATATATTCTGCCAAAAACTTCCAAAGACGGACTCAGAAATAGACACTGTAACAAGTTCCTCTTTTGATTCACATGATCAGGTAAGCTTCATCAAAAAATATCTAACATTGGATCAGGTAAGTGTCTGAAAACCACGGATGGAGAAATGAGTGAGCAGATAGGAAGAAAAAGAAGAGGAACTGGGGAGTAGCTAAATGGGGCATCAGGGAAATATTTAAGGAAGAGGAGGAGGAGTTAAAAAGGAAGTGGAAATTGAAATGCTGGGGATGGGGGCAGTGATGATTGGGAGACAAGCAAGTCTAGGAGCTCCATGAGGATAGAGACCAACCTGCCTTGTTCATGTTGGTCCTGAGCTCTCTAGCAAATGTCTAGCACAGGGCTTCCCTGGTGGCACAGTGGTTAAGAATCCATCTGCCAATGCAGGGGACATGGGTTCAAGCCCTGGTCCAGGAAGATCCCACATGCCGTGGAGCAACTAAGCCCATCCTTCACAACTACTGAGCCTGTACTCTAGAGCCCACGAGTCACAACTACTGAGCCCACATGCCAATACTACTGAAGCCCACGCGCCTAGAGCCCGAGCTCTGCTACAAGAGAAGCCACCGCAATGAGAAGCCCGTGCTCCACAACGAAGAGTAGCCCCTGCTCGCCGCAACTAGAGAAAGCCCGCGTGCAGCAACAAAGACCAATGCAGCCAAAAATAAATAAAATAAATAAATCTATATTTTTAAATGCCTAGCACATCATAGGCTCTTGATAAACTGATGCAAAAATAATTGAGGTGTGGGATCCAGTTAACAGTGAGACAGATTAACCTTAGAAAGGAAGATGGCGGTTTCTTACTCTTGAGCTACAGGAAAGGATGTATATATAGTTTAAGAGACAGGAACAAAGAGAGGATGATATTTAATAGACAAGATTTCACAGTTAGCTAAAAAGGAGGCTCATGCATTGAGAGAGACGTGTAGGGAAAAAATGATAATACAACTGTAGAGAAACGTATACACTTACACCCTTTTAAATACGGCTGCACGCTCTTATGTCCTGCTTATATTTATAAACGGTAACTCTATTTATTTATATTTTAAGTGGTAACTTTTTACAGACAAACACTTTGTCCAATCAGTAAAGGATTTCAAAGTCACAAATCAAAGATCAAGACATTCTAAACTGTGGTTTCCCTTCGAAGAGGGAAGGAGTAACAGCAACTTGGCTGAAAGCAATAGCATCAGCTGAGTCCTGTGGGAAGGGAAATAAATTCTGGCAGCGATTGGGGGGAAAATATTATGGAGTTAGATCAGGTTCTCCACATTTCCTCTTCTGACTAGAAAGAAAACCTAAGGGAAGTTCTCCCGGGTCTTGGGCAGTTGTAGGACGAACGGAAGGCGATACCGACAAGGCTGCTACCTAATGGTTGGCTAGAGCTGGCACTTGACTCAAGATGAAATGCCTACCGGGAGCAGGAAGACTGCGGGGTTTCAGAAAGGCTGAGCAAACTGAGAAGGACGGTAGTGCTGGGCAGCTCAGCCTTCTAGAAGTAAGTGAAACAGCTGGAGGATACCTACTGCCCAAACTGCAAATGTAGCTGTGGCAGCCGTGACACCTCAGTGTACACCCGGAAGCGGCCAGCGCTCAGACCCTAGATCCCCCCCCGGCCCCCCAGCTTGAATACATCACAGGGGTGTCCCGACCTGGGGGCAGACAGACGGGAAAAATCAGAGCACACTGGGAAGTACATCAGAAATGTAGCCCCAAGGGTAGACAGGCTGCAATGAGAGGCAGGTGCTTTCTGCACCTAGATTACATATTTGTTACCAGTTCGAAGGGGTTAATAGGTGATGCATCTTATGTTAGCTTATATAGCTATATTTTACCATCAAATCATTTTATTTGCTTACGAGGGCACCCGAGTCCCGTTCCCGAGAGGAGAAGCAAGTCCCTGTTGACTCATCTTCCGAGGAAATAAGAATGCCAGGGATTCCTGAAAACTGAAACAGCTCAAAAGAAAAACAGTAATGTGTATCCTAAATGTCACTCTTAAGCACTTTCAGATAACGTCAGAAAATATTACGTTTTAGTTGTGTGGGAATTAAGGATATTCTGGGAGAGTGGACACCATGGGACCACCAAACAGTAGTCAACCATCTTGCAAGAATATAATAAAAGAAGACAAGTTTGGCAAAAACAGCAGATAGATCAGCACAGACTTCCCCCTGCTGCTCTGCACATCTCAAAGCATATTTTTATATGAAAAGACAGTTTATTCTAATTATTTATCTCAAAACTCTCTAAACTACTGGATATAATTTTCCACTTCATCCCAGAAATTTCCGTTTGAGATGAGAGACACAAAAATTCATTTATTCTACAATTTTAAAAATAGCCAAACATTTTATTTAGTGTAATATAGTTTTAACCACAGTATATATATCAAAGCAGACATCATTCACCACCCAACCTAAATAATAATAATAATTTTTGAAGGATGCAATAATAGAAATGTGCTATTTCACACAGTTTATACCTGAAGAGTACAATTCTATGATGAATTCTTCTGTAACTGAAAATTATGCTTTTGAATGAGAATAATTGTTCCCTAATCCGTCTTTTATAACGTTGGAAACTCCATAGATAATGTTTTAAATACACTTTTGTTTACATTACCAAATCTTATTCTCTGGAGGCTCATCCAGCACTACCCCCCCACACACAGCCTCTCCTAGAGGAGGGTGGGTTTTCCTTGGCAGCCAGAAGACGCTGAAATATGAGGGTAAGTGTGACATACAGTTAGATGGAAGGTAGGACTTCAAGCCAGGTGGAAGGAATAAGTGCAAGCTGTAAGGAGGAGAAAAGGCAAAGGGTTGGATGAAAGGAGCCCCAAGATATCTGGGAACAGGCAAGCGATTCCACACATGAACTATGAACTACGTGAAGGTGTGTCTGTGTGTGTGTGGCTCACACGTGACACGTATAAGATGGCCACAGTAAAGAAGACAGATATTTAAGTTCTGCACCAACTCTAGGCCATAGGGAGCTGAGTGGCTTATAAGGTTCAGGGCTGGACCAGAGGCTGAACATTCTGACATATTCCTGGAGGCTGCAGTGGCTCCTACAGATGGCTTTGATAGGAGCCTCGTTTCAAATGCCATGCCAATGCCACACATCAGAACCTGGAAGCCAGAAGCCTGGCACAACCGTAAAATGCTGGACAGAAACACTGACTGCATCCAGCCTATAGCTAGGATGACTTTATCATTAATAAAAATTGTGCCCGTACAAGATTCCTGGAACACATATAAATATAAAATTCTTGGAACACAAGGGAAATGAAAGCTAACTTTCTATCTAGATAGAGCACATTCAATATCAAAATGAGGGCTAGGAAGACACAAAAGTATCTCTGAGCAACCATAGGAAGAGAGTCTAAGTGAGACGCGAGCTATGGGACCAGGCGCCGTGGCCCTAAGGTGAAGGCACAGTCTGGGAGGAAAAGGTCTGCAGGGGCAGAGTCCTCCCAAGGCGTGAAGAGCCATCGGGCAGCCTCCTCCCCTCCCAGAAAGGCTGGGGCCCGGCGCTGACATGTTTCAGGACCCACCTGGCACCAACTCGCCTACAAGAGCAGAAGGGAATAGTCTCGTCCTGTTTGGGGAAAATCCACGACAAGCATGTTTGGATTTTGAAGTCTGACGATTCAGCCCAAATTGTCCCCACTCCTTTCTCACTATCTTATCCCTCTTTTTAATGATCTTTAGTGCCTGTATGACTATCTGAAGATACGGATTTGTGTTGTGGGTTTCTCACATCCTGAAGAAGATGACATTTATTTGCTTTGAAATGTCTTAACTATGCATTCATCACTTTCCCACAGTCCTCACTTCAAGCCCTATTTCTGGGGACACCCCCACCCCATAAGCAAAGCCCTGGGCAGGCAGAGACTTGGGACTTGGTCACCACCGGGACACCCAGCCTGGCATGTACCCGGTGCTCAGCAAATATCTGAGAAATGAATGAATTCTATCAACGTCTGGGTGGGTTTCTCCTAGTAGCATTCTGTTTTCTATGCCTTCTTACAAAAGTTCAAAAGACTTTTTGCTTGTTTTGTTATTTTTTTTCAAATAAAAGGAAAAGCTCAAATAGAACAAGAATAAAAAGCACTCTCTTCTAGAGGATGACATCATGGGAAATGATCAACAGTCTTTTATTTAATGGGACCTCTTACGTACGCTGTTGACTTTACACTGGAACAGAAGATCCGACAGCGGACAGGCAAGATCGGGGTTGGGGGGACATTTGAAGTGAGATCATGTTGGAAAAGGTTTGAAGCTTTCTTGCTTCCTGACAGAAAATAGGCTGCATTTTCGAAGTGTAATTTCACAAGTAAAATAGCCAAACTTCTTAAGTCATTCCATGCTTCCTAAAGCAGAAAGAGGGGGCAGGTGGCGGAAACACAACTGAATCTCTGTACAGAGCTCACTGGCCAGTGAGGTCCAACTTCTGGGGATTGTGACATCTGGGGACAAATGTCCACATCGACATATGTCCTTTCACTCTCACACCGTCACGTGAGGATGAGAAGCTATTAAATGTATATTATTTATAAGCTAGCATGATACTTTTCTGACTTTCTTCAAGTTCAGAAGACCTGAACTTGGTTATTTTATTATGGCCACAAAATTACTGAAATCGAGAAATGAAACTTAGAGTTTATCTCTTCTAGTTTTTCAACCCCGCTTCTAAATTAAAATCAACCGAGTCTTCTTAAAAATGACACATGCCAGGGCTCCACTCCAGAGCTTCTGGTCAATTCTCCTGGGGTGGGGCTCAGTGTGATGTATAGAGTCAAGGCTGAGAACTACAGCCCCACCATTACTAATTCCCTCCAGGACGCACAGAAATGGTTCTGCCTTTGCAGAGCTTCACTAAGAAGAGCAAACTTATATGGCACGTGTACCCTATCTTCCAGACAACTCATCATTAGAAAGCCCTGTCTTCTACGTAACCAAAGTTTTCTCGTCTCCACGGGTCCTGGCCCCAGCTTTTGAGTATCCTCTTCATCCTGTCCACCCCAAACCCCGAGCCCAGCGGCCAGGCTCTGCTGACCAGCAAATGGTCCCCCTCCTGCTCTGTTATTTTTGTGATAATGAAACCAACGGCAGTCACCAGTTAGATCCCTTAAACTGTAACTTGCTTAATAAATAATATCCTGTAACCTGCCTTCACTGACCGAGCTTGCTTTCATTGGTCTTGCAAATTGCATACCATCCGAGTTTCATGTCACTTAGACAATATATCACAAGACTCCTTTAACTATGGGTAACACCATAGATAACACCTCTGATGGATGGGTCACTATAGTAACCATTGCTTAAGCTGTTTTTCAGGAACATGGAGCTACTCTTGCCCAGTTCAAACCAGTTGAGACCACCGACCATTCAACTGAGCCCCCGCTAGCATCTGACGGATGACCTTTGGATGTCAGGCCCGAAACTCCACCTTCAGATCATGCTAAGGCTGCTGTTTTCTGAACACACGTCCCATGAGGAAGCACGTGACCCGGATGCCCTTGCACAGAACACCGATTACTTCACTTTTCTTACCTCCAATCACTCTTCCCCACACCTCAGACCACCCTGCTTCTTTTTTTGTTTGTTTGTTTTGTTTTGTTTTGTTTTTTGTGGTACGCGGGCCTCTCACTGCTGCGGTCTCTCTGGCCGCGGAGCACAGGCTCCGGACGCGCAGGCTCAGCGGCCACGGCTCACGGGCCCAGCCGCTCCGCGGCACGTGGGATCCTCCCGGACCGGGGCACGAACCCGCGTCCCCTGCATCGGCAGGCGGACTCTCAACCACTGCGCCACCAGGGAAGCCCCACCCTGCTTCTTTATCCCATAAATATTCCAAGCCCCTCACCTTCAGGGAGGCAGATCTGACACTTGTGCTCCCATCTCCTTGCTTGGCTGCCTCATGAGCAAACTCTTCTTGCTGCAAACCTTGGCGTCTCAGCATTTGGCTTGTGTGTGTCCGGCAATGAACCTCGTCCCTAACCATCACAGTTACCCAGGCCCTTCTCTGTTGTTTCGGCACCTCTGTCAGCTTCCCCAGGGCTCAGCCTTCAACCTGCCTCACTCCCCCCCTTCATCTCCTGCTTTCTTCTTCCTCCTTCCTGAATTCTCTCCACTCTCCTCTCCCATCGCTGGCACCCAGGCCATCCGAGGCTCGCTGTATTTTGTTCTGAAGTTGGCCTTCTTCCCCTAGAATATTCCACTCATCCTTAAAGCCCAGGGGGGGCAGCTTCCCCTCCTCCTCATGCAGGAGCGTTTCTGAGCCACACAGCTCCATCTGCATAGCTCAGCACAAAATTACCAAGTTCACATCCATCCCTGTGCTGTGCCGTTGCCTCCCCCACTAGGACTTCAGGTCCTCATGGGAAAGACGTGTATTTTTTTTCACCTTTCAACCTGGAACTC